>NC_136960.1:20158822-20233822 GCF_032717465.1 Coenobita brevimanus
TCCCGGTGTCTTGGAGCTGAGCCAGAAGTTACCCTCTCTTTCACTCTCTCGTCTCGTCTCGTCTTGCCGCTTCACCCACGCCCTCAGTCAAGCCAGGACGACAAGATCACTCAGCTGCACGACCTCCTACGACCTGCAGTCTACTACGACCAGCTATAAGTCATCCCAAACCAACATGACCAGCTGTACTCATCGGCAATTTAGCTGCTGCTTCTTCGTTTCTCTTCCACTCAAGGCAGCTGCATCTACCTCCTTCTACGACAAGACGACTCAGCTGCACGACTGCTACAACACCCTTAAGCAAGTACCTACGACCAGCTGCATCCATCAACGATTTCACCTGTCTCACACGACTAAGTGCCTTATCAAGTGAACCAAGAATTTTCAGTTTCTTTCCCTACGCATACCCTGAAAACAAAAGCCAATAATAATTTAAAAATCCAGTTAAGCTGATGGCTAAATGAATTTCTTGAACAAGGACACGTGGGTTTAATCTTGGTCTACACATATTGCATTCTGATTAGTTAAAGATATATTCAGTAAACGATAAATGAGGAGATAACGAAGTGCCTTATCAAACGAACTCTACTTTTGTTTAACATTCTAATTAACCTAAAGACTGAGTACTTTATCGAATGGACAAGAAATCTGTTGACGGAGTGACTGATAAGTGAGTTAGCGTCCCACGATTGATTACTGAATTCTTTAACCCTTGGGCTATAAATGATTAGGTAAGTGACTGTCTTGGCTAGTAAATCATTAATGTGTTGAATATTCGACTTGGTCTTATTTTATTACCTGCTTTATCAGGTGAACAAGAGAACAGGCTCCACAACTCTCTCTCTCTCTCTCTCGCTCGCTCGCTCGCTCTCTCTCTCTCCCTTCCTTCCAACCCCTCGTTCTCTTTGTCTGAAGGTCCATCACCACTACCCCTGCTCTCTCTCTCTCTCTCTCTCTCTCTCTCTCTCTCTCTCAAGGTCTTGCGGTGCGTCGTTGGTGTGGTGCGGGTCTTTAAAGTCATTACAATCAATCACATGGGCAGGTTCAGGCACAACCACAGCCTCCTACCCTCCTCCTATCCCCTTCCTCAACCTCCTTACCCTCCTTCTCCCCTTCTCTCCCTCCGTCTCCCTCCTTCCTCCATCTCCACCATCTGTGGCGGTGGGGGCGCTACCAGTCCACGTCTAACAGAATCGAATAGCTTTAGAGGAAAGAGAATCAAGTTCAAGACCAGATAAGTTTTAAGGAAGACAAGATTACTGGAATATACAAAGCTTTAAAGACGACAATATCTTACTGAAAAACGTCTGTAACTTTACAGACAACAGGATCGCCTTAAATATTATAACAAGTTCAGGTCCAGCAAAGATTTAAGAACTTAGAACACAATTAATGTGAAAAATATATGGCTTTCGAAGACAAGAGTATCAACTACGAATTAGCTGCTTAACTACCTGTCCCAAGAACTAGAATTTGCAACCATTCTACGCCTCGGTGATTTAGCTCTGAATACAAGAGAATCGAATTGAAAATTACTGTTAATCTACCCCTCAAAAATCATATAGCTTTCAGGTTGCATCAATCTACCAAATCAGGTTCCTCAGAATATATTAGCTTTAAAGATAAGTGTAAAAAGCTGGACATCGCTATTGCGTAAAATATTATCATTAAATGCACTAGAATCGAGACGGATAAAGTGGCAGAAAAGATAATCAGTCTTAATATGGAGAGCAGAATCCAGTCGCAATAAGTGACAGGCTAAACAAATCCTAAAGATGAAGTGTATAAGTGTAAAGAAAGAGTCGGATTTCATAACAAGAGGATCCAGCTAAAATAAGTGACAGCAACAGTGCAGTACGACTGGAAAAGTGCGCTATTACAAAAACAGAAATAAGCTAAAATAAGTGACAGACGAGGAGAAATACGAGTAAGCTAAGATAAAAATGTCTAAAACGAAGAATATCTAACACAAAAGTGATAAATAAGTTAAGTCTAGGGAGATATAAGAACTGAGAAATAAAATATGAAAAATGAGAAAAAAAGGAACAAGAGCCATACTAGCGAAAACGCGTGCCTGTCTACTGTAGTTGGTGGAAGTGACTGTGAGGAAGGGTCATCAGCGCGTGGAGTGGCGGTACCCTCACAGCGGGACTCCTGGCTGATGTTGCCTTACCCCCACCCGACTAATGCTCCACCTCCACCCCTCCTCCATGCCCCTCCCCCCTATTGCGCCCAGACCAGCCTCACAGGGCCAAGTATTCCCAAACACTCTTGGGCTTGAGCTGTGTTTGGGGCTCTCTCTTTGTGTTGTTAATCTAAGTCATACTCCTAGATATATACCTGCTTTCTCATATCATACAGCCGTTGGACATTTACGTACCTTCCCATACAGCCGCTAGACGTTTACGTGCCTTCCCATGTTATACAACTAGCAGGCATTTACGTGCTTTTATCCTAAGTCATATAGGTAGTAGACACTTCAGTAACAAACTAATTGAGTGCTAACGTAAAAAATAGACTCAAGCAAAAATGATCCACTGATAACACTGAACTAGATTCTCTGTTCCTCCCTTCACTTCGAGTCATACAGCAACTGAACCTTTAACAAACAAGCTACAGGGAATAACAGGGGAAAATAAAAGCTTTATGGAAATCGTATACCCGTGTAACTGAAAGGAAAGGAAAGGGAGGGGACGGAAGGGAGAGGAAGGGACAGGAAAGGACCGCAGCCACACTTCACGCCCTTCGTCTCCCCATCGCATCTGCAGCACAAGTCACATAAGGAGACACCACAACACCTGCAACTCCATCAAGCTCACAGCACCATCTACTTTACCCTCCATCAAAGGGCTAATTTACCTGACCTGTAGCATCCATTTCCTTCATGCCTTACTCCCTGCACTTAGTGATCTATATCTTACCACAAACAGACGGGATTTAGAGGCGCGCAAAAAACGCGTTCTCTCTCTCTCTCTCTCTCTCTCTCTTACCGACTTCAGCCCCGACCCACCACAGGCTTTGTCATGGCCTAGCAGGGTGACTACTTTATCTGAAACGAGTCGCTACCCAGCCACTGATTAACCGTGATAAGTCCTTCATTCTACCCCGCTCACCCCTGTTACCGCCAACTTCGTATATCCTGCGAAAAGGAACTCCCCGGGGAAGGAGCAGAGTTGACGAGGAAGGAGCGAGAAGATCATAATCAGTGAGGCTTTGTCATAATCGAATTTCACGGGGATAGGGAGAAAGAGAATGAGGGTTACCTAAATGACATTAGTATGGTGAGACACGTAGATACAAGGCTTTGTCATATTATGGTAACAAGCTTAATGTAACTACTTTTTAAGACTGATTATTTAAAATTACGTACATGTAATGTGTTAGACTGTACTTTTTAGGGTAATTTCATGTATTGTGCTATGGCTTTACTGGTGTGCTGTAACTATAAGTGGCTTTAAGAATACTCAGTCATCACGTACTTTAATCTATACTCGTGTACTGTACTTGTGTTTATGCAGTATACTTATAGGCATCTATAAGAGAGCCATTTGTAGATGTACTGTGCTTACATTATCCTAATATCATGCACTTTTAAGAATCCATAAGCACACCCATTCATTACAGGACAACGAGAAAGCAGGTACATGTTACGGGGAGGCTTGTAATCGCTCGATATCCAGGGATTAACGAGAGGGAATAATTGCATGCCTAAAAAGCGTCATTACAAGATATTTCATGAGGGGTATCTCAAGTTTAGGGGGGTCTTGTTACAGGCTGGCCAGGCCCATAACACGGTATTCTCGTAATTGCTCCTACATGTTAAACACCCACGTCTCAGAGGCCCTACAGAACCCTAAGGACACCTGGAAACACTACACCCAGCCACCCAATAGGCCCACACATACACTATCTCCCTCTTCACCCCAAACATAAATCCATCTGTTCTCATCTTCAAACACTCTTTACCTAACCTAACCTAACCTAACAACACCAGTCATCTAGTAGGGTCCCACACTAACTCTTAACCACAGACATAAATCCATCCTCAACCGAAATCCTACATTCCAGTGTGAATTAAAATTATCTTCAACACCTTGAACCTAACCTAACCTTAACTAATATAACTTAACCTCTTAACATGATACACAGTCACCTCGTAAACACCCCCCCACACAAACATTCTCTCTCTCTTACCCACAGAGATAAAGTCACTCTCAACAGGAAACCTCGACTCCATTGTGAAATAAAACCACTTCCAGCACAAGAGCATAACATCACTTCCTTTAGAACCTCACACACAAATTCCGTCATAAAGTAGCCTCCAGCATAAACCCAATCCAACGCAGATCCTTTAGCTTAAGTTCACTTCCACTAGCAGTCTAAGAATAAATATAAAAACTACAGTATCACACATTAATCCTTTAACCCGCCCCGTCCCGACTGATTTTCCACCACTAACCCCCCCCAATCCCGACTAATTTTGGAAAAAAAATTTTTTGGCTCAAACCTCCGCTTTTGGTGAGAAACATCAAAAATTCATAGAGAAACCACTCACCTGAGGTTTAAAATACTCGATACAGGTAGCAATACCCCTTACCTTACTAGGTTTTCTGTCAGGCTGGTTCCAAAGAAAACGAGTTCTATGGGAGGGTAACTATTCCACACCACTCATAAACGGTATTTATTTATTTATTTGATACGAATTTATATGTAGTACGAGAGTATATTGGTTTTCACACAGTAATATAGGCAATATAAGCATTGTTTCACTCACCAAACACATCAACATACTTGACCTTTTTTGGCAACATTACCTGATCATCATTTCTGACTGTTTCTTCCTCATTTCATACTGTGGCACAACATGTCGTTACTGGCCAGGTCACTGGTAACAGGTGAATTGCCGAGACAATGGCGTGCGGGGAGTGGTAGGTCACACAGGGTAAGGCATTGTCCCTGCCTGGCATCTTGAAGAGGAAGGTGTCCTGTGTATACCTACCAAAAATCACGCGCGAAAATTGAAAATTGTGCAAATTAGGGACCTTGCAATTGATGCACTCTTATATACATCAACGGGACTGACAGTGACAAAACTTGTGGACGTATATATACGTCAATGGGAAGCGGCGGGTTAAGAGTAATAAAAAAAAAAGTTTTTAACACTAATATATATATATATATATATATATATATATATATATATATATATGTTTTGAGAATGAAACAACATACACACATACACACAAACTCTAGCCATTAATTTACAAAATGGGTCCAGTGTAGGAGAAATATTTAAAAATCCACTTCTGCCACAACTTTACTTTGACAGAAGTCCATAAATCCTTTCAAGCAGACACCTGAACAAATATACACACACCTCCAGCCACAAAAACGAATCCACTATCTCTAATTTTATCTACCGTCCACTTTTCATACATATCTATAAATTCTTACAAAGCACAAAACACACACACATACAAACACACCTCGAGGCCCCAGACTGTTAAGGTAATTTTACTGTATTTTTCCTGGTTTTATTTATGGGTGAGAAAAACCCGACATTGTGTGAAGTTAAGGTCATGCACCAACTAAAATTCAATGTGCTTTCATAAACTATCTCAAAATGGATACTCCTGAAACCTCTGTGTAAATCACCTTTGTCACATACAGTAGTATAACTTATGGACTTCCAAGTGTAGATGTCGTCCATGAAAAATATGTGAAAAACATTCTAAAACTGTAAAGAAATACAGAGAAAGGAGTGAAAAACAAAAAACAGTGTTTTAAGTGTGATTACCTTGGAACCACCTGGAAAACTTACACCCAACAAAAAAAAAAAAATAAATAAATAAATAAACACGTGGGGAACATACATATTGACCGTGATTTGTTGGTGCTCAAGGCTAAAAGTTTGTTCCCGAGGGGTAGAAGAGGAGGAGGCAGAAGAGGAAGTGGAGAAGGAAGAGAAGGAAGAGGTGAGAGGGATGGCTGAGCTGGTAGCTTAGTCAAACAACAGAGAGCAAACATCTCCAATTGGTCGCAAGCCCATGCTGCTCCCTCCTCCCTCTCTCATTATCATTCTCTGTGTTTTCGTGTGTAACCACTGGAAGGGCACCAGGTCACACTCGGGAAGCTTTTTTTTTTTAACTCAGATTTAGAGATCAAGAAAAAAAAAGTGTTGCCCATAGGTTGCCTGATTACAGTGTGATGACATATTGTTTTGTTCCTAACCGGAAAAATTCATGTCGAGATGAAGATGGATGCTAAGAACAGGGGCAAGTGCGCCTTGAGGACCAAATTGACTATCAAGAGAATAGAGTTGGAAAAAAACAGAGCCAAAGCACTTTGTAGAGCACCCAAAGAGAAGCAGAAGCCCTCTCCATTGAGCAAATACCGACGCAAGACAGCCAACGCCCGAGAGAGAAACAGACTGAAGGAGATTAACGATGCTTTTATCATGGTGCAGAGAGCCATTCCAGATCTCTCTGGAGCTGATGCGGAGAAGCTGACGAAGATCACGGTGTTGAGGCTGGCTGTTGATTATGTAAATGCCCTCTCTGGAGTGCTGAGCAATGATTGTAGCTTTAGAGCCATGGATATAGAGGATGTGAGGGAACTTTGGTGCCTGGAGAATGCACACATAGCCAAACCAGAGCACTGTGTCAGACATGTCATAAGAACTAACAAAGTGCAGGGCAGCAGTGGAAATAAAAGCAACAAATGTTCCATAAACATCAGGGCACCCAGGTCGTTGAGCAGACAAAGTATCCCTTTACCTCCGTCACAAAAGCGAATTTTACGAAAAATAAAAACACAGTAGATGGGAAGCTGGTGACAACTACCATATGACCCAGCAAGTCCAAAAGCAAGACAAAAGTAAGACGGCAAGCATATCCACAGGTAATTGGGTGTACATCACTTTAAAAAATGTGGCTCTATGGACTCCACCTAACAGACTTGGCAGACATCCAGACAAAGAACTGCTGATGTCTATGACAGTGAAACAGACAAAGATGGAAAACAGCTATCTGGGGTCCTGGGAGGCCAAGCTACCTCACCTGGAGCCCAATTCTCTGCCCCTAAGCATAGCACCACAGCCCCATCACCCCCTCTTGGCCTTCACTCCATGTGGCTCACTTTCCATTCCAGGTCACAGCATACCCGAGCCTCTGATGGGCACCACACCATTCACGCCATGTCAGATAGAAACCACACCTTGCACTTCCCTCCCTCAGAGCACACCCACTGACATGCTTCACACTACAGGCATCCTACAGAACCTCGACATTCCCCTAGTGAGGAGCAATGGGTTGTTGGAGTTCCCAAGAAGATTTTGACATTTCAGTGGCTCCCTGTGCTGTGACTCAGCCTTCCTGAGTGAGGGGTTGGCACCCCCAAGTCCCATCTCTGGTGCCACCTCCACAATACCCACCTCAGTTCCTGTAGGTGACAGTTCTCCGGTCTTTTCAATGGCCTCCAGTGACTTTTCTGTGTGTGGGTCGGTGCCAGATTGTGATAGTGTTCTAAAGACGGTTGTGGAATTAGATAGCCTGCAAGGGGATGAGCCTTTCAAGGAGGAACTCGACCATCTTGCCTCAGCTTTTGCTGAAGAGGATGATACACTCAGCATCTTCCAAGGATATTCCACAACATATATGCAAATACTGACGCCGGCTGGCACTTCATATACACAGATACCGATGACTGCTAGCACCTTATATATACAAATACCGACAAATGCTGGCTCTTCATATATGCAGATACTGACTAAAATGCGTGACTCACAAAGCAGTGCCCCCGAAATGGAAACAGAAGAATACCGTAGTGCCCCCGAAATGGAAACAGAAGAATACCGTAGTGCCCCCGAAATGGAAACAGAAGAATACCGTAGTGCCTCCGAAATGGAAACAGAAGAATACCGTAGTGCCCCCGACAACGGGGCCAGTGAGTTACAGTCCAGTATGCCCGGGAACGTGCCGACACCCCCGCACGGACCCCACGGGGTAGCCGCCACCAGTCGGAGCAACCCCCAGCAACAACAGCATATGTCAGCCCGGGCCGTGCGCCCCTATGTCATGCAGCCACCTCGCCGTCGCCATTGTAGGAGAAGGACACTACCTTCACGAAGTGGGATTGTTGATCCAGCTAGGGGTGGAGTTGTTCTAGACACTCCAGACAGCGCCCCTCAGGAGACAGCCTATTGTCGCTCCCGCCCTCGTGAGACGGCCTATTGTCGCTCCGAAGGTGCCCTGGTAGAGACGGCCTACTGTCGCTCCCCCCTCCTGCAGAAGGAGATGGCCTACTGCCGCTCCCGCCCTCGTGAGACGGCCTATTGTCGCTCTGAAGGTGCCCTGGTAGAGACGGCCTACTGTCGCTCCCCCCTCCTGCAGAAGGAGACGGCCTACTGCCACTCCCGCCCTCGTGAGACGGCCTATTGTCACTCCGAAGGTGCCCTGGTCGAGACGGCCTACTGCCGCTTCCCCCTTCTGCAGAAGGAGATGGCCTACTGCCGCTTCCGCCCTCGTGAGATGGCCTATTGTCACTCTGAAGGTGCCCTGGTAGAGATGGCCTACTGTCGCTCCCCCCTCCTGCAGAAGGAGATGGCTTACTGCCACTCCCGCCCTCGTGAGATGGCCTATTGTCACTCTGAAGGTGCCCTGGTAGAGATGGCCTACAGTCGCTCCCCCCTCCTGCAGAAGGAGACGGCCTACTGCCACTCCCACCCTCATGAGATGGCTTATTGTCGCTCCGAAGGTGACCTGGTCGAGATGGCCTACTGCCGCTCCCCCCTCCTGCAGAAGGAGATGGCCTACTGCTGCTCCCGCCCTCGTGAGACGGCCTATTGTCGCTCTGAAGGTGCCCTGGTAGAGACGGCCTACTGTCGCTCCCCCCTCCTGCAGAAGGAGACGGCCTACTGCCGCTCCCGCCCTCATGAGACGGCCTATTGTCGCTCCGAAGGTGCAATGGTCGAGACGGCCTACTGCCGCTCCCCCCTCCTGCAGAAGGAGATGGCCTACTGCCGCTCCCGCCCTCGTGAGACGGCCTATTGTCACTCTGAAGGTGCCCTGGTAGAGACGGCCTACTGTCGCTTCCCCCTCCTGCAGAAGGAGATGGCCTACTGCTGCTCCCGCCCTTGTGAGACGGCCTATTGTCGCTCTGAAGGTGCCCTGGTAGAGATGGCCTACTGTCGCTCCCCCCTCCTGCACAAGGAGACAGCCTACTGCCACTCCCGCCCTCGTGAGGTGGCCTATTGTCACTTCGAAGGTGCCCTGGTAGAGACGGCCTACTGTTGCTCCCCCCTCCTGCAGAAGGAGATGGCCTACTGCCGCTCCCGCCCTCGTGAGATGGCCTATTGTCGCTCCGAAGGTGACCTGGTAGAGATGGCCTACTGTCGCTCCCCCCTCCTGCAGAAGGAGACGGCCCACTGCCTCTGCGAAGGTGCACAGAGGTACGCTGACTCCCCCACTCAGGCCACAGCCAATTGCTGGGCCCCGACACCTGAGAGCCCTGCCCCTGGGCAGCCACGGCCAATTCCCGGGCCCCACGAACGAAAGAGGCAAGGAGCGAGACGTCGCCCCGGCAGGAGACAAGAGCCCAGGCCTCCTGTACCAGAGCAGCCCAGTCAGGCCCCACAGCCTCCCCTGGCCTCCGCTCCCTACGCCTGGCTCTGGAACAGACGCACCTGACGGGCCCCAGTGTAAGCTGGTGCCGCAGTCCTCCCCTGTCGGCGTCCCTAGACGCTGGAGACCGCAGTCCGCAGTCTCTCCCGATCCTCCCCAGGATGCCCGGGCGCGATCTCCATACGCCCCCATGACGATGTAAGGCTCCCACCTCCGGCCGAGACTTACACCAGAGGTTTCTGGAGTTATTCGGCCCCAGTCCCGAGGGCCACACCCCTGAGCCCAGCCTGGAGGCCACGGGTAGCCCAGGACGCGAGAGGACGCCCCTCCGAGCCGTCCCATGCCCTCTCGGCACACCTCCCCTTGGTGGTGCCCCTAGCCTGGCAGGATTGCCGACAGCGCGTTCCTGCCCCTGCCCCCCCCGTGATGAATACGTGTGATGATGCACAGAAACAGTGCATGTGATTTAGGTTAAGTGTGACTTTGCCGAACCTAGTGTAATATCATGCAGTGACTTAATATAGAGAATATCGGGGCAAGTAAGATCACAGTGAGAGAATAAAGGACGAGCGTGTGAACCAAGATCTGATGAACTAGATTTATGAGCGACGCCCCCTATATACAATTAGTAAGACTGTGCCGCCTGGAAATTCCTCCATAGTAATACACCCCCACTGCTGCAAACTCTAAAGAAATAATACGAAAAGTGTTAATGATATTCCCTCACTCACGCTACCCGTAAATCCTGTATGACACTCCCTCGTCCCAGTACCTAGTGTAAGTGTAAACCAGGAATAGAATCAATTGCCAAAGTCCCTTTGCTATTGGAAACGTGTAATTCCCATTGTTAATACTTACCTTTCTCCAGTGTTACCATAACTCCGTCCTAGCCATCACAAGTCACTCCCCACACCCCCCTTTCCCCCCCCTTGTGAGACTCACTCCCCGCGCCTCACGTGCGTGCCTATATTCACTGTACCTTGAATACACTAGGCTTAATTGTGTTGGCATTTATATCAGATAAGCAAGTATCCTGTGAGATACACATATCCTAGATAAGGTTTTATTTCTGCTATATATTATGTTGTAATATCTGCTGATTTTGTCCTGTGTCTGATTGTGGTAATATATGTGTAAAGGTTATTGCCTGAAGTTTTTGTGTCCTGCCTCTCTTTATTGCACTAAGCTCCAGTCTCAAAAGAGGACCCCGTTCCACGTTAGGTGTTTTAGGAACGAGAAGTCATGCCTATTTACACCTAGCATTACACTGGTGGCCAGCGGTGGTTCTTGACCCGGGCGTAAAAGAGAGGTAGTCATAAATATTTGGCAAAATGGCAACTAAACCACACGTTCAGTTACCCAAGTTTGACCCCGACCAGTATGATATACACACATATCTGGCAATAATTAAACCCTTACTGGATATTGGCTTTGAAAATGACCAACATAAAATTGCAGTCACACTACCACTATTGGGTAAAGCGGTGGCGAACATAGCACCGAAAATCGTCCTAGAGCTCACTTGCCAGAACTTTACAAAGTTCACTGTACAAGCCATCACCCCATCATTAGGGAAAGTGGTGGCTGTATCCCAATTGGATAGTTTTTCATTCGACAGGGATTTGGATAATACCCTGATACAGGCAAGATGCCTGGTTACTGGTGCCTACCCGGAGGCAGATGAAGAAACCCGGGATCAGCATACATTTAACACTCTGCTCAGAGTGCTTCCGAGTGTTGTTAAACAACATTTCACCATCCATGACCCAACAGGAGACATGGATAGAGATATACAGCTGATACGGTGCCTCCTGACCGCCTGCCCTTCTCCACAGCAAATCAATGTGGTCAAGAAATTCCCCACCTGACCCCCGGCTCCTCCAACCACACCACGACCACCTCTGCCTCACACCAGCCCAACCCCGGCCCCTAGCCCACCCAAGGCACACCCCTCCTGTCGGTGCCTTGCCCCGTGGGAAAACCCGAACCTGATCCTTGTCAACCCGTGGGAATTCACAGCCTGCAACTCCCGCTGCCCATTCATGACATACGAGACCAGCTTAAAGCTGCTTGCCGCAGAATCACAGCCCCGGGTTAGCATAAAGTGTCCACCTTAGAAGGCGAGGCCCCAGGGGACGAGCTGATGCCCATTGACGAGCCCCATTCAGGAGAACCGGAGCAGGAACAGGAGAATGAAAGCCCTAGACAGCTGGATTTTTAGGCCCGCCCCCTCACCAACCCACGGTGGCAGGGGCCATTACCCCAAAGTATTGACCTCCAGTATATCACAAGATGAAAATAAACGATGTGAAGGCCAGACTGCTAGTCAATACGGGAGCGGCCAGGTCCTGCCTTTACAGCCACTATTTCTCCCGCTACAGATCCTGTTTGGCCCACTCCGCCCTACTGCCACTCACCTTGTGGACGCAGGGGATGGCCCCCTGCCCATCTGTGGGGAGACTCGGGCCTTACGGGTCGACACCCACCAGCCGGTGTCCACCCAACACCCATTCATCATTTTTTATTCCTCCTGCCGGAGTTATGACGGGTATTTAGGACTGGACTTGCTCCAAAAACTCGGAGCTACGATCGACTGTCGCCACCGACAACTTCAGTTCCACCCCCCACCCTGTTCCACCCCGGCCGTTTGCACATGCACGCCGCGGCCCCGGCCGGAGGATTTGCCCCCTTCCTCCCTCCAGTGCCCCCTTTCCCCCCTCTTCCCCCACCCCCCTCTCCTCCTCTCCCAATGCCTTTTCACCCCTCTCCTGCTCCTTCTTTCCCCGCCACCGTCTCCGCTGCTGTCACTATCCCCTCCCACCATGAGGCTTGGGTACCCCTTAACAGGCCCTCAGGTCCCTCCGTTTTGTTCTCCCCCCTCCTCCCCTCCGGAGCCCTTTCTGCCTGCCTCGTATCCCCCACTTTCCTCCCACCCCACCACGCCGCCATCCGCATTGCCAATCTCGCCCCGTCCCCTCTCACCCTCCCCAAAGGGCTTATCATCGGAGAGATGGAGGAAGCCAAACCCTGTGCCCCATCCTCCTCCCACCTCCCTACCCCTCTACCCCCTATTCCCGACCATCTCTCCAACCAGCAGTCAGACACCCTATGCCACCTCCTCCTGGATTTCCAGGATTTGTTTGCGACAGGACCAGCAGATATAGGGCATACCACGTACCTGTCGCATGAAATTCATATGACAGGCCCACCTATATGACAACCATCCCGACGTAAGAACCCCCGACAGAGAGAGGAAGAGGACTGCCAGGTGCGCGAAATGGTAGAGGCAGGTGTCGTTTCCCCCTCCACCAGCCCATGGTCCTCCCCCGTCGTTCTAGTAAAAAAGAAAGACGGCACGATGCGGTTTTGCATCGACTACCGCCGCGTGAACGACGTCACCATTAAAGATGCCACCCCCCTTCCCCGCATTGACGATCACCTAGACTCCCTCTACGGGGCGTCTTGGTTTTCTACCCTCGACCTCCAGTCTGGATACTGGCAGGTCCCCGTCCATCCAGACCATCGAGGCAAGACGGCCTTTTCCACCAGTAATGGCAAACATTACGAATTTAATGTTCTGCCATTCAGCCTCTGCAACGCCCCTGCCACCTTTTCCAGGCTAATGGAATCTGTCTTGAGCGAACTCACTTGGGAAGTATGTTTAGCTTATCTTGATGACGTCATTGATTTTAGCCAAACTTGGGCTGACCACTTGCAGCGCCGCCGCCGAGTTTTCACTAGAATTCGCCAGGCAGGCCTCAAGCTATATCCTTCTATATGTGTCCTAGCCGCCAGAACCGTCTCGTTCCTGGGGCATACTATTTCCCAAGCAGGAATCTCCCCAGATCCCGACAAGCTCCATGCCATAGCGGACATACCGCCGCCGCAGGATGTCCACAGCATCCGCGCCTTCCTGGGACTCACATCCTATTACCGTCGCTTCGTGAAGGGGTTTGCGCAGATTGCCAAGCCTCTTCACGATTTGACACAAAAAGGGGAACCTTTCCTCTGGACCGAGGACCGGCGAGCTGCTTTTCAACAGCTAAAAGACAAGCTCGTCTCTGCCCCCATCGTAGCCTTCCCCGACTATGCCCTCCCCTTTCGCCTCTACACCGATGTGTCCCTTACCGCGATAGGCACCATCCTAGCCCAGGTACAGGCCGGCAGAGAACACGTCATTGCATGCGCCAGTCGCACTCTGAATCTGGCTGAAAAGAATTATGCCGCCACAAAGCGAGAATGCCTCGGCATAATCTGGGCCCTCCAACATTATAGGGCTTATCTTTCCGGGACCCAAGTCACGATAATCACTGACCATCAATTACTCCAGTGGTTACGCCAGTCAGACTCCCATAACGCCCAACTCGTCAGGTGGCGCGACACCCTAGAGGAGTTTCAGTACGAAATTTCATACAGGCCCAGAAAGCTCCACACCAATGCAGATGCCCTCTCCTACCTCCCCATCCACGCGGTACAGCCAGACCTGGATCTCCTACAACTCTGGCACTACAAGGAACGGCCCCCCTGGATCCCTGCCCACCTATTCACTAAGCTATGCCGACAGGGCAACCACCTCCTAACCTCGTCCAGGCATATCCTCTTGACCCCCGATGCGGCATGTGACACCCTGCGCCACCTCCATGCCCATAACGGCATCCACTTGGGCACCAAAAAATTATTACAGGTGTTCAACGACATTTACTGGGCCCCAAATCCCTCCACCCTCGCCAAGGAAATCATTCAGACTTGCCGCGCCTGCGTGCTTGGAAAAGATATCACCTGGACCGCTGGACCATCGGGCCATATCACCACCCACAAGCCCTGGCAACTCCTGGTGATCAATGTAGTAGGCCCTCTTCCCCCCAAATCTGGATATAAATACGTGATCACTTTTGTAGACACGTATTCGAAATTCGTAGTAGCCTGCTCGGCTAAGGAACATCATGCCATCACTGTCGCCGATGCCCTTCTCTGACACGTGTTCCCTTACTTTGGCATCCCACAAGCCATCCATTCCGATAATGCCCCCGAGTTCTCCGAGAAAGTCTGGGAGGAGCTAGCCAGATTTTTCGGGTATAAGATCTCCCACTCCTCACCATACTGGCCACAGGGGAACGCCGTATGTGAACGTAGCCATCATACCCTTATCAATCAGTTACGCACCCGAATTGAGGCTACAAAGAACGACGACTGGCCGGCTCATGTGAAAATTGTCCAGTGGGGCATGAATTCATGCCCCTGAGAGGATGGGGTTTCCCCCCATGAGAGAATCTTTGGGGAAACTCCCCTCCTACTGCCCCTATGCCACCACCTGCAGCCACCAGCTTCCGCTCCCACTACAGACCCGCTACACCTGCTAAAAGGGCGGATACACCACCTAAAAAAGAATCTGGACCTTGGGCCCGACACAGCCTCCAACCCCTTCAACCCGGGCGACACGGTTGTCATCGCCCAACTCCCCACTCCCCACAAGCTCGCCCCCCCACTTCACAGGGCCCCACACAATCACCCGCGTCCCCAACCCATACTAGGTGTTTATAGACTACCACGGCACTCCCCATACCCTCCGCAACTGCCACGTGCGGCCTTTCCGCACGCCCACCTCACCTGCCCAGGCCCCACACCTCCAACACCCTCCAGCCCCCGCACCACCCTCTACATTCACATATGAGTGCTATGTTTCCTCCTCACCCTCTCACTCCACCCCCCCTACCACCTCAGCCTGCCCGGCTGCCACCACCCCCCGTACCTCACCTGACGCCTCCCCTGCTCGCTCGCCCTCACCCCTTCCCTCCATTGCCCCCCCTCAACGCCCACTCCCACCTCTTCCGCCAATGCCACCACACCCTCACCACAACCCACTACCACCACCTCTCCCCCACCCACCATGCGTACACCCACTCCACCAACACCACGCCTCACCGCGTCCACAACACGCGAAACAACCCACCTTACTCAACACCTCCCACCCCATACCCCCACTTCCCCTCCCACCCTGACCCTCAAGACAACCACCACCCGCTTGGGCCGCCTCTCACGCCCACCCGCCTGATACACACACACTCCTACACCACCCACCTCCCCACGACTTCACATCAAGCTACATCAGGCCCAAATCCCCTCTACCTGTACTCCCCTGAGACTCAACGCTGCATTACCACGGCACAAACCCGGCCCTTACCCTCGATATCCAGCATTCAGCTTCCTACCACACCGACAGCCACACCAAGGTGAAACGGGCTGTATGGGCGCCTACCCTTGGCAGGAACCAAAGACTATGCGGGCCACACCACCTGCTAACCCTCCTCCATTCCACCACCACCGCCTCCACACTCTTCCTCACCTACGACGCGGAGCAGGAGGAAAACCCCTACACCATTGCCTGGCAAACCGTGCTGCAACACCTCCAGCCCGTGTACACCACCCACGACACGCAAGCATTCCACCTCCAGCCACGAGGATGTGACTTTTTACAGGAGGAGAGTGGTAAAATGCGTGACTTACAAAGCAGTGTCCCCGAAATGGAAACAGAAGAATACTGTAGTGCCCCCGAAATGGAAAGAGAAGAATACCGTAGTGCCCCCGAAATGGAAAGAGAAGAATACCGTAGTGCCCCCGAAATGGAAACAGAAGAATACCGTAGTGCCCCCGACAACGGGGCCAGTGAGTTACAGCACAGTATGCCCGGGAACGTCCCGACACCTCTGCACGGACCCCACGGGGTAGCCGCCACCAGTCGGAGCAACCCCGAGCAACAATGGCATATGTTAGCCCGGGCCGTGCGCCCCTATGTCACGCAGCCACCGCGCCGTCGCCGTTGTAGGAGAAGGACACTACCTTCACGGAGTGGGATTGTTGAACCAGCTAGGGGTGGAGTTGTTCTAGACATTCCAGACAGCGCCCCTCAGGAGATGGCCTATTGTCACTCCCGCCCTCGTGAGACGGCCTATTGTCGTTCCGAAGGTGCCCTGGTAGAGACGGCCTACTGCCGCTCCCCCCTCCTGCAGAAGGAGACGGCCTACTGTCACTCCCGCCCTCGTGAGACGGCCTATTGTTGCTCCAAAGATGCCCTGGTAGAGACGGCCTACTGTCGCTCCCCCCTCCTGCAGAAGGAGACGGCCTACTGCCGCTCCCCCCTCCTGCAGAAGGAGACGGCCTACTGCTGCTCCCGCCCTCGTGAGATGGCCTATTGTCGCTCAGAAGGTGCCCTGGCAGAGACGGCCTACTGTCGTTCCCCCCTCCTGCAGAAGGAGAGGGCCCACTGCATCTCCAAAGGTGCACAGAGGTGCGCTGACTCCCCCACTCAGGCCACGGCCAATTGCCGGGCCCCGACACCTGAGAGCCCCTGCCCCTGGGCAGCCACGGCCAATTACCGGGTCCCACGGACGAAAGGAGGCAAGGAGCGAGATGTCACCCTGTCAGGAGACGAGAGCCCAGGCCTCCTGTACCAGAGCAGCCCAGTCAGGCCCCACAGCCTCCCCTGGCCTCCACTCCCTACGCCTGGCTCTGGAACATACGCACCTGACGGGCCCCAGTGTAAGCCGGTGCCACAGTCCTCCCCTGTCGGCCCCCCTAGACGCTGGAGACCGCAGTCTGCAGTCTCTCCCGATCCTCCCCAGGATGCCCGGGCGCGATCTCCATACGCCCCTACGACGACGTAAGGCTCCCACCTCCGGCCGAGACTTACACCAGAGGTTTCTGGAGCTATTCGCCCCCAGTCCTGAAGGCCACACCCCTGAGCCCAGCCCAGAGGCCACGGGTAGCCCAGGACGCGAGAGGACGCCCCTCTGAGCCGTCCCGTGCCCTCTCGGCACGCCTCCCCTTGGCGGTGCCCCTAGCCCGGCAGAATTGCCGACGGCGCGTTCCTTCCCCTGCCCCCCCCCGTGATGAATACGTGTGATGATGCCTAGAAACAGTTCAAGTGATTTAGGTTAAGTGTGACTTTGCCGAACCTAGTGTAATATCGTGCAGTGACTTAATATAGGGAATATCGGGGCAAGTAAGATCACAGTGAGAGAATAAAGGACGAGTGTGTGAACCAAGATCTGATGAACTAGATTTATGAGCGACGCCCCCTATATACAATTAGTAAGACTGTGCCGCCTGGAAATTCCTCCGTAGTAATACACCCCCACTGCTGCAAACTTTAAAGAAATAATACGAGAAGTGTTAATGATATTCCCCCACCCACGCTACCCGTAAATCCTGTATGACACTCCCTCATCCCAGTACCTAGTGTAAGTGTAAACCAGGAATAGAATCAATTGCCAAAGTCCCTTTGCTATTGGAAAACGTGTAATTCCCATTGTTAATACTTACCTCTCTCCAGTATTACCATAACTCCGTCCTAGCCGTCACAAGTCACTCCACACACACACCCCCTTCCCCCCCCTTGTGAGACTCACTCCCCGCGCCTCATGCGCGTGCCTATATTCACTGTACCCTGAATACACTAGGCTTAATTGTGTTGGCATTAATATCAGATAAGCAAGTATCCTGCGAGATACACATATCCTAGATAAGGTTTTATTTCTGCTATATATTATGTTGTAATATCATCTGATTTTGTCCTGTGTCTGATTGTGGTAATATACGTGTAAAGGTTATTGCCTGAAGTTTTTGTGTCCTGCCTCTCTTTATTGCACTAAGCTCCGGTCTCGAAAGAGGACCCCGCTCCACGTTAGGTGTTTTAGGAACGAGAAGTCGAGCCTATTTACACCTAGCATTACACTGACGACTGCTAACACATCATATATGCAAATACTGACAACTGTTGGCACTTCATACACGTGGATACCGATGACTGTTGGCACTTCATACACACGGATACTGATAACTGCTGGCACTTCATGTACACGGATACTAATGACTGCTGGCACTTCATATACACGAATACTGATGACTGCTGGTACTTCATATATGCAGATACCGATGACTGCTGGCACTTTATATACGTGGATACTGACTGCTGGCACTTCATATACACGGATACTGATGACAACTGGCATTTCAGATACGCGGATGCTGACGACGTTAGCAGTTTGTTGTCTGTTCTGTAAAGTCTCAGATTCATAAACAGACTTATGATCAGTTCCCTGTCATAACGAAGACTAGTTTTTGGAGGAAGGACTGAGAAAGATAACAACAGAAGCTCCCCATGTCTTCTGTTCTTCTTGTAATACCAAATATCAGGTATGATAAATTCCTTTTGGATGGAAATCCTTTGTATTTATAGGACAGACGAGAGATGGAACCGATCTTCTCATGTCCCATTTTCTTCCTGCAGAAACGAATCGGAGGTCTATCTATCTATATACCTAGGTTGCTTCCCCCAAGGAAAGGGAGGAAGCCGAGACAGGATGACACACTCCCCATTTACTCATCCATTCAAACACATTCATTTGCATCTTAGCCCCAAAGGGGAGAATGGACAGATCCTCACCACACCACACCGCACAAGGGTCAACTGCGCAATGCAATCAGTGACATCCGCAGCAGGGCCCGACAGCAGAATCGGAGGTACAAAGGGTAAATTAGCGTAAGTAATTTTGTGATTCTCGGCCCTGGACTGTCATACTTAAGCGTGTGTTGGCCTTGGACAGATTAATGTTTGTATTCTTCTGGCCTTGAGAGACTGCCTAGCACTTTTCGGAGATGAGCCTTTGCCCGTAAATACTAATTCACTTGAAACTCACCTGGTGTTATCTTCAGTGTTTTCGGATGGCTCAGTCTGCTGGTCTGGGTATGGGTGAGACTAAGAGTAAGAGATGCATGGTAGACACTGATAACTTTGAAATCCCTTCCCGCAACACAAGAAATTGCCTAGAGGAGTGAAAGTGGAGCATTAAACATGGGTCATTTTGTACTTTGCACATAACACCATGATACCTGTACCTTTTTAAGCACTGATACATTTTTTCATGAACAATATAAAAGAACACGAATGTGCCTTATAGTGTATAAGATACTAATAACGTGCCACAACGAAGAAAATATATATGTTAAGAAGTATGTGCTTGGCAGCCTCATAACTCCACATGGTAACGAGCGTGAGTATGCATGACAGAATAACGGGCATGATTCCACTGATAAAATACACGCGTTTGTGAGGTCTATGATGCAGGTCTGTTGTAGGAATGATGATGATGATGATGATGATATGAAAGGATTATATTTGTACCGTCCTGTTCTATGGCTTGTTTATATGAATGTGTATGGCAGGAAAAGGGCATAACACGATTTTTTTTATACACGCGTTTGTATAGTCCAATAAGATCTTTGTATAAATATTGCGTGTTGGCGTGATAAAGATTATTTTTTGTGATGGAAAAAGGTTGTACAGTTTATAGAGTGAACATGTGTATGGTTGACAGTAAATGACATGGATAGGCATATATGTGTTGTATTTCGACATGGCTAGGCAAATATGTGTTGTTCTTTGACATGGCTAGGCATATATGTGTTGTGCTTTGACATGGATAGGCATAAATGTGTTGTACTTTGACATAGCTAGGCGTATATGTCTTGTTATTTTGACGTGGATAGGCATATATGTGTTGCATCTCCAGTGCAGTCTCTGTGAAGGTCGGAGAAGCGAAAATGGTGGGCAGCGCAAACGAAGAAGGACCTTGAGCAAGCGCAATGCGCAGTCCACAGTTCACTATTTTGCGCGAGCACAAGTGCGCATTCTGACAAATATTTAGCTTGCACAACGTCACAAAGCGCAAGTGTAAACCATTTGGATATAATTGTGGGAATTACTGTAAAATATTGAGATATTTACATAAAATGGCATACTTACTTTTATTTATTATTTTCTATTATTTGTAAATTGCACAAGTGTGCAATCTAATATTTAGCTTGCGCAATGTCGCTAAGCTCTAGCACAAACCATTTGCATATATTTGTGGGAATTACTGTAAAATATTGAGATATTTAAATAAATTAGCATACTTACTTTTATTTATTGTTATTCTATCTATCTATCTATCTACTGCTAGACGCCTTAAACCCGTAAAGGGTGGCCACTGGCCACAAACAAGCAACAAATCGCCTCCACGTCGCCCTGTCCCCTGCCATTTCACTGCCCTGCTCCCAGCTCACACCCCCCTCTCTCATATACTTCTCCACTCCATCCCTCTGTCTCATCCTTGGCTTCCCCCTCCCTCTCCCCCCCTCCACCTCACTCACATACACTCTCCTCGTTAGTCTCTCACGCTCCATCCTCTCCATATGACCAAACCACCTCAGTGTGTTTCTCCTAACGCTTCCTATCACATCCACATCCACACCACAACACTCTTTCACTTCCTCATTTGTCAGTCAGTCTCTCTATATAACTGCACATGCTCCTTTCAAATAACTCATTTCCACTGCTCTCACTCTTGACTTCTGTCCCTCCAACAAGGTCAAAGCTTCACTCCCACACATTACAGCTGGTATCACAATACTGTCACGTAGTAACTTTTTAACTAGTGGAAGTTCAAACAGAGGAGTGAGCGGGCTGTGAAGCAAAGGGGCAGGGAAACAAAGGCTGTGATGTTGCCACTTGCCAGTTTTACTTTTATCTGCATATGTAATTCCTTACAAAAATCATTACAACATATTATTTAAATTAAATATCCACAGCCTAATAAATTATTAGGCTGTGGATATTTGATTTAAATAATATGTTTTAATGATTTTTGTGAGGAATTGCATATGCTACTCTTAATAAATAATGTATTTTTAATTTATTATAATTTACTAATAATAATAATTTAAAAAATATTAAAATACATTATCTCTGTTGAAGCATTTTAAGAAATGCTACTACCCTCCGTCCCTCCCACCTCCCCTCAGCAGAACCCTCGCAACCCACCCGAGCCTCCCCCATCTTTTGTCCAGACATACGGGAAGCTCCCAAGACCACGTGTCCCTTGGACTGCGCAGTGCGCAATCCACAAGACAGGTGCGCAAGGCAGGTGCGCAAGCGCAATATTGCACATAGTCTCATGCGGTGCGCAATGCGCAAATGATATTCACCGAAGCGCAACAGTGGCAATTGTGCTTTGCGCAAGTGTTTGCGCACCTGCCCAGCACTGGTTGGAGTGATAAGATGATTTTTTTTGTGATGGAAAAAGGTTGTACAGTTTATAGAGTGTATATGTGTATGGCTGACAGTAAATGACATGGATAGGCATATATGTGGTGTATTTTGACATGGCTAGGCAAATATGTGCTGTTCTTTGACATGGCTAGGCATATATGTGTTGTGTTTTGACATGGATAGGCATAAATGTGTTGTGTTTTGACATGGATAGGCATAAATGTGTTGCACTTTGACACAGCTAGGGGTATATGTGTTGTTATTTTGACGTGGATAGGCATATGTGTTGCATCACCAGTGCAGTCTCTGTGAAGGTCGGAGAAGCGAAAATTTTAGAGAGCTACCCTTGTACATAATTTTAAAATGTGTATCTAAATGTGTATGATTGATAGACAGAAACATGTGCAGTAGTAGGCACTTGTATTATTGAGAAAGAGACATGGTTTGATTTATATACAAGTTTGTAGTACCTATAAGATCTGTAACGAAGTTTTGAGTGATGGAATGGTGAGAATTATGATGATGACAACGGATGACTACATCTGTACAGTGTTACATAGCCTATGATTTCATCATCCTTTGTGTAATTTTAACGCACAGTTGCTGCATGTTTGATCACGAGCGTGTTCTGCCTCAGTCCCCCCTTCTACCGTTATAGTAGAGTAAGTCGTTCTCTCTGTTATTCAGAGCGGGATTTTCAGCTTTTTGTCCCCATGGCTTCATTTGCGCGTCCTTCTTACAAGTTGTATCAAGCTCTCCTGGCCCCTATATAATGAGCTCAGTCTCTGCATCATTGCCACTTAGATCTGCTCCTCATATTGTTCACATCTCTGTCCTCCCCTGTGCAGTTATTATTATTGTGAATTTCTCAGGAAGTCTTCAACCATCTAGCAGCTGTGTGTAATTTGAGTATAACTGTTATTGCATTTTTTCTTGTACTGTGTAGCATAACGTTAATTCTTAGGCCTAGTGAGGTTTTGATTTATGTTGGGTTATGTCAGTCATTTTTGATAATAGTTTGTATCTTTAATAATTTATCTGGCATTCACTGAGTATTATCTGGTATCTCATTTTATCAGGGCTGACTTAGATAAATTTACTCTTGCTAATTTCGTGTTAATAGAGGCTATTGCAGTTAACCATATATTTAACCTGTTTATTTACCATTACATTATCCTTATGAGTCCTGAATGTTTTGTTGTTAGTTTGAGCATTAAACTTTAACTTGTAATTTTACCTAACTCTTTTGTTTTGAACCTGGAACTTTACGAGACAGTAGTGATTTTTAGTATTCTCACTTAAAGTGTACATTATCTTTCTCTGTTCCGTAACATAAATTTGGCGACCCTGCCAGGATATTCAGGATATTATCATAAGGATATTGCTTGATATTTTGTGACTGTTACTTATTAATTATGTCTACTATTACTACACTTGATGAAGCCAAAGATTTTTTGTCAAATGTGCAAACAGTGTGTGATATAGAAAACAGAACAAAGAATGAACTTAAGCTTGTTGCTCAACAATTGAGAATTGCTGTTCGCTCTCATCATTCTAAAGATCAAATTGTTGACATGATTAATGAAAGCTTGTTTAATGTAACTCCTCCAAATGAACAAACGCAGATTGAATTAGCTAAGTTACAGCTAGCCCAGCAGGAGGCTAAGGCTAAGGAGGCGGAGGCCCCTTCTAAGGAGGCTGAAGCACAAGTTGAAATTGCTAGGATTCAGGCAGACCATGAGTATCGCATGAAACAAGGTGGAACTGGATCATCTAGCTCTGATGATTTTGATGTGGCTAAAAATGTTAAACTTGTCCCTCCTTTTAATGAATCTGATTTAACAAAGTATTTTCAGTTGTTTGAGAGGGTAGCTACAGGTTTTAATTGGCCCAAACAGAATTGGCCAGTACTCCTTCAAACTGTTCTCACCGGTAAAGCTCAAGTAACTTATGCATCTTTGACTCAGGATCAATCTGATAATTATGATGTAGTTAAGAGCTTGATTCTTAAGGCCTATGAGCTTGTTCCTGAAGCCTATAGAGTAAAATTTAGGACAACTTACAAGCAAGATAAGCAATCCCATGTTGAGTATGCAAAAATCAAAGAAGATCTGTTAGAGCAGTGGTTAAATTCTAAGAATGTGGATTCTGATTTTGACAAATTTAAGCAGATGATTTTGCTGAAGGACTTCAAAAGGTGTATTGATAAAGATGTAAGCCTATATCTTGATGAGAAAAGAATAGATAATTTGTCTGATGCTGCAGTTTTAGCTGATGAATATGTTCTCACTCACAAGAGATATTCTAAAGAAAAAAGGAAAGCTGAGAGTAAGTACGTTGCCTCTACTCAGAGTACAGGTAACAGGAAAGAGAATAAAGATGATGTTTCTCAGGAAGTAAATACCAGCTTCACCTCTAGATTTCAGAAAAGTAAATGTACTTATTGTAGTAAGCTTGGTCATACTACGGAGAGATGTTTCAGGAGACAGCGTGATGTGAACAAAAAGGAGTCTTTAAATATTCAGTCAATTGGTCTAGTGTCCACTCTTGAGAGTTCCCAGAATTCTTTAACTGAGTTAACTGAACCTGCTTTGAGGGGTAACTTAAATTCTCATGATGGAGCTCCTCTTTTGAGCAGTAATTTGGGTGACACTCTCAAGAGTTCATGTGCTAATTTCCTGTCTGATGGTTTTGTCAGTCCTCTGGACAGTAATGACAGGAAGTCAGTTAAAATATATCGTGATATAGGTCCTTGCCAATCCCTTATGCTGACCAGTGTTCTAGGCTCTAATGTTAATTCCTCTGATGAAACTGTAATCTTACAAGGTGTAGGGAATAATTACTTCTCTGTCCCTCTGTGCAGAGTGAATTTAGAGTCTGGTTTTGTTAATGGTTCCCTTATGGTTGGGTTGGTTGAGACACTCCCAATGTCAGGTGTAACTTTCTTACTTGGAAATGATATTGGTGGAAGTCAAGTGTGTCCAGTCCAACTCCTCAGTTGTCTAGTGAGCCAGTGGCTGTGTCCCAGGATTGTGATGTCCCTGATGTGCTCCCTGCATGTGCTGTCACTAGAGCTAAGTCTAAAGTTACTGGTGATTTAGAGGATAATGATGATGATGATGTTATCCTAGCTGACACTTTTCTTGCTAATTTGGACCACTCACCAGATGAGGCAGTACCCCGTAGTGTTGATAATTTGTCTCCTCAAGAGTTGGTTGAGTTGCAGGTTGCTGACACTGAGTTGAAAGGTCTAGCTAACTCTGCTTACAGTGAAGAAGAGTCAGCCGGTGCTTCTACTTGTTATTATGTAAAGTCAGAAGTACTTATGTTGAAGTGGAGACCCCCAACAGCATCAGCCGACTGTGAATGGGAGGTTGTACATCAAGTTGTCATCCCTCGTGTTTGTAGGCAGGATATCATTCGAGTGGCTCATGATACCAGTTTGGCAGGACACCTTGGAGTGAGAAAGACTGTGGCACGCATTTTGAAACACTTCTACTGGCCAGGTATATTCAGGGATGTTTCCTGGTATTGTAAGTCTTGTCACACCTGTCAAGTTGTGAGGAAGTGTAATCAGACCGAAAAGGTTGCACCTCTAGTTCCCATTCCTCCTTTTGAGGCGCCTTTCACCCGTGTGTTGGTGGATATTGTGGGCCCTCTTCCTAAGACTTCTTCAGGATTTTCTTATGTGTTGACCCTGATTGATATGGCTACTCGTTATCCTGAAGCTATTCCACTTAGAAATATCTCAGCAAAGAACGTGGTTAAGGAAATGCTAGGGTTCTTCACAAAGTTTGGTCTGCCCAAGGAGGTACAGTCAGACCGGGGAAGTAATTTCATGTCAAACGTTTTCAAGCAGTCTCTGAAAGAGTTGGGCATCACCCAGATCACGTCTTCAGCTTACCATCCCCAGACCCAAGGAGCGTTGGAGAGATTTCATCAAACACTCAAATCGATGCTCAAGAAATACTGTTTGGAACATCAGAAAGACTGGGATAAAGGTCTTCCATTCGTTGTGTTTGCCGCAAGAGAATCTCCAAATGAATCACTGGGCTTCTCACCTTTTGAACTACTGTTTGGCCATGAAGTAAGAGGACCCCTTAAGTTACTCAAGGAATGCTGGCTGTCGGAGGAAGATGACGTCAACCTGCTGGAGTATGTGATGAAGTTCAAAGAACGGCTGTCCACTGCTTTACAGCTGGCGAGAGAGAATTTAGGAGCTGCTCAGGAGAAGATGAAGACTTGGTATGATAAGAAGTCCAGGTTACGCCACTTTCAGCCAGGAGATCTGGTTTTGATTCTGCTACCAGTTCATGGGCAACCTCTTCAAGCCAAGTTTAGTGGCCCTTATTTCGTGGAGAAGAAACTCAGTGATGTCAACTATGTCATCGCCACACCAGATCGTAGAAAGAGCAAGCAACTATGTCACATCAACATGCTAAAGTTATATCACAGGCGGGACGAAAATAATCCAGTCTGCACTGTAGCTGTTCCACCCGAGTCTGCAAGTGAAGCTCTCCCATGCAGTATGAGCCTGAGTGATAGTTTGGGGAAGAATCCTGATATCATGAATGATCTCCAGACTAAGCTTTCTCATCTACCTCCCAAGGAAAGGCAGGAGTTTTCGGCATTACTGCAGGAGTACCCGCAAGTGTTCCGTGCCACTCCAGGAAGAACCACTGTGTTGATGCATGATGTCGATGTTGGAGACGCAAAGCCAATTAAATTGCCTCCTTACCGTGTGAACCCAGTGAAAGTTCCTCTCATCCAGAAGGAGCTTGACTACCTGTTGGACCACAAGATGATTGAGCCCTGTCAGAGCGAGTGGAGTTCTCCTGTCACTCTAGTCCCTAAGCCAGGTGGGTCACAGCGGCTTTGCATTGACTACAGACGTGTTAATCAGATAACCAAAACAGACACTTACCCTCTCCCTCGTGTGGAAGATTGCATAGACAAGATCGGAAAGGCTAGGTACATAAGTAAGTTTGATTTGTTAAAGGGATACTGGCAAGTACCTATGACTGAACGTGCTAGGGAGATCTCATGTTTTGTAACACTAGGAAAGACTTTTGCATGTTCAGTAATGCCATATGGTATGAAGAATGCACCAGCCACATTTCAGAAGCTCATGAATGTTGTAACAGAGGGTTTGGCAGGGTGTGTTGTTTATATTGATGATGTATTAATCTTCAGTGACAACTGGAAAGATCACCTATGCCATGTCAGTAAATTTCTTGAGCATTTGGTTCAGGCTAATCTTGTAGCTAATTTATCAAAGTGTGAGTTTGGTCAAGCTAAAGTTCAGTACCTTGGGTATGTAATTGGTGATGGACATGTTGCACCACCAGGAGCTAAGGTTCAGGTTATAAGTGATCTTCCCAGACCTAAAAGTAGGAAGGAGCTACAAAGATTTTTGGGAATGGTAGGTTATTACAGGAGATTTGTTCTTAACTTTTCTATTCTTGTATCACCACTTACAGACCTACTGAAAAAGGGAGTTAAATTTGTCTGGACTGATAACTGTGAATCCTCTTTCAACAAACTTAAAGCTATTCTATTAAGTCAGCCAGTGCTCGCTACTCCAAATTTTGCTAAGCCTTTTAAGATGGCTGTTGATGCAAGTGATACAGGACCTGGGGCTGTTTTGCTGCAAGAGGATGATCAGGGTATTGAACATCCTGTATCTTATTACAGTAAGAAGTTCACTCCACCTCAAAAGAACTACTCAACTATTGAGAAAGAGCTTTTGGCCTTGATTTTGGGTTTACAGCATTTTTCATTTTATTTGTGTTCTGGTTTTGACCCCATAGTCATTTATACCGATCATAACCCACGGAAATTCCTTAGTAAGTTTAAAGATAAAAATCAGAGATTGACAAGATGGAGTCTACTTCTTCAGGAGTATTCATTAGACATACAACATGTCAAGGGGAAAGAAAATGTTATTGCAGATTGCTTATCTAGACTTTAGACAGATTGTTTTAGAGTAATAAGAAATTTCCTTTGTAAATTTCTTTTTCTTTGTGGGGAGGTGTTACATAGCCTATGATTTCATCATCCTTTGTGTAATTTTAACGCACAGTTGCTGCATGTTTGATCACGAGTGTGTTCTGCCTCAGCCCCCCCCTTCTACCGTTATAGTAGAGTAAGTCGTTCTCTCTGTTATTCAGAGCGGGATTTTCAGCTTTTTGTCCCCATGGCTTCATTTGCGCGTCCTTCTTACAAGTTGTATCAAGCTCTCCTGGCCCCTATATAATGAGCTCAGTCTCTACATCATTGCCACTTAGATCTGCTCCTCATTTTGTTCACATCTCTGTCCTCCCCTGTGCAGTTATTATTATTGTGAATTTCTCAGGAAGTCTTCAACCATCTAGCAGCTGTGTGTAATTTGAGTATAACTGTTATTGCATTTTTTCTTGTACTGTGTAGCATAAGGTTAATTCTTAGGCCTAGTGAGGTTTTGATTTATGTTGGGTTATGTCAGTCATTTTTGATAATAGTTTGTATCTTTAATAATTTATCTGGCATTCACTGAGTATTATCTGGTATCTCATTTTATCAGGGCTGACTTAGATAAATTTACTCTTGCTAATTTCGTGTTAATAGAGGCTATTGCAGTTAACCATATATTTAACCTGTTTATTTGCCATTACATTATCCTTATGAGTCCTGAATGTTTTGTTGTTAGTTTGAGCATTAAACTTTAACTTGTAATTTTACCTAACTCTTTTGTTTTGAACCTGGAACTTTACGGGACAGTAGTGATTTTTAGTATTCTCACTTAAAGTGTACATTATCTTTCTCTGTTCCGTAACAACAGTCACGGTCAGAAATATCGTTCCACTTCCAAAGGATAAATAACGAGTGAGTGAACAATGAAATCTGAAACCCAGGAGTGTGATTTCCAGAATCCACAAACTTTTCAGAACGCTTTGTAAGCGTTTCATAATTGGTCACTTGCGAGTTTGGGGTTACAAGTCAGTTAATACTATCAACACTAGATAATTTTCGTAATATTGGCACAAATTGTGTTTATGGTGGAGAAGCATCGCGTGAAAATAACCTTTGCATAATATAAAGTATTTGTTGAACAATGTTGTGCTTCTATTTTGCCGTAAATAAGGAAAGTACAGTATCAAAAGACCGTCCATCTCTTCACAGCTTATGAGATATTGCTTATTATTTTCCTTATTTACGGCTAAATCTACACATAGCATTCTTCATCGTGGAGTTGATATGCCCACGCTATTTTCACACGATATTTCTCCTGTTAAAACTGGATTTATGATGATATTACGAAATTTATCATTGTCGATATGTTCAACTCTCAGTATTTCCTACTGCCTATGATCTCGTCTTTCAAACGCAGTGTGTCCAGGCACCTCGAAATGAATGGATCTTGAATTTGGCCCTCTGTTATCTTGTTTTTGTATTTCCTTAGCCTTTGGTTCTTGCTTTCTTGTATACATAAAGTATAAAAAAAAGTCCTTACAGCCCAAAGGTCTCAACTGCCCAAGTGTTCAAGTAAAATGTCTATCAATATTTTCATCGACGATTGTACAATACCACAAGATTGCATAACATCCTTGATTATGTAATGCCTATGCAGTATATAATGAATTCTACATATCAGACCCCCTTATGTGTTCGTCTATTCTGTACATAGAAAAAGATTGCTTACCCACTCTCCCGCTTGTGTTTTTTAATGTATATAAAAGGTTTCTTGTAAAGTGTGCTGTGTGTGATTTACAAACCTGCTCTTTTTATGTGGAGAGATAGATGGATGGGTAGACAGATCGACAGATAAATAGATAAATGGATGGATAGAGAGACAGGCAGACATAATCAGATAAACTGATTAAACAGATACATAGATAGACAGATAGATAGATACTGACAGACTGATAGATAGATGAGTGGATGGATGAATAAAAAGACACAGGGATAAACACAATGACAGATACTGACAGACAAACAGGGAAAGTGAGGTAAGTAGACAGATAGATAGCAACACAGACAGAGAGACAGATGAGTGGAAGGGAAAAGAGACAGACACACATACTGTAGATATAAATACAGAATTTTTTCTTACGGAGAAGAGCCATGAACTCAATGGCAAGCAAGATATGTGAATGATTGTGTGAAACAGTTTTTATGCTTCTAAATGTGCTTTCCTTCTCCTCCTCTGTCTCCTCCTCCCCCTCCCCCTTCCTCTTCTTCTTCTTCTTGCTCTTCTTCTCCTTCTTCTTCTTTTTTCTCTTCCTCCTCCTCCTCCTCCTCCTCCTCCTTCTTCTTCTTATCTCTTCTTTTCTTCTTCTTCTGTTTCGGATCCAACTTCACTCTAGGTGGAATTAGGGTCTGGAAGATGATGATGACTATTATGACGACGACGAAGGAGAGGACGATAACAATGATGATGACGATGATGATGATGATGATGATGAAAAACCAACATGAACATCTTTAGCCACCTTTCAACTGCAAGAATCTGTGGTCCGAATAAGGAATAAATCAAAAGTCTATTCTTTTCCCACCCTAATAAGAAAGACGAGATATAGGTAAAATATTTTAAAGAATGGGGAAGGGAATATCTTTAAACAAGCACTTGGAGAGACTTGGAATAAACCGAATTTGTATATGTGTTCGACTCAGGGCATAGGATTTATAGTCCGTTCCCTCAGGCCCACCAGTCCTCCTACGTACCATTCACCTCCACAAGTCACCACTTCGGTGCTAACATCACCATCTAAACTGAACACATGCTAGAGCTGTCTCACACAGGACTGATGTTCCGGCATGGGGTGGGAGGGTGTTTTATGACATTTCAGTGGGTTTAATAGTAACCTGGTAAAGTCTAATTTTAACGAAATTCAAATCCTGAAATTATTTCTTGCCCCAGCCGAGATTCGAGCCCGCGTTCACTGAAACAACCCCTCAGCCACATTAGGCCACATAATGTTTGATGGCAGTGCTCCTAAGATCTATATTCGAGTCACCGTACCTTGGCCTATAACCGCCATCCCTCGGTCTTGATTACTGGGTTGTAACCAAAGATTAATTAATACTAGAACATGATGCTTATCACTAAGAAAATAAAGGATGTAGAGCCACAGCACTGCCTTGTTCAGCCACAGAGCTACATAAATTGAGAGAGAGAGAGAGAGAGAGAGAGAGAGAGTAACGAGAATTAACATGGTATAGGACTCCTTTGACAGCCGCACCCACCATATGAACAAAATAATAATAATAATAATAATAATAATAATAATAATAATAATAATTAATATAATAATAATAATAATAATAATAATAATAATAACACCGTAATAATAATAATGAAAAATAATAATAATAAAGCCAATAATAATAATACCTTAATAATAATAATAATAATAATAATAATAATATTAATAACGAAAACAATAGTAATAATAATAAAATGAAGAAACTAGAATGAGCAAGACAATGGACACTTTTGATAACTCCATCCATCCCTGAGGTAACATGGGAGGGGGAGGAAGATAACAAATTACTTCTTAAGTCCTTAAATGACACCAATTTGTCTCACGGGCCTTCCCAGTATCACAAACTACCCAGTGCCTCTCTGTCATACGTGTCACATGGGAATTCTGACTCAACGCTTGTAACTGGCTGAAGTACTTTTTTCGGATCCGTGTCGTGTCGTGCACTATGCTCAGATTTATTCTTCAGTTTCACCCAGACCTTCCATGAGTTTGGGATAATGGCTAATTTATGGTGCGCTCTACTGACAAGTTGTTTGGCGCGGATTATTGTATAGTGTTCTTATGCAGTGTTTTTCTGTGTGTATTTTTAGAAAGTGTATATGTATGTGAAGAATAAATCACAAATACGTGCGATATGTAATCTGTCTATCTATCTATCTATAGCCAGACACCTTATTCCCGTCAGGAGTGGCCACGAACAAATCGCCTGCATGCCGCCTTGTCCCCTGTCATTTCGCTGTCCTCCCCCTAGCTTACACCTCCCTCTCTCATATGCCTCTTCACTTCATCCCTCCATCTCATCCTCGGTCTCCCCTTTCCTCTCCTCCCCCCCCCCACCGTCTCACTCACGTACACACTCCTATCATAGTTAGTCTATCACTCTCAATCCACTCCACAAGGCCAAATCACCTCAGTGTATTTCTCCTATTTCACTTACATTAGGGTGGTTCAAAATAACAAAACGTTTTAAATTTGTAGGTGATGGTATTATTTTTTCCATTCTTTAGTAAAATAGAAAGTCAGTGACATCATTTTTAATAAAAATTAAATTTCGTCCTTGGGTTCCTCATCGAGCTCAAAAATTTGTGATGCTATTTTTTTTTTTTTTTTTTTTTTTTTGTGATTTTAGCTTACTGCGTTAATTTTTATTCAAATCCCTTCAACCTGCATTTCATTTTGTTCTTGATGAGAAAATGAGGAGTAAAGGAGTAAAAATCACATATTATATATTATAAACGTTTATTTGCACATACAGACAAAACAGCTGCAGACTCGTCAAATGTCACTGGTTGACCTGCGACTTACATTTGATTTGGAGTACTTTTCTTAAAGTTTTTGAATTTTTTGCAGTGGTCTTCAACTGCTTGCACCAACCAGTGTAGATTACCTTCGTTTTTCGCTATTCTGTCAGTGAAATCCTATATCATAGCGATACCACGTTCTGCCACGTCATTGGTGACTCTCAGTTCAGCGACAAATGTTCTAAATCGTTTGTACTCACTGCAGTCATCCCATTCTTTGAGAGGTTTATCCAGCCATGTAGGGGTGATATTTAAAAGTTTGAAGACCAGCCACGAGTTCTCATCAACGATGTCCACCAGCTGTGTGCTGAAGTCAACAAAAGTTGCTGATTGTTCATCGTAATCATCAGGTTCTGGAATGGAGGACAATTTTTGTGCAATTTTTCTGTTTTCCTCTTCACTTGCCCTCTTACTACACATGGCGAGTACAACGGCCTCTGGTTTCATATAGCATGTGCACCGACGGAGAACAGTTATGGCTGTTTCTGCCACTTCCTGGTCAATAGCTCTGTATTTGAGGAGCATCTGCAGCGACTGGAGCTCTGAGCCAAGGTTGCACATACACTAGACTGGTAAATTGTACCATCCTTTTCAGGGATGCTTTCAGTTCCTGATCAAGGTTCAGTTGGTCGCCAAACAAATACATTTTGGTATAATATATCAGCTTGGACATCCAGCCTGCATGATGGTAGGCACTCGGACGGTGGAAATTGGCTTCTGAAATGTCAGTGACTCTGAGTACTGTCAGTGTCAGTGTAATGCTAGGTGAAAAAGGCCCAACTTCTAGGTCCTAGAATACCTAACGTGTAGTGGGTGCCTCTTTCGAGACCGGGGCTTAGTGCAATAAAGAGAGGTAGGACACAAAAACTCCAGGCAATAACCTTTACACGTATATTACCACAGTCAGACACAGGACAAACACAGCAGATATTACAACACAGTATATGGCAAAGAAATAAAACCTTAACTAGTATATTAGTAATCGCAGGATACTGGCTTAACTGATACTGATGCCAACACAGTAATTCTAGTGCACAGGTGTACAGGGAATACAGGTGCGCGTGGGAGCAAGGGAAGTGAGTCTCACACGGGGGGGGAGGGGCGAGGGGAGTGACTCGCGGCGGGTCAGAACAGAGTTATAGTAATAATGGGAGAGAGTAAGTATTATTAATTCAAACTTAGTATTTTCTAATAGCAAAGGGGTTTTGACGATTGATTCTATTCCTCGTTTACGTTCACGCTAGCTGCTGGGAGGAGATTCTTAAAGAGAGAGTGGAGGACACTGGGAATTCACTGTGTTTACGGTAATCCAAGCGGGAGAATATTAGTAACACTTTCTCTACTGTTTTCTTGTAACAAAAGACATTGGTGTCTTTTACTATAGAGGATTTCTCGGGGGAGTAGCCTTACTGGTTTTCTGCAAGGGTGTCACTCGTGAGTCTGATTCATCAGAACTTAGTTTCTGCACTCGTCCTTACTCATCCACCCATGATTTCACTCGCCCTGATATTCAACATACATTAAGTCACTGTATCACTGTTACACTAATTCTGGGGCAATGTCACACTTAGCTTAAGTCACTTAACAAATTCTGGGGCAACACCACACTTAATATGATTCACTCATATAGTGGGGGCGGCAGGAAGACACGCCGGTGACAACTCTGCTGGGATAGGGGCACCGCCAAGGGAGGGCGTGCCGAGAGGGCACGGGACGACTCACAGGCGCGTCCTCTCGCGTCCAGGGCTGCAGGTGGCGAAGGAGCCTGCAGTCTTCGGGCTAGGTTCAGGAGTGTGGCCCTCAGGACTGGGGCCGAAAAGGTCCAGGAATCTCTGGCTCAGGTCTCGGCCGGAGGTGAAGGTCTTACGCCGCCTTGTGGGCATGGAGAGATCATGCCCGGGTGTCCTGGGGAGGGTCTGGAGTGACTGAGGGCTGTGGTCCCCAAAGTCGAGGGGCGCCATCAGAGAGGGGCTGCGGCACCGACCTGAACTAGGGTCCGTCAGGTGGGTCTTCTCCAGGGCCAGGCGTAGGGAGCAGAGGCCAGGGGAAGCAATAAGGCCTCGCTTGGGTTCTCTGATACTAGAGGTCCGGGCTCTCGTCTCACGCTGGGGTGACGACACTGTCGACACTTCTCTTTGGCCGTGGGGCCCGGCAATTGGCTGTGGCTGCCCAAGGGCGCAACTATGAGGCCCCAAGGCCCGGCAATTGGGCGTGGCCTGAATGGGGAAATCAGAACGCCCCTGGACACCTTCGGAGCGGCAATCGGCAGTCTGACGAAGGAGGGAGTGGCAGTAGGCCATCTCCTTCTGCCGGAGGGAGGAGCGGCAGTAGGCTGACTCTGGGGCAGCACCTTCGGAGTGGCAACCGGCCGTCTGATGAAGGCGGGAGTGGCAGTAGGCTGTCTCCTTCTGCCAGAGGGAGGAGTGGCATTAGGCCGACTCGGGGGCAGCACCTTCAGAGCGGCAATCGGCCATCTGACGAAGGCGGGAGTGGCAGTAGGCCATCTCCTTCTGCCGGAGGGAGGAGCGGCAATAGGCCGACTTGGGGGAAGCACCTTCAGAGCGGCAATCGGCCGTCTGACTAAGGCAGGAGCGGCAGTAGGCAGTCTCCTGAGGGGCGCTGTCTTGAGCTGAATGAGCAGCTCCACCCCTAGCTGGTCTGGCAGTCCCACTCCCCGAAGGTAGTGTCATCTCCCTGTTAGGGGGATGGTGCGACGGCTGGGTGTTATATGGGTGCACGGCCCGGGCTGACTTATGCCGTTGTCGCACGGCATCCTGTCGTTCGGCTGCGGCTACTCTGTGGGGTCCAGGTGGGGGTGTCAGTGCATTTCCGGGGGCACTATGCTGCTCACCACGCATTTCGTTTCCAGGGGCACTATGCTGTACACCACGCATTTCAGTCAGTTCTCCTAACTCCCGATAATCACCCTGCAAAAAGCATTTCTTGTTTTGGTTCAGCTATTGAATGTAAGTGAAAATTTCACCTCTGTTGTCAATTAACCACTCATCGTTGACCGAAAGTATTGTGTATTTCTCCTTATCTATTGGTGACCAAATCTTTTTCAGTTCTCCAAACTTTGATTCAAATGGACTTGTAGTCCTTCCAAAAAGTCTTTTTGAAACCACCTATCACTAGCTCAAGGACATGGTGCCTGCATTCTAGTCGTAGCAGCTTTTTCCCCAACATCCTTTCAAGTCTACCTACTGCACCTTGAATTCGTCCTGTGTTGATGGCAGTAGTGTCGTAGCAAAGTCCTACAACAGCATCACCTACTTTCCAATTGTTCAGGGCATCCATTGTCTCATTTGCTTGGGATTTACTAGCCCCATCTTTGAGCTCTGCCACTGCTAGTAGCTTCCCTTCTATGTAGTCGGGACCTCCAGAAATGAGGATTCTTGTTTGTCCTCCATTGTACAGTCGTCAGCACAAAATCGCTGCAAGTCTACTAGTGTGATGCGAGTCCTTTTGTCTGGCGACAGTGTAAAGGGATGAGTTGCCACATACACTTTTATACACTTTAACGATGTGTTTTTCAAAAGTGGTACCAGAGACTGCCTAGAGTACAATTCTCTGTATACTGTAATTGATTAGCGTAAAAAAGTGCAAGAGTTGACAATGTTATGGAACGACTATGAGCGTAACACTCTGGTATTCTTCATTATAATAGTGTGTAAGCTCCCTTCCCGTCTCTCCCCCTCCTGATGTCCCCCCCACCCCTCCCTCTCCCTCCTACCCCCCACTCACTTTCATCCCTCTCCACTGTCTCCTCTCCCCACCCTCTCTACCTTCATTCATTTATCCACGGCACTAATCCGATTGGAGCATGACAATTCTCTCTTGACTGTTTTCTAAACCCAGTCTGCCTTATTCCCAGTTGCTAGCAGTACTACCAACTATATCCAAGGTTTGTTATCAATATTCCTTCCTGTTCTAGTCCTATTCTTACCCTCCTCATCTTCTTCCCACTCCTCTGCAGTTGTCTTTCTGTTCTCCACCCTTTGTCACTACCAACAGCCGGGAGATACAGGAACATTGAGGTCTCGTTCTTGTGATGTATTCCTTGCTAGTATTTGTTTGAGTGAGCCTGGAAGTCTGTGCCTATTATATCAAAAGGTGAAATTAAAAAAACATTTGTGCCCACTCCTCCTACTTCTCGCCCTCTCTCTTCCCTAGGAAAATGTTCCCATTCTCCTCATACTGTTCACTGAATCACGAAGCAGTATCAGAAACACTAAAGTTTCGAACTGCTGCATCATGTGTGGAGTAACGCGTGGGAGAAAGACTGTTGCATGGCACGAAACTCTCGAATGTTGAGGAGCAAAAAGGTTACAGGAATAGGCAAGAAACAGAGAAGAGTGCGGTTTATTACGTAGATTAGAGTTGTGAGTGACATAAGGTAGACAGGGCGGAGAGAGAGAGGAGTGGAGATGAAGGATAGCGGGAGAGGGAAGGAGGAGGGGTGGGTGGGGAGGGACAAGGGATGGACATGAGGGAGAGAACAGGAGTTTCACCAAGCGACAACATTCATCTGTCATCTTTTGCACATTTTTACGCTAATCAGATATAAAGAATATTGTATTCTGGGTGATTTATAGTACTAATTCTTACAAACACGTCTTTAAAGCATATAAAAGCCTGTGTGGCAACTGGTTCCCATACACCATTGCCAGACAAAACGACCCATATCACACGAGCAGGCTTGCAGCGAATTTGTGCTGACGACTGTACCTAGACTGTTCTTAATGATCTTCCCATCCCAACGCACTATGGCATAATTTGGGGGAACAAAACTGTACATTACCTTTTTGGCCATTTTACGTCGATTGGTTGTTCTGTGCCTCAGCGAAGTTGCCTTAGAGATGGTGAACTCTCTGAGATCAACTGGTGGTACAGCCGACTTCAGGATTGCACTGACGATTCCAGTCACATGGTTGTTGGACATACGTAATCTATCAGCCAACGCCATTACTGGAGAAGACTGGAATAACTTACATGGCAGTTTCAGTGACACCGTATCATCACCATGCTGTTTCTTGGGTGGAATAAATGAGCTATCTGGAATTTCTCCCACAGGATCCGTAGAACATTCCATGTCGTTATCAAATGCTTTTTGCCCTGAAGTTGATGCTGGTATAGCTGAAAAAGTCGAATGTAGATTTTGTGCTTTCTTCTTGCTGATTGCTGTGCTGCTTTAACTTAACCCTTAACCGCGGGGCATCACTTTCGTGATGCTTGGGAGCAAGGGATCATACCGCGGGGTGACGCTTTTGTGATTCTGTGTTATTTTGAATTCACCCAGGCTTTGAAGTGGTGTCTTGTATCATCTATCAGTACCGCCAATGTCCAACACTAGTCAGCACTCCTAATCTCATCTGTACTCCCATCCATTGTTGACAATTTAGCTATTTCTCCCCGTTCTTGACTCCCCTCTCTACCTCCCCTCCATTACCCTATCCTCTCGCCTGCCCGGCCGTGCTACACTAAGTAAATCTTCCCTGAAATTTTTCACTGATTTCATCCATTAAAATAAGCCCTATGCCCTATTCTTATACCAAATAATATATACAAGAAAGAAATAAGGTAAGTGAGAGTGCCATACACCTAGAATTGGCTAATTATCACCTGACAACACCTCACGTGCACTCGTTCGCTAATTTTCTGTTGATTTCCCCTTGAAATATGCTGTATAATCTATTTTCGTAATAAAAATATATATAAGAAAGGAAGGGAGAAGCCTAAGTGATTTTTACATTCACCTGGAACTACCTAATTATTGCAGGCCACCACACTGTATTCTAGGCTAAGTAAATCTTCCCTGGAATTTTCCACTGATTTCATCTATTGAAATAAGCCCTATGCCTTATTCTTATACCAAATAATATATACAAAAAAGAAATAAAGTAAGTGATAGTGCCATACACCTGGAATTGGCTAATTATCACCTGACAACACCTCACGTGCACTCGTTCGCTAATTTTCGCTGTTTATTTCCCCTTGAAATATGCTGTATAATCTATTTGCGTAATAAATATACATATAAGGAGGGAAGGGAGAAGCCTAAGTGATATTTACATTCACCTGGAACTACCTAATTTATTATGTATTGCCTTGGTTTCCTGCCAATCATTTCATTGCTATATATTAGCAGGTCTCATAGGGCTGAAGTTGGTAGTATTGCACTCACCCTAGCCAGGAGGCAGGAGGCCACCACTATCAGTTCACTGTCGTCTTTGAAAGTGGGAGTATGTCTGATTTCCTCCTGCTAACTTCCGCCGCTTTATAGCCCCATGCAAAGGGCCCTGTGACCTTTACCCCCTACTAAGCCTCGTGTGGAAAGAGGTAAAGGGCTGACAATTGATACAGAGTGACTATGATCTTTTTATTGAGTAAAACAGTGCAAGTGGAATTGTAAATAAAGTGTAAATAATGTGTAAACAGCAAGAAAGCAATGAATGTAAATATAAGTGAACAGTGGAAAACAGTTTTATAAGTTACTTCAAGTGACAGTGCATAACACAGTGTAAATAAAATAGAAATGTAAATAATGTAAATAAAGTAGAGAACGTAAATAGAAATGTAAATGAGTGGTATTATAAGAATACGAGTATATATACTAGGAGTAATGAAAGTGAAAGTTTCACTCTAGCATGTATGAATACTATGAGTTATGAGAGTGAAGGTGAAAGTGACATTCACTCTCAATGCTAGTATACAGGACGAGAAAGTGAATGCTACGTATTTTACTGAAAGAAATTGAATCCCTACAGTGACAATAAACTACTATTACTGAAGGAAACTTATGGATGAAGACTGTAGATATATATAAGTGTTATATAGTAACAGAAATATAAACTGTGAGTGTTTTTATGAATAATAGACAACACTAGCGGCGAACAATCGGAAGTGGGATGGTCATACGCCCTCGTAATTTCATTGTTTTCACAGTGTTTTTTGGGGGGAGTATGGATTCCAAACTATTTGGGAATCATAGATTAGTGTTTCTAGTGATAATATCAGGCTGTGGTAATCATATTACGAATTGTCGGGAAGTGTAAAGTGGAGACTTCGTTACCCAACTTCAGAGGTCTCCACAAGTCCTACGGTACTCGACGAAGGCTCAACAAACACCCAAGGAGAAAGCTGAACATATGTGCCATAAGTATATGTGATTTTAATATTCTTGGACTAATAACTGATTTTTGGCAAATATTTTTAGAGAGTCTGTCGGAGCGCAAATATGCCCGCGGGAGCCACAAGTCAAAGCAAAACAAGCCCTCGGTTTAAGGGTTAAGCCGAAAGATTTTATCATTTCCATTTATGGTTGCAAGTCTTGCCGATTGCTGGTCCATATAAAACCTGATGTCTTCTTGCTTATGTTATGATGACAAAAATCGATTCCGTTTTATTTCATCAATGGCATCATACGCACCAATGTCCCAAAGTTGGTCTAGTTTTGGGGTGAAAACTTGCCTCTTGTCGCCAGGATCGGTAGGCCGACTTCCGTTGCGATTCAGTCCATTCCACTCCTGCCAAAGTGCTTCCAGCTTCTTTACACAGTTACCCAGCCAAATTGTCTTGATTCCAGCCATGGCCCAAAATTTCAGGACGTTGTCAACAGTAGCTTTATAAGCTTCTTGCCTGCTTCCATACATTTCATTGACATGAAAGAAATAACGTAGGACTTCTCTGGCAGTAGGGAGCTTGGAACCGCTGATGGAGTTAGCTGGACCAAAAATCGTTGAGTATCTTGTCGTAATGCTTGATGTTTAATCACAGGCTTCTTGCTATCATCCATGCTTTGACATCAGACTCCTCGGACTACCAAAAAATCTGCGGTTACAGAGAGAAACTCGATTATTTTTCTACAGCTATTACATCCTGTTCCACTGTAGAATATTGATGATGATTAGTATTGATCCCAGTGAGACGATAGAAAACTAATTATCCTGGTTTGCCAATGTTTTTGGTGCTCATGATCATTCTGGATCTCATTTTCTCATCAAGGCGAACAAAATGAGATGCAGGTTGAAGGGGTTTGAATAAAAATTAACACACAAAAAAAATAGCATCACTATTTTTGAGCTCGAAGAGGAACCCCAGGACGAAATTTAATTTGATTAAAAATGATTTCACTGACTTTCTATTAGACCAAAGAATGGGAAAAAATGCCATCACCTACAAATTTAAAACTTTTTGTTATTTTGAACCATCCTACTATCACATGCACATCCACACCACAAAGCTCCTTCACTTCCCCATCTGTCATTCTCTCCATATAATTCCACATGCTCCTCTCAGATAATTAATTTCCACTGCTCCCACTCGTGACTTGTGCACTTCTTTATTACTACTACCACATTCTGCTGTTCATCTCTCACTGCAACGCAACATTCAAGACGGAGAGATGGAAATTTTAGACCAAGTTGGAGTAAAAGCGGTATAGTATGCATGTAATGTGTATTGTTAATGTGTTTTGTATCCAAGTGTGTAGGCTGTGTATGCAGGCTGTGTATGTGTAGGCAATGTATGTGTAGGCTGTGTATGCAGGCTGTGTATGTGTAGGCTGTGTATGTGTAGGCTTTGTACGTGTAGGCTGTGTATGTTGGCTGTGTAGGTAGGCTGTGTGTGTAGGCTGTGTATGTAGGCTGTGTATGTGTAGCCTAGGCAGTGTATGTTTAACCCAGTCTCTCAACACTTTCCGTTGTAAGTGCTGGTAGCCATCCTTCAGAGCGATACAGTAACTCAAAGGCTGTGTTCTAGTAGGTCAAGGAAGCCCCCTAACACCTTTTCCTAAACTATTTATTTTCTTTATTACACCTTTCTGTCTTCTGTGTTACATAAATCCTTCCAATATCGTCATACTCTGCATAAATAATGTACAAAAGATCATTAACCACACATTTTCAAAATAAATTAAGGAAGAGGTGTTACGGAGCTTCCTTAACCGATGACAATGTGGTCCAAAGAATGAGTGACACAGTAAAGGAAACGTGCATTAAAAATAAAAAGAACATAAACCTTTGAAAAACAGTCAAGTGTAATAAATAAATAAATTACATTAATAAAGAAAAATGGGAATTGAAACTGGAGAGAGAGAGAGAGAGAGAGAATCAGATACCAAGAATGACAACGATGAACGGACCACCAAAATCGAGATGATGAAGACAGACAGAACAACAGTAAACGTCATTATACAAAACGGACATGAGGCACAGAAGGAGAGAGACAAGGAGAGATGACCACAGGAACGAAGAAAGACAGAGGAGGTGCGAGACAAGGGAGATAAGAGACGTGGCGACAGACCAGATACCTAAGTCTGCTAATACCAAGTCGGTTCACTTTCCATCAGGGCCAGGGAGGCGTGGCTTGTGTGTGACGTCAGTTGGCTTAGGCAACAGAAAATGTATAAAAGGGCAGACTCAAATTAAACATTTATAATAAGGGAAAACGAAGAAGGGGAAGAAGTGCGGACTCGTTTAACCCTATAATATAGCAGAAGGTTCTCTGACACCCCTACGCCTTCCATCACACCCCCACACCTTCCCTCACACCCCACACCTTACATCACACCCTCACACCTTTCCTCACACTCCACACCTTCCATCACACCCACACACCTTCCTTCACACCCTCAGATCCTCCCTCACACCCCACACCATATTCTCCATCATATCCCCACACCTTCATATCCTCCCTCACACCCCCACACCTTCATATCCTCCCTCACACCCGCACACCTTCATATTCTCCCTCACACCCCCACACCTTCATATCCTCCCTCACACTCCCACACCTTCATATCCTCCCTCACACCCCCACACCTTCATATCCTCCCTCACACCCCCACACCTCCATATCCTCTATCACACCCCCACACCTTCATATCCTCCATCACACCCCCACATCTTCATATCCTCCATCACACCCCCACACCTTCATATCCTCGCTCACACCCCCCACACCTTCATATCCTCCATCACACCCTCACACCTTCATATCCTCCATCACACCCCCACACCTTCATATCCTCCATCACACCCCCACACCTTCATATCCTCCATCACACCCCCACACCTTCATATCCTCCATCACATCCCCACACCTTCATATCCTCCCTCACACCCCCACACCTTCATATCCTCCATCACACCCCCACACCTTCATATCCTCCATCACACCCCCCACCTTCATATCCTCCCTCACACCCCCACACCTTCATATCCTCCATCACATCCCCCACCTTCATATCCTCCATCACACCCCAACACCTTCCCACACATTTCAGTCCCTTCCCTCACGTCTCCGGACTGAAAAATGTGTCATGGTCTGCTGAGTGGAGCAAGCAACCACTCAGCATCATGGTCAGGAGTCAACTGACCTGGGATTTCATGCCAGAGCCAGTCGACGTTACTCCGATGCTCCGCCCCCTGCACGAGCTTAGAGCCTGCTTAGAAGGAAGTGATCCGACTTGGTATTAGTAGACTTAGGTACTCACAATCTCTCAAACAACTGACAGACAGGAATGCTGAAATGTGTGGCCTTAACAGCTTGCTGGAGGTGACGAGAGAGAGAGAGAGAGAGAGAGATTGCATTTCACTCTCTACACAACACATTCCTAATATTGTCTTATAGAACGAAACACACATACACACACACACACACAAAGCCTTCCAAGCGACTACTCTGCTAAAAGTAAACAGAGTACAAACTGAAGAAGCAAAACACAACTGAGGAATGAGTACTGAGAGAAAGAAGAGTTGGAGAGTGGAGAAGGGGGGTTGGGGGAAGGGGGGTAACGGGAATAATGAGGGGAAGGAACAGGGGATAAGGGATGACTGGAGACGAGGGGAGAGGGGAGGTGAGAGAAGAGAGGAAGTAGGGGAAGAGAGGGGGGGGTAGAGGGGGAAGGGAATGGAGTGGGGAAGAAACGGGTAAGGGGTGAAGGTTGAGGAAAGAGGCACGAGAGGGAGAGGGGAGGAGAGGAGGAGGGATAAAAAAAAAAGAGAATTTGAGGGGCGGGGGAGGGGTGGAGGATGGGTAAGATATGAAGGGGAAGAAATCAAGGAAGGGAACATGAAGGAGGGGTTCGGGAAGAAGGGGAGGAGAGCAAGGGGGGAGAAAGAGTGAGGGATAAGGGAAGAGTCGGGGAGGGCAGAAGATAGAGGGATGGGGGTGTGGAGAGAAAGAAGGGAGAGGGATCAAGGTGAAACTGAAAAAGACCTTGGAGCAATCACAATATCACGGTTGGCAAGAAAAATCATTGAGTGCGGTAGCACTATGTAGGTAGGAATGGTACAGGTTCAAACTGGCGTCCCATTCTATAGAGCAGGGGTTCCCAACCTGGTGCTCGCGAGCACCACTTTGCTCTCTGATGGTCTGGCAGTGCTCTTTCACAGCGGTTAAAATCGTGCTCTCGAACACCAGCTCTTTGTAGGCCTAACTGCCGTATTCATAATCCCCTGTAAGACCATCAACATCATCATCCGTTTCTTTTGTTTTATATATATATATATATATATATATATATATATATATATATATATATATATATATATATATATATGTATACCCCAAACTATGAAATTAGTGATGCTCTCATAGTTATCCAGAAAACAGGTGGGTGCTCATCAGCTTAAAAAGGCTGGGAACCCCTGCTATTGAGTATAGGAGCATTCGCGCGAAAACGGTCGCAAAACTTAGTTCTAAGCTTATGAACTAAAAGATCTTGGCCATTCAAATGCAAAAGTACCCGCAAAGAGTTGCTAACCTTCGTAGGAGTCGCAAAATCACACAGCAAAAATATCAATTTTGTTCTTTCTTTCTTTCTTTCTTTCTTCTTCATCGGTCATACCTCCAAAATAAAACGGTTTATGCGATTGTCCTATTTACCAGAAACGCTGCTTGTCAAGTGTAGATGTTTCTTTTTATGTTTAAAAAAAGTATTAAGGCTATAGTTCGCTAATTATGACCTGAGAACCGCATCGAGGTCACCCGTAAGTAACCCATTTTAATCAATATTGGTTAGCTACAGCTCGCCTACAGCTAAAGAATATACCAAAACACTTCGCTTCACGGGAAGGCACCCTCTTTTTAGTCCTTCAGTATATTATGCATGTAACAATCCAAATCTAACACTTGCTTTATGCGTAACCATACTTCCACAAAAAGATCCAGACGCCTTAATCCCGTATGGGGTGGCCACAAACAAATCGACTCCATGTCGCCCTGTCCCCCGCCATTTCACTGCCCTGCTCCCAGCTCACACCTCCTACTCTCATATACCTCTCAGCTTCATCCCTCCATCTTATCATTGGCCTCCCCCTCCTTCTTCCCCCCCCCCCACCTCGCTCACATACACTCTCCTCACCAGTCTCTCGCTCTCCATCCTCCCCACATGGTCAGCCCACCTCAATGTGTTTCTCGTAGCGCTTCCAATCACATCCACATCTACACTACAACGCTACTTCACTTCCTCATTTGTCAGTTTCTCTCTCCATGGGACTCCATATCCCCCTCTCAAATAACTCATTTCCACTGCACTCATTCTTGACTTCCATGCTCACTTCCCGGTTTCAAATCACTGCTTTCAAGTAACCACAATCTTTCTTCCTTGTTGTACCCTTTCCAGCACTTCACCCTCTAAATTTCCATCCTTATTCATCACACTACGCAAGTACTTAAACGCACTCACATTTTCCATTTCCTCTTCATCCATCCTCAACATACATTCACGGACTTCATTTCTCTCGAAGACCTTAACTTTACTCTTCTCTTTTCATCTTTACATTCGGTTTCTTACACTCCTTCAGACTCATCCACCAAGTCTTGCAGCTCCCCTTCGTCATCACTTAACAACACAATATCATCTGGAAACAACAGTACAGGGAGTGTCCAACACTGTCCTCTTTCATTAGGGTCACTCTAACATCCATTGCCCTTCCTTGTATCTCTTTTATAATCACATCCATATACAGATTAAACAACCATGGAGACATAAGACATTCCTGTTTCAATCCAACCTTCAAAAGGAAAAATTCACTCAATCCACTGTCCACACGCACTGCAGCCTTAGCACCCTCATACATACTCTTCGCGGCATTCAACAACTTCCCATTTACTCCATATATTCTTAATACTTTCCACATTCCTTGTTTAACCACCCTGTCATATACTTACTCCAAATCCATGAAGGCCGCATACAACTTCATTCCCTTTTCTAGAAACGTTTCCATTAAAGATCGAAGAATGAATATCTGATCTACACAATCTCTCCCCTTCCTAAACCCTCCCTGTTCTTCTCCTGTTATTTCCCTAACTCTCTCAGTAAGTATCCTACCATATACTTTTCCTGTTACACTAAGAAGACAAATGCCCTATGATTACCATATACTTCTCTTTCCCCTTTTCCTTAGTACAGGGGAATAATTATACCTGACTTCCAGTCCTCTGGGACCCTACCCTCTTCCCAGGCCAATCTGCACATCTTCCACATCCATTCTACTACTGTCTCTCCCTCAATGCTTCAGCATTTCACCACACTCCATCAATTCCTGGGACTTTCCCCATTTTCTTCATCGCTTCCACAACTTCCATCCTACTGATTTCTTCCTCTCTTCTCACATCCCTCCGTCTCCCAGCCATTCCCCAGCCACTTATACTCACATTAATTTCATTCTCTATGTTCAACAATTCCTTAAAGTGTTCTCTCCGTCTGCTCACATTTTCTCTCTTCTACACTAATAATTACCATTCTTATTTTCCACTCCTCGACTAACTTCTTTGACCCCCTCTCTAACTCTCTTTACCTCTTTCCAGAACATTTTCTTACAGTCCCTTCACTTTACACTCAAATTCCTTCCAAATTCCCCATCCACTCTCTTCTTTCTCTCTATTACTAATCTTTTCACCCCTCCCCTCCTCTTTATATATATAATTCTCTCTTCTGTCTCTCAACTTCTTCCACGCCCCTGTTTCTCATCCACTCACTATATGCTTTTTTCTTTTGTGCCACAGCCTGTCTCACCTCCTCATTCCACCATGCTGTACCTTGCACCCCCTTTCGTCTTCTGTTTACCACGCACACCACCTCACATGCTGTACAGATTTCTTCTATGAATATCTTGCACACACTTTCCACATCTCCAATTCATATTTACCATATCGCGTCTCCACTTCCCTCTTATATTCTGCCTTTTTTCCATCATCTTGTAACCTTTCCACCCTCCTTGTGTAAACTACTTCCGCCTGTCCTTCCCTTCTTCTATTCCTCCATTTAATTTGAACCCTGATTTTCACCACCACCAAGTCCACTCCCCCAACCTCTATATGCTCGTGCATCCATTGCACATCTTCTCATCCAATCATCCACACACACACACACACACACACACACACACACAATCAATCATTGCCTTCCGTTCAGTTAGTTAACCACCCACCCTTCTCATCACTCGCCACATATACCTGTGGATCATTTTGTGTCTGAAGAGGGCATTGGCTATCACCAACCCCTCTCCCGGCACAAATGTCCACTAGAACACTGCCACTCTCATTCACCTCTGCAGGCACACCCCATTCACCACCTTCCCATCCACCTTCACATTCCCTACTTTTCCATTCATATCTCCAATCAAAAAACACTCTCATTCCTTTCAAACTTTTCCATGCGCCCTTCCACATTTGTCCAGAACTCTTCTTTCACTCTGCTTGCACGATCTTGCGTTGGCTCATACACACACACAATCGCCCACATTTGTAGTCCAACTTTCGGTCTTACCCACACAATTGTTAAGAAGTAGGAATGGCAAAAGTGCACAGATAAGAGAAGAAAAAAGCACAGAAACAAGAGAGCATTCAAGACGGGAGGAGATTTGGAGACCTATACCCATTACTGCATTCCACACTTTAGCCACAAACTTATAGCTGGTGGAAAGTAGTAATGGGTATAGGTCTCCAAATCTCCTCCCATCCTGAATGCTCTCATATTTCTGTGCTTTTTTCATCTTTTGCCATTCCTACCTCTTAACAATCATTAATTTTAGAAGAAAATTTTTGTTTTCTATTAATATTAAAACTCAGCCTAATATGACTCGCTCTCGGCTGCCCAATATAAGTCTAAATTACCTAGAAAATAACACAAGAATGCGTTTGACCATGGGTGAGATCAAAATTCCTCATTTAAAGGTTAATTTATTTTTCACACCTGACTTCAGTAACAGAGGCCCAGAAGAGTCAATTAAAGCCCTAAGGAGTATAGTTTAAAAGGCTTCGTAACCCCTATTCCTCAGCTGTTTACTTTCCATAATACACCTTAGCATTCTCATGTAGGTTACTAATATAGCTTTAATATCGATTGAGTGTGGAACAGTGACACACAAGGTAATGTTGGGATGTATTGTGAAAAAGAATAGGTATAGGACTATGTTAAGGTATTTCAAAGCGACTGAGAATGCGTCCAGTTATGGTACTGAACGTATATTTTCTTCTATATAAAAACAGTAGTCACTACCTCCAGCAAATAAACTTTGTGGGACGATTATGCACACACACACACACACACACACACACACACACACACACACACACACACACACACACACACACTTTCAAGCAATTTATCTACCTACCTATTTATCTGTCTTCTACACTCTTATTATCTTGCACCGGGTTTAGGAAGGACGTATTAATCAGAATCAAAGCCAGATCACCTCAATAAACCCGTCAAATCCTCTCTCTCTCTCTCTCTCTCTAGCTTAGGTAAACAGCTACATTCAGCCTTTTCCGACCACACACACTTTGGTCAGCATTCCTTCTCTGTTGACAGCCTGAGAGATGGAGAGTCTTTGGTCTGTCAGCTTGTCTCTCCCTTGTGCTATCTCTATTGTTTCGAACTTTCCCTGTCTCTCTCCCTCTCTGGGGCCATCTCTCTCTGTTTCGCACCTTCCAAGTCTCTTTGTCCATCTCGTATAATGAGCTGAGTGTTTTTCTGCGTCTGTCTTTTATTATCTCGATTTTGTTGGTCTGTTTATCAATGTCAGTTTGGGCATCTCGTTTATCCTGCTTCTCCCCTCCCACCCGTCTCTCTCTCTCTCTCTCTCGTAACTGAATAGGTAAGTTAACAGGCAACAAAAGGTTACTCCCTGACTTTACTTGTATACTGTATAACTAATATGCCTACACACACACACACACAATGTATATATATATATATATATATATATATGTAACTTGCAATATTTTGGTGATAGAAACTCCGTGTACAAACAGCTAGATAAGGAGTTTATTACAAGCTCACAGTAAAACAGTCTGCCCGTGTCGGCTGTCTGCTAAGAACTGATGCAATAACGCCGTCTTCAGGCGTGGGAAAGGGTGCTGACCTAGCAAGATTAGTGGGGGCATGTATGCATTGGGGGGGGACATATATACATCGGGGGTAGACATATTGTGGAGGAGGTACACTACTCCCCCGGGTAGCAAAGACGGTGTCTCCTGACACCGGGAATTAAATGGTGTTTGATTATAGCAGTAAGGCAGGACCGGGAGGTTTGTACAAGGGATAAGTATGATACAGGGGCAGTAGGGGAGACATGGCCATGTTGAGGGGAGGGAATTAGGAAGATATATACATATAAGAAATACAAGGATTAAGACATAATGGGAATTACACAATAATAGTTTGATACATGAGAAACAAGGAGTAGATATGAGAGTTCTATTGTTGTTCTTCCTTCATTTTTTTTCTTTCTTTTTTTTTGTTCATTTGTATTTTCTGTAGGAGACACTGTCACTCAGTAATGCATGAAAGAAATACCATCATTTTCTAGTAGGCAGAGTGCTGTTCACAGTTTGGTTAATCGTCAGATGGCATTGCTAGTCACTGAATGTGAGGGCACTAAGTACGGGGAGTTTCTACGTCGTGTGTAGGGCGTACTATGCCTGTAGCGACTCTGATTTCCTGGAGTCGACGTTCCATTTTTCTGACACAACAATGCACTGCACAGATGATGAGTAGAAAACCTATGAAAGCGATAACCACAGGGGGAAACACAACTGTTGGATGAACCCATGAACGGCTGAAGGCCAGAGAAAATTGATCCATAATGAAATCACTGTCATTAAGGAAGGTGAGCATGCGCAAGTGAGGGGAGGTGATGGTAATGTTGGCAGAAGGTAGGGTTGAAGGCATGTCGATTGGTTGAAAGATGTCATAGGAGTGTTTACGAACAGCTTGGTGATAGCGAGTGGCGTAAGTGATGACGGACTCTGATTTGACGGTACAATAGTCAGGTGCTTTGTAGAGACCACTAGCGGGGACGGAGCGAATGGAAGAACCAGGACACATGATTGTGACAGAGATGGGAACAACAAAGAAGAAATACTGGACATGGTTGAGGTGAGCATGGTGGACCGGGAGGTCAGGAGCTGGGACAAAAGAACAGGCCGAGTAGATGGAATGGTTGCGAACTAAAGCAGACTCACAGGGTGTAGCACTGCTAGGGAAGATAGCGAAAAGATGGGCAGCACAGAAACGAGAGGTCGGAGTAAGGGAGGAACATTGCTGGAGGTCTGTGGAAGAAAGGAAGGCAACGGAAAGATGACCATGGGAGAGGAGGAAATATTCTGAAGGAACAGATACCTGTAACAAGGAGTTGTTGAGGCGGAAAGGGAAGGGAATGATGTAGAAAAGGTTAAAGGTTATGGCAGAACGGAGAGGAATATGGACGACGACGTATGTAGTGAGAAGAGTGGCTTCGAGAACAGGATAATAATATTCAAGGGAAGAGTAAGGGAGGACTGGGGAGAGACCGAAGGTGGAGTGAGCCCATTCCAGGACAGAACGGAGAGCTGAGACAGGTACTAAGTCGGCAGTGACACGTCCATTGATAGCATCGACCAGGATACGAACCAAGGTAGAGACTTGAGACAGGAGAGAGTCAACGGCCAGTTGGAGATTATCCATTTTGAGTTTGAGGTAGAAAAACTGAGAGATAACGTTGAGATCTGAAAGGTGGCGTTGTAAGATATCGGTGAAATTGTTTAGAGTGGACGTGACTTCATTGAGTTGGGTTGTGAGCTTCTGTAACATAGTGTGTTGGATTTTAATGACTCAGCGTTGTGATTCTAGGGCTGAAGCTAAATGAGTGAGATCAGATTTGAAGCCAGAAATGTCACGGGCTGTAGCAACGCCAAACAAGCCACTCAGAATCTCACCGCCGAAGTCGAAGAGACCTCGTTTCACACGAGAACGACCCACGGGTGTCTGAATGGAAAATGTGTCACTGAGCTCAGTGAATCTGTTACTTATGTATTGCAACTGCCAGGAGAGTGGGAGGAAAAGGTTATAGAGATACTCATTCGGGTCGTGTGTCCCCATGAGGGCCGTGAGATGGTTCCTGATTCCTTGGAGCTGGTGCGCGTAGGCAGGTAGGGCAATGGCTACGTCAGCCAGGGGCGCTAGATCGTAGCGCAAAGAGGCGATGTCGTCGATAAGCATTACCTCGCCTCCCGAGCCGACCAAGGCCCTGGGACGTACTCCACCATCGTCCTGACCCCAGGAGGGTCAGCACTGCCAGCAGGGAGATCGCTAACATCGTACCTAGAAAATCAGGGTAGAGTTAATGGGGGAGGTCGTGAAGAGGTTGATGGGCAGAGCGCAGTTTGGACCGATATTGATTGGTTGATGAATGAGCAGGTGGAGATGGAGATGAAGGAGACTGAGGGATAGGTGGAGACAAGGTAGACTGAAGGATGGAAGGAGGGGAAGAGGGGGCAGGAGGTTGTGTAAGTGACTCTTCCAACACGAGGCCACGGGGTGCTCGCTTTAAGTCATCGACGTGGACCCATCTGGTGTCCCTAGTGGACAGGTCCTGGAGGTGAAATTTGTTGCTTTGTTGAGTGAGGACGCGGTAGGGCCCTGTAAATTTGTCATCCAACTTAGAGGAACGCGTATGGGAATGAGCAAAGACAAGATCGCCTACACTGATAGTGATAGGAGAGGCGGACTTATGTTGGTGCTGCAGCATTGTCATAAAGACTTTGTAGTTACTTGTAGAGAAGTATATTTTAGACTTGTGGTCAAGCGGCTTTTATATCTTGTAGTAGCTTCCCAACCAGATGTCATGTAGTGACGGGAGAGGTAAAGAATAGTATGGGACTATTTTTATTTGTCTTGGAAATATTAAACAGGTCTCTCACACGGAAAGAGTATAAGTCCCGGGTAGCTACCTCCCTGTCTCGCTATCTCTCTCTCTCTCTCTGTTCTAAGGCTAATCTCCGTCTCGACCTCTCTCTAGGGTCGCTTGTCTCCTTCTAAACTCTCTTTCCTAAAATCTGGTGTAGCAGGGGTGTGTCACGTGTGTTCCTCATGGATGGAAAGCTTAAGGAGCCTGTGTGTGAGTATGTGTGTATATGCGTGTGTGGTTACCAGATCTTTGTTCACGAGAGGACTGCTGACAGCTAACTGCATCATCTCCTTACTGGCCGCTGTCGTCAGCTTTCCTCAGTGTTAAGAGTGTGTAAGCATGTTTAGCACTGCTCGATTCTCGCAGACACAACACCTTCTCATTATCTGACTCCCTGCTTCTATCTGTCTCTCTATCTATCTATTTATCTATCTATCTATTATGTAGTCCTACATTTGCTCGGCCGCGCGAAAATGGCGTACCATCGACATTTAATAGTTATAACATATTAATACATACTACATACACATTATAATGAACTTATAAGCTAATTAAGTGAAATACATAATATTGTAAAGTAACATAATTGAATGAATATCGTATACATATATTATTCATAGTAAATAGTGATTATTCAGTAATATTACATTTTAAATAAGTTGTATACATATTTGAATAAATGCATTAAAGTAAATTATTTAACTGTAATACAGTATATACTTTGGATATTATAGTGAAATGCATACATGCAAGAATAAAAATAGTTTAAAATTAAGATTATTGTAAGAGTTATTAATATTTCATTCAAAGATAATGGTACTGGTCTGTCATATATGGGTCATTCTTCTTTGTATTATTATTATTTTTTTTTTATTTTTTTTATATATATAATTAATACTATATACAAAATATATACACTTCATTCAGGGTGGTTAACTGTGATGTTAACTCTCCCCCCACTAAATAATGACTCCAAATTAGCAATTCTTGCATGCATTCCGTGCATTGCGAACAGCAGTACTGCAACTACAATGCAGACGATTATTAAGACAGAAGGTGCTTGGCTATACACGTAATATGGGTTGAACATACTCAAACTCAAATCATCCCAGGGCTTCATTGTTTCATTGATCAGCTGCATAGTTCCAAACTTAGGTGACGTCAGCTTAATACTTGTGCTCATGTTTAAGTTCATATTAGGCAGTTGGTGGAAATGTTTGTGTGTATGGTTGATAATGGCGTAGTGATTGATGGTGGAAAAAGTAGACATGGATGGTGTAAATACCGCACAGTAGTCTGGTGCTATGTATAATCCTGAGGCTGATGTATGAGATGGTCGTATATCTGGACAGACTATGTAAACTGATGTGTTATGAGGGAAATAAAAAAACTGCGAGTGTCCAATGCGTTGATGGTGTACAAGTTTATCTGGAGCAAAAGTGAAGTTGCAATGATGATGAATATTGTTATTGCTGATGATAGCCATTTCACAAGGGACTGTATCAGTAGGCTGAAACGTGAAAATGTACGCAGGACAAAGATGAACAGCATGTAAGGATGTGCGGCACTTTCGCTCAATCGATGACTCACTTCCGAAAGTGACAGTGTCTCGTCTCTTGGAGACCATAATGAGTTCGGTGTCTGTGTTGATGTTGATGATGACCAAAGTGTTGTTGTTTCTATAGGGGAAGGGGTGTATTTGGTATACTGTGAACAGGTCTTCAGTGATGAATGGTACATGAACTATCACTGATGTTGGTGTTAGTGTTGCTTCTAAGTACGGGTAATATTGCATAAATTCCCTACTGCGGAACAATGGCTTCAATTTATGTTTATGTATGCCTTGACTAACTATCTGACGTAGCTCATGAACTGGGAGTAAGTCATTTGTGATCTTGCCATCACCAGCATTCGAAATTCCTTGCATAAGTGCCCTGAAACGATCTCTAGTGTTCTCTAATTGTAGTAGAATCGTGTCAGTATGTTCTGTGATGATGGAGAAGTGCTGGAAAAGAGTAACATTGCCCTCTAATTCATTTATTTTATCTACACTCTCGAGAGCTACGTTTTCTGCTTGTTTCAGATTTTTCACAATTGTCTTCATTGCTGAGTTCTGTCCTGTGATGAATTTATCTTGGTATGTTAGTACCTGAGCTATCTTATTAAATTTGTTGTTTATTTCTTTAAGGTCATCCTCTGTAGCCAATCCAAAGATGTTCCCCAGAACTGCGCCGCCCAGATCGAACAAACCGCGCTTTTGGCAAGTACGTGTGATATTGTTCCTGTTGCTCAGTACCTCCGTTCCATAAGATGGGAGATCTTGGATCATGACGAGCATAGTTGACTTCGCCTATTCTAGTTTCCATTTCGCTAACTTCACCATTTCATCCACTTCCTTGGTGTTATGTGCTTGTGAAACATAATTCCCTATCTTGAAGTCCAGAGTTCGCATCGGCGTCGCAAGTCTTTCTAGATAAGTAGGTAAGTCATACAAGTAATCTAGACTTATTTCAGTACTCATGACGTCCTTGACGATTGTAGTCGTGGCCGTTGGAGCTATGAGGCATCCTTGTCGTACTATATGCTTGGGGTCTAGGTGCGCATATACTCTTACTATGTATAGGAGAATCCATAGCATAAGTCCCTTCATCGTAACCTACCGAAAAAAAAAAAAATCTATTAATTTCCTATAAAGCTGTGGTTGATGATAGTGATGATGTGCGTTACGGTTGGCTGTTATTTCATTTATAGAAGGAGTTTAAATCGATATTTAATTCTCGTAAATGATGTACTGTAGATTTCATTGGAATAGTTGCACCTATGTTCGATTGTTTGGTATATGACCTTAATTTCTTTTTGTAATCATTGTTGTGTTCTTGCTTGGTTTCTTGAGGTACGTTCACCTATTCGGTTGTATCCGAGGCTGAATAATTATGTGATAATTCCCTTGAAACTCGTTTTAAATGGTCAATATCAACTTGTTTTTCCTCGCCACTTGAAAGTGACTTAATTAAAACTTTGTTTGCTTTTATGTTAATTACTCTGTATGGGCCCTCAAATTTAGTGGATAATTTATTGTCTCTCGTATGAATGACTCCGTAAACAATGTCTCCTAAGCTGATAGGTGAATCTTTTGCCTTCTTGTTAAATGCCTCCGTCATTTCTTCCTTGGACATCGTTAATTGTTTTTTCACTCTTTTGTGAATGTCCTGGAATTCACGTAAACGGAGTTTAGAGTAATCATCGTAATTGTATATAGGCATGTTGTCACCTTCTAGGAGCTCATATGGTAATTTTTTATCTATGCCATATATAATGAAATGTGGTGTGTCACCAATGGATTTATTTATAGACCCATTAATGGAGGCCTCTACTCTGGGAATCCAATCATCCCAGCTTGCATAATTTTCACTGAGAATGTGTCGTAGCACATCTAATACCTTTTTATTTTGTCTCTCTACCAACCCATTCGATGCTGGGTGATAGGCCAAAACGTTAACCTTTTTGATGTTGTATTGGTTACATATTTCTTGTAAGATCTCAGAATTAAATTCTCCTCCATTATCACTTATTAATACCTTTGGGGTAGTAAAGCGACATATTACATTATCTGTTATTGCCTTTGCTACGGTCTCTGCTGTCTTATCTTTAATTGGAGCTAAAATGACATAACGGGAAAAATGATCCTTTGCTACGAATAAGTATAGGTTATTATTGTATGATAATGGCATCTTGAGTAAATCAACAGCGACACCGTCCCATGGTTGATGTGGTACTGGGTAATTACCCATCGGTGCAGGTGTGATTGGGTATCCTTTGTGTTTTGCACATGATTCGCATCTGTCTATATGATTGTTTATATCTCTTCGTAATGAAGGCCAGTAATATAATAGCTGGGCTTGGTTGAATGTCTTATCCTTTCCAGGGTGTCCTGCATGTGGGCTGTCGTGTATCATTCGTAATACTTGGGGTATCATGTCATTAGGTACTACCAACTGGTTAGTATTTCTTTGGCGTTTTGGGTGTTTAGAGTTAATTTTGTATAATGTATTATTGACCATTGTGAATTGTTCAAGTGGGACATGAAGTTTGGGTAATTGTATGTCATCTCCACTTTCTAACTTGTATATTACTTTTGACCATACTGGGTCAAGTCTTTTGTGCCTTTGCGATATCCTCGTGGTTTGGGATATTTCCTTTGAGATCTAACGCCGCGACCTGAATTGTGTTCGGGTTCCTAGATAATGCGTCAGCTACTATATTCATTTTACCTTGTATATAATGAATTTGTACATTGTAGTTTTCGACTGTACATTTCCATCTTGCTCTCCTCCCAGAAAGGAGTTTTTCTTTAAACATACCCACCAGTGGTTTATGGTCGGTGAATAAGTGGATTTCGTAACCATATACCAAATCTCGAAACTTTTGTAATGCAAAAATCACTGCGAGTGCCTCTAAGTCTGTAGTGCTATAATTTTTCTCCGCACCTCTTGTTTGTCTGCTGGCAAATGCAATTGGTTGATTCTTTCCTCTTTTATCTTCCTGCATCAGTAGAGCCCCTAATCCTTTAACTGATGCGTCTGTACAAATAAGAAATGATTTCGTGTAATTCGAATATGCTAAACAAGGTGCATTTGTTAGTTTAATTTTTAGATTGTTAAATGCCCTTTTTTGTTCTTCTTCCCATTGGAATACAGCATCTTTTTTGAGAAGTTGGAATAGAGGGAAGGCTATATGAGAGAACTGTGGTACGAAGGACCTATAGTACCCAGCCAGACCTAAAAATTGTCTAACTTCGTCAGTCGTAGTGGGTTCAGGAAAATCTCTCACTGCCTGTATTTTGTCATCAGTGGTGTGACTACCATCAGAACTTAATTTGTGGCCTAAGAAATTTATTTCCTTAAAACAAAATTTGCATTTAGAAAGTTTAACTTTTAATCCAGCATCACTAAGCTTTTGTAAGAATAAGTCTAATTTCCTGAGATGATCCTTAATATTCTTCGTTGCGATAATAATATCGTCAAGATAAACAAATATTCCTTGTCCTAAAATTCCGGACAATACGTAATTCATAAGACGCTGGAACGTACCGGGGGCTGTCCTCAGCCCCATTGGCATTCTTGTATATTGATAATGGCCTCTGTTTGTTGAAAAGGCAGTGTATTTACGTGACTCCTGAGATACCGGAATCTGATAGTATCCGTTTAGGAGATCGATGGTCGAGAATATATTATTCTCAGGACCAATATTCTGTAGAACATCACTTAGCAATGGCATGGGAAATCTGTCTGGTATAGTGTGATTATTTAGTTTACGGTAATCTACTACCGCACGCATTTCTCCATTTCGCTTGGGCACAAAGAAAAGGGGAGCGTTCCACGGAGAAACTGAAGGCTCAATAATTCCAAGCTTTAACATTTCATCGACATACTGATTTGCAAGTGTACGTTGGGAGTGTGGTATGCGATAAGCTGGTACGAAAATTGGTGGTGTTTCTGGGTGCACATTAATCATGTGATTAATCAAGTTAGTACACCCTAATTGTTCTCCGGGCAATGCTACGGTGTCCCTGTGTGTTTCCAGCAGGGTTAACAAATCATTTTCTTCGTCAAATTCACCTGAGTGAATTAAATTCTCTTTTATTCTTTCTCTATCCGTAGATTTTATCTCACTTGTTACTCCACCAATATTTATTTCCTTCACAGGGGCGAAACATTTTTCAATATTAACTATGCAAGTTCCCTTCTTCAACTGAACTTCCCCATTCATGTGATTAATAATGAATATCTGAGTTAGCCCTTCGTCGTTCGTATGACATAATGCGTTTTCTACTGACAATCCCTTTACTTTACATAATTCTTCTAAGACAAGAACAGTACTATTCCGTAATTTGCTCTTTATGGTAACCTTCATGTATGAATTAGGTGGTATAACCAAATCATTAGTGAGATGGGCTGGAAAAATTGATAAATCAGTATTGTTATCTGGGTCACTAATTCTGGAGGATGGGGTTGCTGGTGTAAGTGGATTTATACACTCATCTGTTTGTGTATGTTTGTTTAAGCCTTTAATATTACCAATTCTTTTTGGCTCTCTTCTACCAATCGGTGAGGGCTCTGAAAGTATTTCCTCTATGAATTCATTATCAAAGTCTATTCCATTCATTTGTGGGAGTATCGTTATGTTCTCAGTTCTCATGGATCTTAAGCCCAGTAACATATGAGCTTTAACTGCTAAGTTTTCAACGATATAGAACAATGCAAAGAATGGTCTTGTAGTTTCTGTGAAACCGAGATTTAATCTTATCATACCTTTTACTGTAATCTCTTGACCATCTACTGTGTATAATTCTAAATCAGCTTCATCCAGAAAAGTTACTTTCTTTTTATTTTTAAGAATTCTGTTTAGTTCTTCATGTGTTATTAAGTTCACTGGAGAGCCTGTATCTAAAAATAAGGAAACGTTTTGATCCTCACATACCGCTGGTATCAAGATACACTCATTTCCCAACATGCCTCCTATGTGAAGTTTAACCTTGTTCTTCTTTACGTTTGTTCGTTTTTTGTCATGACTTGGTCTTCCCCCGATTTGAACATAGACACAATTTTTTCTACTGTTTTGCAATCACTAGTCCAGTGCCCTTGGTATCTATGATGCCTACAGTAAGGACCAAATCCTTGTGTCTTTTGATTATCCTCTTTTGCCTTGATAAAGCATTCATACCTTGTGTGTCCTGGTTTTGCACAGTAATGACACAGAATGGACCTATCCCTTGACTGTGACCTATGAGGTGATTTCCCATAAGAAGTGTTGTTTATGGCGCGAGACCTGCTCGGGCTGCGCGAAAACTTATGAAACTGCCTGTAGGAAGGCGTGTGGGAACGAGGTCTAGGCGTCTTTGTTTGTTTGGGCTGCCTCATTTCTGGTTGCGATCGATTTTGTTCTCTGTTTGGGGTCGGTGTAGATGTTTTCACAGCTGATACTGTCTCAGGTACCCTGATTCTACCAGAATGTGCATGTGTGTCGACCACACCTGCTTTACTGCACTGCATCTCTACCTCGTTCATTAAGTCTAGTAAGCACATTCCTGGGGTGTACGCGATCGTTTTGGCGATCTTAAGGGTCCTATCAGGTAATTTACACAAGGCAGCTACATAACCAATGATGTCCACGACGAGGTCTGGGGACATCTTTCCATCATCTGTTATCCACTTAGAATTCTCCAGAGTAGCTAATAGGGTTCTCTTGATTGTGGAGACATCAGCAGTTATTTCACTGAGCACATGGTTTGTAGTGTGCTCCCTTACAAGATCTACAATTTTATGTAATTCTGGAATTATACCTGGCAAGAAGTTCATACCTCCAGAAAATTTCTTCAGAAATTCAGTTTTAAATTCATCATATGTCCTAGCACGATGTAGCTTATCGGAGCGCAATAAATTGCTTGCTGGACATCTTTCCTGGCTTATGCAAGATGAAAAAATAGCAATTTTCTCTTATTCATCTAGTATGTGGCGCTTGATGAACATTTGTTCGCACTGATTGATTAATGAAATGACATCAATGCGATCTTTGTCTGTGCCAGAGAATTTTGGGGCAGTCTTATCCTCGTGATACACAAAAACGTGAGATGTGGTTTTTAGATCAGCAGTATTTGTTTCTTGATTCATTTTTAATGATTGCCCTGTTAATTCAACTTGTACGAGTTTATCGTTATGTGAGGGAATGGTGGAATATGTATGACCAGACCGGTGAACCCTGTTAAGTATATTGGCATACGTATGCAAGGCAGCTGCAAAGTCGTCACTCTCTATGTCTGAAGGGGTTTCCCACTCATCATCCGAAACTCTCGTATTTGTTTCTTTATCTTTAACGTGTGGTGAGGGTTGTACAATAGGTGGGCTGTCTCTTAATTGTGAGTCTGATGTTGTGGCAATTTGTGTGTCACCTGGTATTAACGTGGGTGGTGGCGAAAATATTCCTGTCATTAAGATATGATGTTATGAAATACGCCTCTTGTTTATTTATGTCCTAGCAAACTAGATGAGTAAATAAGTTGAATATAGCTAATTTTAGCACTGAGAAGAAATGAGCAAGTATAATTTTACCCACTTGATACAGATCGTAGAGGTGTGTCGATACAAAAGTCGATCTCGGAAGAAAATACAGGTTTGATTGAAGATCTCTTGATAATTCTAGTGGTGTGTTGATGGACGATATTACTCAGGAAACTCCATGGCCTGGTATTTGTAGTGGTTAACGGCTGTCCCAGGCAAACCTCAGCATAGAACGTCGAATTTCCAACTTAACTGTGAAAATAAGTGAGTATGAGTAGGAGCTATGTGAATAATGAGTAATGAGTAGTGGGTGAGAAGTGCCTGGTGTCAGTCACACGTTGCTTGGCATGGCAGACTCGCGTTGTGATGTCATCTCAGCACATGGTGACGTCGGCTTCCCACACTGGTAGCTGTGGTGAGTGAATGAGTAGCGATGAGTAACTTGAGTGAAGACGAGTGAGTAAGATGAGTTGTGAGTCGTGTCTCACTCTTCGTTTGTTTGTTCTGTTTTTCTATGTCGATGTTTTCTCGGTCCTTTTCTCTAGTGATTTAATCGTTGTGGGATGAAGACTGCCGCTACTTGTAGGTGCGTGTAGAAGATTATACAGACGACGTAGAGTTGTTAATTGTAGTTGATTGTAGATGGCTGTAGTTCGCTGATTCGTCGTAGACTTGTAGACTATTTGCACTGTAGGCTGTATTTTGTAGGATTCAATGTAGAACTGAAGCTAATCTTGTAGTCTCGGTTGCTTTTGTAGAAATTTGCTTTTAATTCGGAGACGATGTCCGCAGATTTGCTGGTTTGTCGTTAAGCTACTTGCAAGGCGTCGAGTGATCTCTTGACCTCTGCATCAGCGTAATGATCTGGGAGACGGAGGGGGCTGGATGGAGAGAATACTGTCAAGAGCTGATGTTGTTGGTTGTTTTCAATCTTGATATTTTGTAGGAATTTAATGTTGATTCGTAGACGAGGTTCGTATACGTTCGCTGCTACCAAATGTCATAAAGACTTTGTAGTTACTTGTAGAGAAGTATATTTTAGACTTGTGGTCGAGCGGCTTTTATATCTTGTAGTAGCTTCCCCACCAGATGTCATGTAGTGACGGGAGAGGTAAAGAATAGTATGGGACTATTTTTATTTGTCTTGGAAATATTAAACAGGTCTCTCACACGGAAAGAGCATAAGTCCCGGGTAGCTACCTTCCTGTCTCGCTATCTCTCTCTCTCTCTCTGTTCTAAGGCTAATCTCCGTCTCGACCTCTCTCTAGGGTCGCTTGTCTCCTTCTAAACTCTCTTTCCTAAAATCTGGTGTAGCAGGGGTGTGTCACGTGTGTTCCTCATGGATGGAAAGCTTAAGGAGCCTGTGTGTGAGTATGTGTGTATATGCGTGTGTGGTTACCAGATCTTTGTTCACGAGAGGACTGCTGACAGCTAACTGCATCATCTCCTTACTGGCCGCTGTCGTCAGCTTTCCTCAGTGTTAAGAGTGTGTAAGCATGTTTAGCACTGCTCGATTCTCGCAGACACAACACCTTCTCATCATCTGACTCCCTGCTTCTATCTGTCTCTCTATCTATCTATTTATCTATCTATCTATTATGTAGTCCTACAGCATGTCCTCCTGAGAGGAAGCCAAAGTGGATTGGACATACTGGTGGATTGTCTGGAAGTTGGCCAATTTTAGTTTAACATAATCATCCATGTTGTAGATGGGTTCTGGCTTTGAGGATAAGAGAGAGTATGGGAGGTCCTTGTCAAAACCAAAGAGGACGAAGAAGGGAGATTCAGCAATGGATGCATTGATGGAACTATTGATGGAGGATGCCACTTGGGGAATCCAGTCATCCCAGGACGAACTATGGGAGCCTAGATGTCTGAGGCACTCTAAGATTTTTCGGTTGTGGCGTTCTACAAGGCCATTGGAAGCCGGATGGTTAGGCACGACATTGCACTTACTGATATGAAAGTGGCGACAGATCTCATCGAGAAGGCTATTGTTGAACTCTGTACCGTTGTCAGTAAGAATGGTATGAGGGGTACTGAACGGGCAAATTACGTGATCTACAAGGGCACGTGCAACGCTCTTCGCGGTCTTGTCGGAGAGGGGTACGAGGACACAGTAGCGGGAGAAGTGGTCGACCGCTACGAACAAGTACTCAGCGCCAGATTCTGTGAGAGGTAGTTTTAAGAGATCGATTGAAACAGTTTCCCATGGCCGTGATGGGACTGGGTATTGTAAGAGAGGTGCTGGTAAGCCGGTTGATCCTTTGTGGCGGTGGCAGGAAAGGCAAGAGTCACAGTGGGCATTGATATCGTGGCGCATGGTTGGCCAGTAGTATTTGAGACGTGCTTGGCGCAAGCATCGGTCTTTGCCTGGATGGGAAGCTTGAGGAGTATTATGAACAATATGAAGAACCTTTGGTATCAGGGCAGTGGGGACAACAAGTTGGCGTACTTCGCGATTGGGCATATCTTTGCCTGTTAGCAGTGTTTTCCTGTACAAGAGATCATCATCTAGCATGAACCCATCTAGTGATACTGGCAGAGTAGGTAAGGTCGAGGCATCGCCAGATTCTAGGAAATAAATGACTTTGGACCACATGGGGTCTTGGCGCTGAAAGTTTCGAACAACTGCTGCCGTTAGTGTAGTATTTTCAGTTACTTCAGGCTGCAGTGATGTTATAGCTGCTGCTACGTGACGTGAGAGTGCATCTGCGACTACATTCAACTTGCCTGGTACATATTGAAAAGTGGGATTAAAGTCCTGGATGATGATAGACCATCTAGCTAGACTACCTGTTAGGTTGCGATTCTTGAACAAATCACATAGTGGAAGGTGGTCTGTTTGGATATGCACTGGATAACCATAGACTATATCTCTGAAATGTTTCAAGGACCAGATTACCGCTAGCGCTTCGAGATCTGTGACATTGTAGTTACGTTCAGCGGTTGTAAGGGTGTGACTAGCATATGCTATTACGCGCATCCTTGATGCTTCATCGAGTTGCATCAAAACGGCACCAAGTCCAGTGCCTGAGGCGTCTGTGCAGAGAAGGAAGGGTGTGGTATAATCAGGGAACGCTAGAATAGGGGCATTTACAAGAGCTGTCTTTAGCTTTTGGAAAGCCTGTGACTGGTCGTTAGTTCAAACAAAGGGACATTCTGCTTGAGTAAGTGGGTTAGAGGAGCGGCGATCTGGGCATAATTCCGGATAAAGCGACGATAATAGCCACTGAGGCCCAGGAAACTTCGTACAGCGTCGGTAGTGGTAGGTTCTGGGAAGTTAATGATCGCCTTAGTTTTATCCTCATTACTATGAATGCCTTGTGCATCTACGACATGGCCTAGGAATTTGATTTTCTTTCGCAGGAAGTCACATTTACTGAGATTGATTTTCAGGCCTGCGAGCTGGAGGCGTTCAAAGACTTGCTGGAGTTTGGTAAAATGATCAGGGATGGATTTACTCAACAATGATATCATCTAGGTAAGCAAAAAGAGAGTGTCCCATCATACCGCTGAAGACTGAATGGATAAGTCGCATGAACACGGAGGGAGCATTTCTCAGACCAAAAGGGAGTCTCTTAAACTGAAAATGTCCGGAAGTGGTGCTAAAGGCTGTAACTGGGCGAGAGGACTCTTCCATTTCGACCTGCCAGTACCCGCTGAGGAGGTCTAAAGATGAAAAGACTACGTTATTGTCACCAAGGGATTCTAGCAAATCAGTGAGGACAGGTAACGGGAAACGGTCTGGAACGGTGACAGAATTGACCTTACGATAGTCGACTACTGGTCTAAAGTTGCCGTCCTTCTTTGGTACTAAGAAAAGTGGGCTATTCCATGGACTGACGGAGGGTCCTGGTCTAACATGTTCTGTACCATTTGATCTGTTTGCTTTCTCTGGCTGTGAGGCAATCGATACGCTGGTATGTAAACGGCTGAGTTCCTGGGAGTAGTTCAATCGTATGTTTGATAAGGTCTGTTCTACCCATCGGTTCACCGGGTAAGGCAACCACGTTTCTGTACGAGGTCAGAAGGTCGAGGAGTTGTGGCGTATGATCCGGGAAATCTGTGCAAGTGAGATGTGAGAGCATATCGGGTGAATGCGTCGGCACAGATCCCGTAGAGTTAATAGTACATACACCGACTGGCGTATCATCAGTCTGAATAGTAGGAATTGAGGAATCCTGGCACACCTTTACGGCTGCTGGGTATACTAGGAAGTCTCCAATCTTGACACCACTTTTAAGTTTTAGTGGAGCATTTGTGACATTGAGCAAGTACAGGTAGCATAAACTGTCCTCTAAGACTGTACACCTCGCTGACTCATAAGTCAAGCCATTCACACAACACGTCTCAGGTAGGGTTAGTACATCCACTCCTTCTTTCGCACCGGCAACACAAACAGAGACTTTGGTGAACTCATGCGGTAACAAAATTGTGCACGTATTCGTTACTGCACGTTTCGTCTCTGCATGTTGGAGAAGATCATGCAGACTGTGTGAGGTAGGTAACTGAGACATATCTGAGTCAGCGGTAGTGTTGTCGGGAGAGGATGTAAGAGCCATGTTCGAGGGCTGAGATGATGTATCAGGAGACATTGAGGAATTTATGTCCTTGCTCGCAGTCAGTAAAGGAATGATCTCTGTATTCTCAGATGATGATAGTGGTGGTTTGGGCTGGGTTGGACTTTTTGGTAGTGATAGGGACAGAGGTAATTGAAGGACTGATTTGATCGTAAGAACAGGACGGGGACATTCCATTGTGTAAACCGGGAATCCAGAAATGTCTATACTACCACAAGCAGGTAGTAATGCAATGGAATGTTGTGCCATGGTGGAGAAACCAATAAGGGCATCTGCGGGATACTGCAAGTCATTAGTGACATGAAATTCAATGAGGATAGGAGGCAAATCTCTGTGGAGTTTGACTTCAAGGGTGACTCTTCCCTTAACCTTAAACTCTGAGCCGTTTACACCACATAGGCGAATGTCTGGTGGTTCTAGGAAACTGACGTGGCTGTGATGGCGATGAATAATTTGTAAGGAATTTTCGGAGATGAGATTTACTATAGATCCTGTGTCCAAGAAGAATGACGTTGGTATGTCATGACTGCTTCCGAGCATGACTAAACCCGAGGATGTTATGGGACCTACATGGCGGATGGGGAGTTGGGTTTCTGGTTCTACGTGATATTGGTCCGATACGGGCGCGGCGCTTCCCCCAACTGTGGGCAGTTGAGGTAACGACATTCCTCAGTGGTGTGAGTCGTGCTTGATTTGTGGTATTTGCAGTGTGGACGACGTGAGCGGGAAGGTGTACGCTGTCTGGTTTGGGAGTGAGGACGTCTGTATGTACGGTCGCAACTGGATGCTCGATGTCCAGGATGACCACAGTACCAGCAAAGAATCGAAGATTGTCTGTTTCGTCGGGCGCTAGATTGATCACGGCCTGCGGTAGGAGAGCGATGTGTGGCAGGTCTGCCGCGTGTGGTGGGACGGGAGCGAGATTGGTCTGGGGTAGTGGAGGTGTGACAGACTGAGGAGGCCAAGGGTTGGGTGGTGCCCTGACGCGTGTAGTTCGAACCTGTTCTTTCATGAATGGCTTTAGTGACCTGAATAATTTTATCCCCTGGACTGAAACCGATTTCCAAGGCTAGCTCTCGCTGTTTAGGAGTAAGCCAGTGAAGGAATCTGAGGTAACCCATTAAGTCAGCAAAGTTGGTGAGTGAAAGCATTGGAACGCCATTCTTGTCTTCTAACCATTTCGTGCCTACCAGTAATTGGAGCATCTCGATATTAGTTGCTTTCATGGCGGCGGCAGCTTCGCGGAGCTTGGCATATTGCGCTGGGATGCGCAAGTCCTCATCTAGTTGGTTTAGGAGATTAATGAATCCCATGAGAGACGCGGTATTTGAATGTTGGCAACAAAGGCTGATGAGTTCCATACGAAAATCAGCAAAGGTACGAATGCTATCGAAATGTCCTGCACGGATCGCGGATCCGATGTCTGATTTACCCTGGTGCAAGCGACCGAGGAGGTAAGCTACTTTGAGCGATTCGTCGGTAATTTGTCCATTAAGTATTTCTATTTCGACTTCTCTTAGGAAATCATAGACAGACCAAGTTGGGTTCTGGCCGGTAAATTTGGGACAATTGGCATCGTCGAGATAGATAGACTGTGGAGGGTTGGCCATGGCTGGAAGCGCAGAAGTGGCGGCAGGAGAGGTGTGGGAGAGAGAGAAGGTAGTGGCAGTTAAGGGCGAGGAAGACGGGGTATGAAGGGAGGCAGGAGAGGGAACGACAGGGGAAGGAGTAGAGGAAGAAGAAGGGAGTGTAGAGGCAGGAGTAGAGGAGGAGGTATCTGGATTTACGAGGGTAGGACGGGTAGTAAGTGATTCTGCGGGAAGTGAAACGGGAGTCTCAGGTACAGGGCGGTGGTACTCGTAAATGAGTGATTGTGTTAGAGTCGGCAGACGAGGTATGATCAGGTGACATTTCCGGGTCGAGAGGGCTGGTGGTAAGCGGTTGACGTGGAAAGCATGACATTTAATGAGGCAATGGAAGATGAAAGGATGAAGATGGATACGTAGGTGGAAATGTATAAATAACAATGAGAGAATGGAATACACTAGGTGTGAAAATGAATGAAGGTGCGGGCATGGATGGTTTAAATAAAATGCGAAGGATGAGATGGAATATAAATAACGTAGGTGAAGATGAAAACGGGGTAATGGAAATGAGATAGAATATTTACAATAACCAATCTGTAGAGAAAATCGAGGATAATCTCTAGAGAAAGGAAAGATATACTATAGTTACACAGTAGAAATGGGAGTGTCGAGATGTATGACGTGCAGGGTGGCTGGGCGTAGCTGGGCTGGGGCGGGGCGGGGCGACGGGGCGGGGCGGGGCGGGGCGGGGCGGCGGTGGAGAGACAGCTGGGCGGAGAGGAGAAGAGACGCCGCGATGAATCACCGGCAGGGAGTGGCGGTCTTAGGAGGCTCCGTAATGCAGACCAGATGCGGGCGACGGCGGAGGCCGGTGGTGGGTGGTGAGGCAGATGTCGGCGCAAGGCAGGTGTAGAGCTGGTGAGTTGCAAATGCAGAGAATGGTGGTGGGCAGGCAGCGGGCAGACAGTGATAAGTGGCACCGTGGGGGCAGGAGCTAGGATGAGTTCGGAACAGGTGCTGGGAACAGGTGCAACAGGTGCGTAGGGCGGCAACGGCGACACGTGCGGTCAGGAACAAGGCGTATGGGTGCGGTTGTTGGAGAGGTGAGCACTGGTGAGAAAAATGGTACACTTGAAAAGCACAGCCAAGGTATAGAGGCACGGAGGAGGGGCGAGGCTGGCAGATGCGAGTCGTCGTGTATCTTGTTGTATCACTAAAAATCCAAGGAGGCGGTCAGAATGTGATGGTTCGAAACACCGCTGCTACCAAATGTAACCTGCAATACTTTGGTGATAGAAACTCCGTGTACAAACAGCTAGATAAGGAGTTTATTACAAGCTCACAGTAAAACAGTCTGCCCGTGTCGGCTGTCTGCTAAGAACTGATGCAATAACGCCGTCTTCAGGCGTGGGAAAGGGTGCTGACCTAGCAAGATTAGTGGGGGCATGTATGGATTGGGGGGGGGGACATATATACATCGGGGGTAGACATATTGTGGAGGGGGTACATATATATATATATATATATATATATATATATATATATATATATATATATCTATATGCATGTAAACTAACTACAGGAGAAATGAAAGGAGAGACAGTGAGTACTTTCGTATATTACATCTTCAGACAGAGTGATATAGAAACGTAAATGGTAGAGGTCTTTTATGCACACCCGCAGCAGGTAGTGGCACACAGAACAATGGATGACCTGAATTTTTACCTGCGGCTTAACTTATGGTCACCTGCAGCAAGGAGTGGAACACAACAAAGGATGACCTGAATCTAAAAATGCACGTGACAAAGGAGGAGGGATTAGGAGGGGAGGAAAGGGGAGTGGGAGGGAGGGGGAAGGGGGAGGGAAGGAGGGGAAGGGGGAGGAGGAGAGGGGGGAGGGAGGAGGGGATAAATACTGCTGCTTAACTTAAGACCTAGAGGATTAATGCTTGATGTGTCCAAAACAGGTGTGACTACACCACCAGGAGATGACAGGGAACAATCACGTGTTAGTCTGGGGGAAACTGCTTTAAAATTAATTCAGTTAACAATTTATCACACTTAAACTGACCATAGCTCATGTTTACAATCTTTTCATATGTGCCAGAAATTAGACAAGATTCTATAACATTTCTTTCATCTAAGCTTTTTGATCTGCTAGAATCTTGGAGCCTGTCCAGTCAATATGGTGATCACTGGATGCTTTGTGCTGAAATAAACCACTACTCTGTTGGGCTGTCCTTACACTGTATTTATGTTGTAAGATTCTAGTTTCCAAATCTTTTCCAGATTGTCCTATGTAAAATTTGTTACAGCTTTTGCACGGGATTTTGTAAAAAACGCCTGAATTACTGAAAGGGCTGTTCTTGATGAGGGTTTTTTTGATGGTGTTCTCATATTTGAATACTACTTGTACATTGAGTTTCCTCGGTATGTGAACAACATCAAGAAAATTTTCCTAGAAGGGGAGGACAAGGGTTCTTTGAATGTTCTGACGATCTGACTTATTAGTTTTCCCTTCAAGGAATCGTTTCTTGGCTGTATTGTGGCACTGAGTTAGTATGCTTTGTGGATATTTTAGCTTCTTTCCAATACTCTGAATCATTTTTAGTTCATCATCTAAAAATTCTGGGCCTGAAAATCTATATGCTCTTAGGTACATGGATACGAACACAGAACTTTTTACATTAATATGATGGTTTGAATAGTAATGAACATATGACATAATATTTGTAGGTTTTCTGTATACCTTAGTCTTCAAAACATTTTGGTCCCTGATAACTTTTACATCCAAAAATGGCAATTCATTATCCTTTTCCATCTCATGAGTAAACTTATTCGATGGAACTAACGAATTTAATTGCAGGAGAAATTCATCAATGGGAAGACTGTTAGGCCAGAAGCACAGAATATCATCAACGTATCGGAGCCAAACTGTGTTTTGCTCCTTTATGGAGGTCAGGAAATGTTTCTGAAAGTATTCCATGTAAATATTTGCCAAAATGTTTTGAAGACTAAAGTAGACTATACATGTAAGAAAAATACTTAGGGAGTGTGAAGCATCATTAAAAGGAGAAAAAAATGGAAAAATTTTATACTTGAATCTGGTGGTAGTAAATGAGTTAAACAGATAGGAAAGCAGACAACACATACTGAAGACGGACTGGTAGGTAAGTAGGTAGGTAGGTATGTAATCAGGTGGGTACTTATGTTGGTAGGGTGATATGTAGGCAGATAAATGTCTGTCTGTCTGTCTATTCCCAAACGCCTTAATCCCGTAAGAGGCGGCCACAAACAAATCTCCTCCATGTCGCCCTGTCCCCCGCCATTTCACTGCCCTCCCCCTAATTCACACGCCTCTTTCTCATATACCTCTCCACTCCATCCCTCCATCTCACCCTCGGCCTCCCTCTCCCTCCCTCCCCCCCACTCCACCTCACTCACATACTTTCTCCGGGTGAGTCTCTTGATCTCCATCGTCTCCACATGATCAAACCACCTCATTATAATTCTCATAATGCTTTCTATCATATCCACATCCACACCAGAGCGCTCCTTCACTTCCTCATTTGTAACTCTGCATTTTGCTCTCAAATAACTCATTCCCACTTCTCTCACTCTTGACTTGTTTCCTTCCAACAAGGTCCAAGCTTCACTTCCATATGTTAGAGTTGGCATCACAATGCTGTCATGCTGCGACTTTTTTACTTCTATGCACACTTCCCTATTTCTTATCACTGCCTTCAAAGATCCAGCCACCTTTCTACAGAAGGATATAGTACATAAATATGGAGGTTAGAAGATTGACATGTGCCGACAGATAGTCACACAAAAATTGTTCAAATGATAGGCAGATAAATAGATACACAACAGGCACATATAGATGAATAAATAGATTGATAGATAGGCAGACAGTGAGATAGACAGATATAGATGCATACATACAGACGGACAGATAGATATAGACGGAGAATGCAATTGGCAGATAGGAAGACATGCTGACCTTGAAATGCACAAATACTGTTAGACAGACAGAAGGAAAGAGAAAGAAAGAATAAGTAGTGCCAGGCACAGCAAACCTCCCCCAACAGCTGTTATATAATTGCTGTTAAAAACTGACTCGTTTCTGCCATTAAGTGTCAGTGCACAGTTATAAGGGAATGGCGCAAATGTTTTCAAGTTAGCCCCTCTGAAAATCCGTGATCTTGCATTTGACCTTTCAAGGTCACTCAAGGTCAAAGGTCATGGTGCCAAATGAAAACCTATATGAGACATTATATATCCTGATAATAGTAATTATATCTATCTTCAACAAGGTTCGAGTTATAGCCCAGTGAATACCAATGGCCTTGAATTTGACCTTTAAAGGTCACTTACAAATGTCATGGTAACAACTGAAAACCCATATGGTGTTTCCTATATGTTGATTGTAGTAAATATTCCTCTATCTTCACTCAGTTTCGAGTTATAGTTCCCTGGAAATCCATGACCTTGAGTTTGACCTTTCAAGGTCACTTAAGGTCAAAGGTCTATCTATCTATCTATTGCCAGACCCCTCAATCCCGTTCGGGGTGGCCACAAACAATCGCCTCCACGTCGCCATGTCCCACGCCATTTCACTGCCCTACTCCCAACTCACACCCCTCTCTCTCACATACCTCTCCACCCCATCCCTCCATCTCATCCTCGGCCTCCCCCTTCCTCTCCCCCCTTCCACCTTACTCACATACACTCTCTTCGTCAGTCTTTCACCCTCCATCCTCTCCACATGGCCAAACCACCTCAGTGTATTCCTCCTAACGCTTCCTATCACATCCACATCCACACAACAACGCTCATTTATATCCTCATTTGTCAGCCTGTCTCTCCATGTGACTCCACAAGCTCCTCTTAAATAACTCATTTCCGCTGCTCTCACTCTTGACTTGTGTCCTTCCAACAACGTCCAAGCTTCACTTCCATACGTTAGAGTTGGTATCACAATACTGTCATGTAGTAACTTTTTCACTTCCATGCTCACTTCCCTGTTTCTTATCACTGCTTTCAAGGTACCAGCAACCTTTCTTCCCTGCTGTACCCTTTCAAGCAATTCACCCTACAAACCTCCATCCTTACTCATCACACTACCCAAGTACTTAAACGTGCTCACATTTTCCAATTCCTCACCATCCAACCTCGCTGTACGTTCATTGGCTTCACCTCTCCCAAAGACCATCACTTTACTCTTCCTTACATATACCTTTAGATTCCGTTCTTACACACTCTCCCAAACTCATCCCCCAAGCCTTGCAGCTCCCCTTCGTCTTCACTGAACAACACAGTATCATCTGCAAACAACAGTACAGGGAGTTTCCAAACACTACCCTCTCTCACCAGAGCCACTCCAACATCCACTACCCTACCTTTACCTCTTTTATTTCCCCATCCATGTACAGATTGAACAACCATGGAGACATGACACGTTCCCGTCTCAACCCAACTTTCAAAGAGAAAAATTCACTCAGTTCACCATCCACACGTACTGCAGCCTTAGCACCATCATATAATACTCCTCACAGCATTCAACAACTTCCCATCTACTCCATATATTCTTAATACTTTCCACAATCCTTGTCTATCCACCCTGTCATGTGCTTTTTCCAAATCCATGAAAGCCACATATAACTTCTTTCCCTTCTCTAGAAACTTTTCCACTAAAGATCTAAGAATGAATATCTGATCTAAATAATCTCTTCCCTTCTTAGAGCCTCCCTGCTCTTCTCCAACTAATTCCTCTGTTCTTCTCTAACTCTGTCAATAAGTATCCTACCATACACTTTTCCTATTATACTAAGAAGACAGATGCCCCTGTGATTACCACACACTTCTTTTTCCCCTTTTCATTTGTACAAGGGAATAATTATACCTGACTTCCAATCCTCCAGGACTCTACCTTCCTCCCAAGCCAGTCTGTATATCTTCCACATCCATTCTACTACTATCTCTCCCCCATGCTTCAGCATTTCACCACACACTCCATCAATTCCTGGGTCTTTCTCCAATTTAGCTTTCTTCATTGCTTCCACAACTTCTATCCTACTGATTTCTTCCTGTCTTCTCACCTCCCTCCATCTCCCAGCCATTTCCCAGCCACTTATACTCGCATTACTTCCATCAAAGGTCCTGGTGCCAAATGAAAACCCAGATTACGAGTTCCTATATGTTCATAATAGTAAATATCTCTATCATCAACCGGTTTCAAGTTATAGCCCTCTGAAAATCCGTGACTTTGATTTTGACCGTTTAAGGTCACTCTAATACCTCCAAAATTTAATCACTTTCTTTCGGGAGAAGTGCTCACATATGCTGATAATTCATTTAATTTCTTTCAGCCGTTTTTCTAGATGTTGCTAACAAACAGAGAAACAAAAACTCAGCCAAAAACAATACCTCGCCTGGAGGTAAAGGTAGATAGACAGACAGACAAATAGACAGAGAGACAAATACAGTATACCACAAACATATAATTGCCTCTTAGTAAGCAAAATACTCAACCCCTTCTCAGCAATGGCGAACGCTGTATTTCACTCTGGCTGACTCAACGATTTTCACACTAATGGTGCCTCAGAGGTTACCGCATCAGCCTACCGACCTGCGTGTGCTTCCTGTTTATCAATCCAGTCACGACGGACTTGTAAAATTGGTCACAGTCTTTCTTTTGCTTGCTTATTTTTCTCTCCTAGAAGGAGAATATGTTTTCACCCCTGTATGTTTGTCTGTCAATTAGCAAAATTACTCAAAAACTAAACAGGTGAATTGGACCAAATTTGACGGGTAGGTAGCCCATGTCCCAGGGAACAAACGATTAGGGCTGGGGACCGATACATTGGTGGTGTAGTGGTTACAACGCCCCGATCGGAGTTACAACCTTGATTACCCGAGTATTTGATCCTCAAGAGATGACTGGATTTTTTTCTCTCCGACAAGGAGAGTATGTTTCACCCCTGTTTGTTTGTTTGTTTGTCTGTTAGCAGGATTACTCAAAAACTAAAACAGAGATTTGGACCAAATTTGGTGGGTAAGTAGCCATGTCCCAGGAAACAATCGATTAGCTTTTGGGACCGATCTGGATCGTATTACAGATTCTGGATCGGGAAACTTTTTTTTTTGCTAAATCCTGGTCAATGATGAGAAAACCTAACCCATTATGAGGGAGTGGTTTAGAAATTACGTTGCCCTTGTTGAAGAAATGCGCTCCATTGAGTGCCCCTCTAGTTACTCTCTGTCATACTACTGATATACAAGGTGTCGAGTGATTTTCCTTCCTTCATTAATTAATTAATTCATTCATTCATTCGTTCATTCACTTCTTTCCTTCTTTTTGAAACTTAAGGGAGTTAATTCTTGGGTTAATTAATAGAAATAACTAGAAAGCACTCAGAGAGCGCATACCCTCGCCGATACCATTGCCATTAAAAGGGATACGAATCCGGATCCTTGGATATAGGATCTGGATCCAGTTCAGGATCTGGATCCTCCCAAAAATTTAATTAATTCTTTCTTGGTCCATGGCCCACCTTTCCACAAAATTTCACTGATATTAATTGAAAGCTTTTGGAGATATTGTGCGCGATACTCCGGTCCCGGATCCGGATCTCCCCAAAATTTAATTATTTTTTCCTTGGTCCATGGCCCACCTTTCCACAAAATTTTATTAAAATCCGTTCATAGCTTTTTTAGTAATCTTGCCAACAGACATATAAACAAGCAGACAAACAAAACAACGCGGGCAAAAACATAACCTCCTTGGCAGAGGTAAAAATGGGTCCAATTCTCAGACGTCACGTAGCTACAATTACTGTAGTTTGCCTTATGGGTTAACTAAAGCCGTTTTCTCCCCTGAGATCATCAGTAATTTTAGATTCGCATCAGGTGCGAATTACAACCACGTTTATGTAGCATGAGGGAGAGATAGTAGTAGAATGGATGTGGAAGATGTGCAGATTGGCCTGGGAGAATGGTAGAGTCCCGGAGGATTGGAAGTCAGGTATAATTATTCCCTTAAACAAAGGAAAAGGGGAAAAAGAAGTGTGTGGTAATCATAGGGGCATTTGTCTTCTTAGTATAATAGGAAAAGTGTATGGTAGGATACTTACTGACAGAGTTAGAGAAAGAACAGAGAAATTAGTTGGAGAAGAAAAGGGAGGTTTTAGGAAGGGAAGAGGTTGTGTAGATCAGAGATTCATTCTTAGATCTTTAGTGGAAAAGTTTCTAGAGAAGGGAAAGAAGTTGTATGCGGCTTTCATGGATTTGGAGAAAGCATATGACAGGGTGGATAGACAAGGATTGTGGAAAGTGTTAAGAATATATGGAGTAGATGGGAAGTTGATGAATGCTGTGAAGAGTATGTACGATGGTGCGAAGGCTGCAGTGCGTGTGGATGGTGAACTAAGTGAATTTTTCTCTTTGAAAGTTGGGTTGAAACAGGGATGTGTCATGTCTCCATGGTTGTTCAATCTGTACATGGATGGGGTAATAAACGAGGTACAAGGTAGGGTAGTGGATGTTGGAATGGCCCTGGTGAGAGAGGATAGTGTTTGGAAACTCCCTATACTGTTGTTTGCAGATGATACTGTGTTGTTGAGTGAAGACGAAGGGCAGCTGCAAGGCTTGGTGGATGATTTGAGTGAGTGTGTATGAAACGGAATCTAAAGGTGAATGTAGGGAAGAGTAAAGTGATGGTCTTTGAGAGAGGTGAAATCAGTGAATGTACAGCGAGGTTTGATGGTGAGGAATTGGAAAATGTGAGTACGTTTAAGTACTTGGGTAGTGTGATGAGTAAGGATGAAGGTTTGGAGGGTGAAGTGCTTGAAAGGGTACAGCAGGGAAGAAAGGTTGCTGGTTCTTTGAAAGCAGTGATAAGAAACAGGGAAGTGAGCATGGAAGTGAAAAAGTTACTACATGACAATATTGTGATACCAACTCTAACGTATGGAAGTGAAGCTTGGACGTTGTTGGAAGGACACAAGTCAAGAGTGAGAGCAGTGGAAATGAGTTATTTAAGAGGAGCCTGTGGAGTCACATGGAGAGACAGGCTGATGAATGAGGATATAAAGGAGCGTTGTGGTGTGGATGTGGATGTGATAGGAAGCGTTAGGAAGAACACACTGAGGTGGTTTGGCCATGTGGAGAGGATGGAGGGTGAAAGACTGACGAAGAGAGTGTATATGAGTGAGGTGGAGGGGGGAAGAGGGAGGGGGAGGTCGAGGATGAGATGGAGGGATAGGGTGGAGAGGTATATGAGAGAGGGGGGTGCGAGTTGGGAGCAGGGCAGTAAAATGGCGGGGGACATGGCTACTTG
>NC_136960.1:20238822-20566095 GCF_032717465.1 Coenobita brevimanus
AACGTTCCAGGTTCAAAACAAAAGACTTAGGTAAGATTACAAGTTAAAGTTTAATGCTCAAACTAACAACTAAACATTCAGGACTCATAAGGATAATGTAATGGCAAAAACAGGTTAAATATATATGATTAACTGCAATAGCCTCTATTAACACGAATTTAGCATGAACAAATTTATCTAAGCCCTGATAAATGAGAAAACAGAATAATGCTCAGTTAAAGTTAGATCTAATATTATTACAGACACAAAATATTACTAATACTGGCTGACATTAAAAACTTTACATGAATCACAAAAACCTTACCAGGCCAACGAATTAAAGCCTTAGGCTATACAGTACAAGAAAAATGGTAATAACACTAATACTCAAATTATACAACAGCTAGATGGTTGGAGACTTCCTGAGCACTCACAAAAATAATAATACAGTATACAGGGGACGACAGAGATGTGAACAAAATCAGGAGTAGATCTAAGTGGCAATTAATGCAGAGACTGAGCTCATTACATAGGGGCCGGTAGAGCTTGATTCAACTTGCAAGAAGGACGCGCAAATGAGGGCACAGAGGACGAAGAGTTGACACTCCTGCTCTGAACAACAGAAAGAACGACTTACTCTACTATAAGGGGACAAGGGGGAGTGAGCCTGGTCACTACTGAAGCCACGAGGCGAATCGTGATCAAACATGCAGCATACTGTAAGTTAGAATTATACAAAGGATGATGAAATCATAGGCTATGTAACACCTCCCCACAAAGAAAAAGAAATTTACAAAGGAAATTTCTTATTACTCTAAAACAATCTGTCTAAAGTCTAAATAAGTAATCTGCAATAACATTTTCTGTCCTCTTGACATATTGTATGTCTATTGAATACTCCTGAAGAAGTAGACTCCATCTTGTCAATCTCTGATTTTTATCTTTAAACTTACTAAGGAATTTCAGTGGGTTATGATCGGTATAAATGACTATGGGGTCAAAACCAGAACACAAATAAAATGAAAAATGCTGTAAACCCAAAATCAAGGCCAAAAGCTCTTTCTCAATAGTTGAGTAGTTCTTTTAAGGTGGAGTGAACTTCTTACTGTAATAAGATACAGGGTGTTCAATACCCTGATCATCCTCTTGCAGCAAAACAGCCCCAGCTCCTGTATCACTTGCGTCAACAGCCATCTTAAAAGGCTTAGCAAAATTTGGAGTAGCGAGCACTGGCTGACTTAATAGGATAGCTTTAAGTTTACTGAAAGAGGATTCACAGTTATCGGTCCAGACAAATTTAACTCCCTTTTTCAGTAGGTCTGTAAGTGGTGATACAAGAATTTAAAAGTTAAGAACAAATCTCCTGTAATAATCTACCATTCCCAAAAATCTTTGTAGCTTATTCCTACTTTTAGGTCTGGGAAGATCACTTATAAACTGAACCTTAGCTCCTGGTGGTGCAACGTGTCCATCACCAATTACGTACCCAAGGTACTGAACTTTAGCTTGACCAAACTCACACTTTGATAAATTAGCTACAAGATTAGCCTGAACCAAATGCTCAAGAAATTTACTGACATGGCATAGGTGATCTTTCCAGTTGTCACTGAAGATTAATACATCATCAATATAAACAACACACCCAGCCAAACCCTCTGTTACAACATTCATGAGCTTCTCAAAAGTAGCTGGTGCATTCTTCATACCATATGGCATTACAAAACATGCAAAAGTCTTTCCTAGTGTTACAAAACATGAGATCTCCCTAGCACGTTCAGTCATACGTACTTGTCAGTATCCCTTTAACAAATCAAACTTACTTATGTACCTAGCCTTTCCGATCTTGTCTATGCAATCTTCCACACGAGGGATAGGGTAAGTGTCTGTTTTGGTTATCTGATTAACACGTCTGTAGTCGATGCAAAGCCGCTGTGACCCACCTGGCTTAGGGACTAGAGTGACAGGAGAACTCCACTCACTCTGACAGGGCTCAATCATCTTGTGGTCCAACAGGTAGCCAAGCTCCTTCTGGATGAGAGGAACTTTCACTGGGTTCACACGGTAAGGAGGCAGTTTAATTGGCTTTGCGTCTCCAACATTGACATCATGCATCAACACAGTCGTTCTTCCTGGAGTGTCACGGAACACTTGCGGGTACTCCTGCAGTAATGCCGAAAACTCCTGCCTTTCCTCGAGAGCTAGATGAGAAAGCTTAGTCTGGAGATCATTCATGATATCAGGATTCTTCCCCAAACTATCACTTAGGCTCATACTGCATGCGAGAACTTCACTTGCAGACTCGGGTGGAACAGCTACAGTGCAGACTAGGTTATTTTCGTCCCGCCTGTGATATAACTTTAGCATGTTGATGTGACAAAGTTGCTTGTTCTTTCTACGATCTGGTGTGGCGATGACATAGTTGACATCACTGAGTTTCTTCTCCACGAAATAAGGACCAATAAACTTGGCTTGAAGAGGTTGCCCATGCACCGGTAGCAGAATCAAAACCTGATCTCCTGGCTGACAGTGGCGTAACCTGGACTTCTTATCATACCAAGTCTTCATCTTCTCCTGAGCAGCTCCTAATTTCTCTCTCGCCAGCTGTAAAGCAGTGGACAGCCGTTCTTTGAACTTCATCACATACTGCAGCAGGTTGACGTCATCTTCCTCCGACAGCCAGCATTCCTTGAGAAGCTTAAGGGGTCCTCATACTTCATGGTCAAACAGTAGTTCAAAGGGTGACAAGCCCAGTGATTCATTTGGAGATTCTCTTGCGGCAAATACAACGAATGGAAGACCTTTATCCCAGTCTTTCTGATGTTCCAAACAATATTTCCTGAGCATCGATTTGAGTGTTTGATGATATCTCTCCAAGGCTCCTTGGGTCTGGGGATGGTAAGCTGAAGACGTGATCTGAATGATGCCCAACTCGTTCAGAGACTGCTTGAAAACATTTTACATGAAATTACTTCCTCGGTCTGACTGTACATCCTTGGGCAGACCAAACTTGGTAAAGAACCCTAGCATTTCCTTAACCACGTTCTTTGCTGAGATATTTCTAAGTGGAATGGCTTCAGGATAACGAGTAGCCATATCAATCAGGGTCAACACATAAGAAAATCCTGAAGAAGTCTTAGGAAGAGGGCCCACAATATCCACCAACACACGGGTGAATGGCGCCTCAAAAGGAGGAATGGGAACTAGAGGTGCAACTTTTTCGGTCTGATTACACTTCCCCACAACTTGACAGGTGTGACAAGACTTACAATACCAGGAAACATCTTTGAAGATACCTGGCCAGTAGAAGTGTTTCAAAATGCGTGCCACAGTCTTCCTCACTCCAAGGTGTCCTGCCAAACTGGAATCATGAGCAACTCTAATGATATCCTTCCTACAAACACGAGGGATGACAACTTGATGTACAACCTCCCATTCACAGTCGGCTAATGCTGTTGGGGGTCTCCACTTTCTCATAAGTACTCCTGACTTTATATAATAACAAGTAGAAGCACCAGCTGACTCTTCCTCACTGCAAGCAGAGTTAGCTAGACCTTTCAACTCAGGGTCAGCAACCTGCAACTCAACCAACTCTTGACGAGACAAATTATCAACACTACGGGGTACTGCCTCATCTGGTGAGTGGTCCAAATTAACAAAAAAAGTGTCAGCTAGGATAACATGATCATCTTCATTATCCTCTAAGTCACCAGTAATTTTAGACTTAGCCCTAGTGACAGCACATGCAGAGAACTCATCAGGGACATCACAATCCTGGGTCGCAGCCACTGGCTCACTAGACAACTGAGGAGCTGGACACACTTGACTTCCACCAATATCATTTCCAAGTAAGAAAGTTACACCTGACATTGGGAGTGTCTCAACCAACCCAACCATAACGGAACCATTAACAAAACCAGACTCTAAATTCACTCTGCACAGAGGGACAGAGAAGTAATTATTCCCTACACCTTGTAAGATTACAGTTTCATCAGAGGAATTAACATTAGAGCCTAGAATACTGGTCAGCATAAGGGATTGGCAGGCATCTGTATCACGATATATTTTAACTGATTTCCTGTCATTACTGTCCAGAGGACTGACAAAACCATCAGACAGGAAATTAGCACATGAACTCTTGAGAGTGTCACCCACGTTACTGTTCAAAAGAGGAGCTCCATCATGAGAATTTAATTTACCCCTCAAAGCAGGTTCAGTCAACTCGGTTAAAGAATTCTGGGAACTCTCAAGGGTGGACACTAGACCAATTGACTGAATATTTAAGGACTCCTTTTTGTTCACATCACACTGTCTCCTGAAACATTTCTCTGTAGTATGACCAAGCTTACTACAATAAGTACATTTACTTTTCTGAAATCTAGAGGTGGAGCTGGTATTTACTTCCTGAGAAACATCTTCTTTATTCTCTTTCCTGTTACCTGTACTCTGAGTAGAGGCAACGTACTTACTCTCAGCTTTCCCTTTTTCTTTAGAATATCTCTTGTGAGTGAGAACATATTCATCAGCTAAAACTGCAGCATCAGACAAATTATCTATTCTTCTCTCATCATGATACAGACTTACATCTTTATTAATACACCTTTTGAAGTCCTCCAGCAAAATCATCTGCTTAAATTTAACAAAATCAGAATTTACATTCTTAGAATTTAACCACTGCTCTAACAGATCTTCTTTGATTTTTGCATACTTAACATGGGATTGCTCATCTTTCTTATAAGTTGTCCCAAATTTTACTCTATATGCTTCAGGAACAAGTTCATAGGCCTGAAGAATCAAGCTCTTAACTTCATCATAATTATCAGATTGATCCTGAGGCAAAGATGCATAAGTTACTTGAGCTTTACCGGTGAGAACAGTCTGAAGGAGTACTGGCCAATACTTTTTGGGCCAATTAAAACCTGTAGCTACCCTCTCAAACAACTGAAAATACTTTGTTAAATCAGATTCATTAAAAGGAGGGAAAAGTTTAACATTTTTAGCCACATCAAAATCATCAGAGCTAGATGATCCAGTTCCACCTAGTTTCATGCGATACTCATGGTCTGCCTGAATCCTAGCAACTTCAATTTGTGCCTGAGCCTGTGCCTTTGCCTGTCCCTCCTGAATACGAGCCTGAGACTCAGCCTCCTTAGCACGTGCCTGAAACTGAGCCTCCTTAGCACGAGCCTGAAACTCAGCCTCCTTAGCACGAGCCTCCTTCAGGGCTATCTGTAACTTAACTATTTCAATCTGCGTTTGCTCATCTGGAGGAGTTTCATTAAACAAGCTTTTATTAATCATATCAACAATTTGATCTTTAGAATGATCAGAGCGAACAGCAATTCCCAATTGTTGAGCAACAAGCTTAAGTTCATTCTTTGTTCTGTTTTCTACATCACACACTGTTGGTACATCTGACAAAAAATCTTTGGCTTCATCAAGAGTAGTAATAGTAGACATCATGAATAAATCACAGTCACAAAATATCAAGCCATATCCTTAAGATAATATCCTGAATATCCTGACAAGAGGTCGCCAAATTTATGTTACGGAACAGAGAGAGATAATGAACACATCAAGTGAGAATACTAAAATCACTACTGTCCCGCAACGTTCCAGGTTCAGAACAAATGACTTAGGTAAAATTACAAGTTAAAGTTTAATGCTCAAACTAACAACTAAACATTCTGGACTGATAAGGATAATATAATGGCAAAAACAGGTTAAATACATATGGTTAAGTGCAATAGCCCCTATTAACACGAATTTAGCAAGAACAAATTTATCTATGTCAGCCCTGATAAATGAGAGAACTGAATAATGCTCAGTTAAAGTAAGATATAATATTATTACAGATACAAAATATTACTAATACTGGCTGACATTAAAAACTTTACATGAATCACAAAAACCTTACCAGGCCAACGAATTAAAGCCTTAGGCTATTGTTACATATCCTATGATTTCATCATCCTTTGTGTAATTTTAACGCACAGTTGCTGCATGTTTGATCACGAGCGTGTTCTACCGTTATAGTAGAGTAAGTCGTTCTCTCTGTTATTCAGAGCGGGATTGTCAACTCTTTGTCCCCATGGCTTCATTTGCGCGTCCTTCTTACAAGTTGTATCAAGCTCTGCTGGCCCCTTTATAATGAGCTCAGTCTCTGCATCATTGCCACTTAGATCTGCTCCTCATTTTGTTCACATCTCTGTCCTCCCCTGTACAGATATTATTATTGTGAGTGCTCAAGAAATCTCCAAACATCTAGCAGCTGTGTGTAATTTGAGTATAACTGTTGTATTTTTTCTTGTACTGTGTAGCATAAGGTTAATTCTTAGGCCTAGTGAGTTTTTTTTTTTATTAATGTTGGGTTTTATGTCAGTCATTTTTGATACTAGTTTGGATCTGTAATAATTTATCTTGCATTAACTGAGCATTACCCGGTGTATTTTTCGTTTTATCAGGGCTGACTTAGGTAAATTTACCCTTGCTAATTTTGTGTTAATAGAGGCTATTGCAGTTAACCATATATTTAACCTGTTTTTTGCCATTACATTATCCTTATGAGTCCTGAATGTTTTGTTGTTAGTTTGAGCATTAAACTTTAACTTGTAATTTTACCTAACTCTTTTGTTTTGAACCTGGAACTTTACGGGACAGTAGTGACTCTTAGTATTCTCACTTAAAGTGTACGTTATCTTTCTCTGTTCCGTAACATAAATTTGGCGACCTCTTATCAGGATATTCAGGATATTATCATAAGGATATTGCTTGATATTTTGTGACTGTTACTTATTCATGATGTCTACTATTACTACACTTGATGAAGCCAAAGATTTTTTGTCAAATGTGCAAACAGTGTGTGATGTAGAAAACAGAACAAAGAATGAACTTTAGCTTGTTGCTCAACAATTGGGAATTGCTGTTCGCTCTCATCATTCTAAAGATCAAATTGTTGACATGATTAATGAAAGCTTGTTTAATGTAACTCCTCCAAATGAGCAAACGCAGATTGAATTAGCTAAGTTACAGCTAGCCCTGCAGGAGGCTCAGTCTAAGGAGGCGGAGTCTCGTGTTAAGGAGGCTGAATTTCAAGCACGTGCTAAGGAGGCTAAGTCTCAGGCTAAGGACGCGGAATTTCAGGCCCGTTCTAAGGAGGCTCAGGCACAAGTTGAAATTGCTAGGATTCAGGCAGACCATGAGTATCGCATGAAACAAGGTGGAACTGGATCATCTAGCTCTGATGATTTTGAAGTGGCTAAAAATGTTAAACTTGTCCCTCCTTTTAATGAATCTGATTTAACAAAGTATTTTCAGTTGTTTAAGAGGGTAGCTACAGGTTTTAATTGGCCTAAAAAGTATTGGCCAGTACTCCTTCAAACTGTTCTCACCGGTAAAGCTCAAGTAACTTATGCATCTTTGACTCAGGATCAATCTGATAATTATGATGTAGTTAAGAGCTTGATTCTTAAGGCCTATGAGCTTGTTCCTGAAGCCTATAGAGTAAAATTTAGGACAACTTACAAGCAAGATAAGCAATCCCATGTTGAGTATGCAAGAATCAAAGAAGATCTGTTAGAGCAGTGGTTGAATTCTAGGAATGTGGATTCTGATTTTCGTAAATTTAAGCAGATGATTTTGCTGGAGGACTTCAAAAGGTGTATTAGTAAGGATGTAAGCCCATGTCTTGATGAGAGAAGAATAGATAATTTGTCTGATGCTGCAGTTTTAGCTGATGAATATGTTCTCACTCACAAGAGATACTCTGGAGGAAAAAGGAAAGCTGAGAGTAAGTGCGTTGCCTCTACTCAGAGTACAGGTAACAAGAAAGAGAATAAGGATGATTTTTCTCAGGAAGTAAATACCAGCTTCACCTCTAGATTTCAGAAACGTAAATGTACTTATTGTAGTAAGCTTGGTCATACTACGGAGAGATGTTTCAGGAGACAGCGTGATGTGAACAAAAAGGAGTCTTTAAATATTCAGTCAATTGGTCTAGTGTCCACTCTTGAGAGTTCCCAGAATTCTTTAACTGAGTTAACTGAACCTGCTTTGAGGGGTAACTTAAATTCTCAGGATGGAGCTCCTCTTTTGAGCAGTAACATGGGTGACACTCTCAAGAGTTCATGTGCTAATTTCCTGTCTGATGGTTTTGTCAGTCCTCTGGACAGTAATGACAGGAAATCAGTTAAAATATATCGTGATACAGGTGCTTGCCAATCCCTTATGCTGACCAGTGTTCTAGGCTCTAATGTTAATTCCTCTGATGAAACTGTAATCTTACAAGGTGTAGGGAATAATTACTTCTCTGTCCCTCTGTGCAGAGTGAATTTAGAGTCTGGTTTTGTTAATGGTTCCGTTATGGTTGGGTTGGTTGAGACACTCCCAATGTCAGGTGTAACTTTCTTACTTGGAAATGATATTGGTGGAAGTCAAGTGTGTCCAGCTCCTCAGTTGTCTAGTGAGCCAGTGGCTGCGACCCAGGATTGTGATGTCCCTGATGTGTTCCCTGCATGTGCTGTCACTAGGGCTGAGTCTAAAGTTACTGGTGATTTAGAGGATAATGATGATGATGATGTTATCCTAGCTGACACTTTTCTTGCTAATTTGTACCACTCACCAGATGAGGCAGTACCCCGTAGTGTTGATAATTTGTCTCGTCAAGAGTTGGTTGAGTTGCAGGTTGCTGACCCTGAGTTGAAAGGTCTAGCTAACTCTGCTTACAGTGAAGAAGAGTCAGCCGGTGCTTCTACTTGTTATTATGTAAAGTAAGGAGTACTTATGAGGAAGTGGAGACCCCCAACAGCATCAGCCGACTGTGAATGGGAGGTTGTACATCAAGTTGTCATCCCTCGTGTTTGTAGGCAGGATATCATTCGAGTGGCTCATGATACCAGTTTGGCAGGACACCTTGGAGTGAGGAAGACTGTGGCACGCATTTTGAAACACTTCTACTGGCCAGGTATCTTCAGGGATGTTTCCTGGTATTGTAAGTCTTGTCACACCTGTCAAGTTGTGGGGAATTGTAATCAGACCGAAAAGGTTGCACCTCTAGTTCCCATTCCTCCTTTTGAGGCGCCTTTCACCCGTGTGTTTGTGGATATTGTGGGCCCTCTTCCTAAGACTTCTTCAGGATTTTCTTATGTGTTGACCCTGATTGATATGGCTACTCGTTTTCCTGAAGCCATTCCACTTAGAAGTATCTCAGCAAAGAACGTGGTTAAGGAAATGCTAGGGTTCTTCACAAAGTTTGGTCTGCCCAAGGAGGTACAGTCAGACCGAGGAAGTAATTTCATGTCAAATGTTTTCAAGCAGTCTCTGAAAGAGTTGGGCATCACCCAGATCACCTCTTCAGCTTACCATCCCCAGACCCAAGGAGCGTTGGAGAGATATCATCAAACACTCAAATCGATGCTCAAGAAATACTGTTTCGAACATCAGAAAGACTGGGATAAAGGTCTTCCATTCGTTGTGTTTGCCGCAAGAGAATCTCCAAATGAATCACTGGGCTTCTCACCTTTTGAACTACTGTTTGGCCATGAAGTAAGAGGACCCCTTAAGTTACTCAAGGAATGCTGGCTGTCGGAGGAAGATGACGTCAACCTGCTGGAGTATGTGATGAAGTTCAAAGAAAGGCTGTCCACTGCTTTACAGCTGGCGAGAGAGAATTTAGGAGCTGCTCAGGAGAAGATGAAGACTTGGTATGATAAGAAGTCCAGGTTACGCCACTTTCAGCCAGGAGATCAGGTTTTGATTCTGCTACCAGTTCATGGGCAACCTCTTCAAGCCAAGTTTAGTGGCCCTTATTTCGTGGAGAAGAAACTCAGTGATGTCAACTATGTCATCGCCACACCAGATCGTAGAAAGAGCAAGCAACTATGTCACATCAACATGCTAAAGTTATATCACAGGCGGGACGAAAATAATCCACTCTGCACTGTAGCTGTTCCACCCGAGTCTGCAAGTGAAGCTCTCCCATGCAGTATGAGCCTGAGTGATAGTTTGGGGAAGAATCCTGATATCATGAATGATCTCCAGACTAAGCTTTCTCATCTACCTCCCGAGGAAAGGCAGGAGTTTTCGGCATTACTGCAGGAGTACCCGCAAGTGTTCCGTGCCACTCCAGGAAGAACCACTGTGTTGATGCATGATGTCGATGTTGGAGACGCAAAGCCAATTAAATTGCCTCCTTACCATGTGAACCCAGTGAAAGTTCCTCTCATCCAGAAGGAGCTTGGCTACCTGTTGGACCACAAGATGATTGAGCCCTATCAGAGCGAGTGGAGTTCTCCTGTCACTCTAGTCCCTAAGCCAGGTGGGTCACAGCGGCTTTGCATTGACTACAGACGTGTTAATCAGATAACCAAAACAGACACTTACCCTCTCCCTCGTGTGGAAGATTGCATAGACAAGATCGGAAAGGCTAGGTACATAAGTAAGTTTGATTTGTTAAAGGGATACTGGCAAGTACCTATGACTGAACGTGCTAGGGAGATCTCATGTTTTGTAACACTAGGAAAGACTTTTGCATGTTCAGTAATGCCATATGGTATGAAGAATGCACCAGCCACATTTCAGAAGCTCATGAATGTTGTAACAGAGGGTTTGGCAGGGTGTGTTGTTTATATTGATGATGTATTAATCTTCAGTGACAACTGGAAAGATCACCTATGCCATGTCAGTAAATTTCTTGAGCATTTGGTTCAGGCTAATCTTGTAGCTAATTTATCAAAGTGTGAGTTTGGTCAAGCTAAAGTTCAGTACCTTGGGTATGTAATTGGTGATGGACATGTTGCACCACCAGGAGCTAAAGTTCAGGTTATAAGTGATCTTCCCAGACCTAAAAGTAGGAAAGAGCTATAAAGATTTTTGGGAATGGTAGGTTATTACAGGAGATTTGTTCTTAACTTTTCTATTCTTGTATCACCACTTACAGACCTACTGAAAAAGGGAGTTCAATTTGTCTGGACCGATAACTGTGAATCCTCTTTCAACAAACTTACATACATTTACACCAACATATACGGTATACACACACACAGACAGACTCGGAGACAGACAGACTGGATGACAGACAGACACACCCAAAAACATACATAATCATTCATACACACATACATACAAGGAAACATGACTGCAATACCATACAAACACTGAAACATATCCTGGGTGACACACACACACACACACACACACACACACACACACACACACACACACACACACACACACATACACACACACACACGGACGGTAGCCATGAAAAACGCAACCATCCTCACCGATGAACGGGTGTGGACAAAAAAAGTTTTACAGTTCCTTGAATTATAATGAACCTCTCTCGCTTCCTCTCTCTCTCTCTCTCTCTCTCTTTCTCTCTCTCTCTCTCTCTCTCTCTCTCTCTCTCTCTCTCTCTCTCTCTCTCTCTCTCAACCGTTTAATACATACCGCCTTTATTTTTATTTTCTTTAACGGCACCATAATATCCAGCTCAGAGGAAGTCAACAATGCTTATGGCTCCCCAAAGCTATAGTTCGTTCACTTTAACTTGGCCCTGAGTCTCGTCCTTTTATAGCTTATTTCACTCAGTTCAGTGGTAAAAAAGAAAAAAAAAAGACTTTTAACGGCTGTACCTCCTTAGCACCAGACTTTTCGTGACTGCTACGATCTCCTAAAGTTAATTATTGCACTAACTCAGGAAGCTAGGTGGAGAGATGGCAAGTTTAGGCCAAGTTAAAGTGAACAGGATATGCCACTCGAGTATTCTATTCATATTTGGAATTACTTTTAAAACCAGAGAGGTGATATATTTAAACACACACACACACACACACACACACACACACACACACACACACACACACATGATGTACGGTATATATATATATATATATATATATATATATATATATATATATATATATATATATATATATATGAAGCCTCTGTGGTACAGTGGTAAAGTGTGCGTTTCGCACGCTGGTGGACGAGGGTTCACCTCCCGCCAGAGTTGTAAAAACTTTGGGAATCGTTCACCGAGCCACTTGCTACTTTGGCGGACATAAGGGGTGCTGTGGTTGAATCAGTGTCGCATACTAGTATGTTTGCACCTAGTCGGCTTAAGGCGGCCGATTACACTTGGTTCACAGACTACACACACATCCAAAGCTACTACAACACTACAATTACGCTTACAAGCACTTCTCACCCTACATACAGTCTCTACCAGACAGCCTAAGCCACTGGGTAGAGATACATTGGCTGTATATATATATATATATATATATATATATATATATATATATATATATATATAGATAGATAGATAGATAGATAGATAAAACGGAGCTTTGTCGTACAGTGGCAAAGTGTGCGTGTTCGTACACTGAAGAACGAGGGTTCGCGCCCCGCCTGGGTAATAAACTTTGGGAGAGTTCTTCTGGCCACGTACAGCATTGGCGGACATCAGGGGTGCTGTGGTTGAACCAGCGTCGCTTACTATATAGTACCCTTGCACCCAGTCGGCTTGCACGAGCCGATTACACTTGGTTCACAGACTACACACACATCCAAAGCCACTCCAACACCACAATACACTTACAAGCACTTCTCACCCTACATACAATCTCTCCCAGACAGCCTAAGCCACTTGGTAGAGATACATTGGCTGTATTGTCTCAACTTTGGTTGGGATAGGCCGGTCCTGCAGTGGACAGTCAAGCGGCTGATGAGATGATATATATATATATATATATATATATATATATATATATATATATATATATATATATATATATATATATATATATATAATTTATTTATTTATTTATATAGTTACGGAACAGAGAGAGATACTGAACACTTCAAGTGAGAATACTAAAATCACTACTGTCCCGCAACGTTCCAGGTTCAAAACAAAAGACTTAGGTAAAATTACAAGTTAAAGTTTAATGCTCAAACTAACAACTAAACATTCAGGACTCATAAGGATAATGTAATGGCAAAAACAGGTTAAATATATATGATTAACTGCAATAGCCTCTATTAACACGAATTTAGCATGAACAAATTTATCTAAGCCCTGATAAATGAGAAAACAGAATAATGCTCAGTTAAAGTTAGATCTAATATTATTACAGACACAAAATATTACTAACACTGGCTGACATTAAAAACTTTACATGAATCACAAAAACCTTACCAGGCCAACGAATTAAAGCCTTAGGCTATACAGTACAAGAAAAATGGTAATAACACTAATACTCAAATTATACAACAGCTAGATGGTTGGAGACTTCCTGAGCACTCACAAAAATAATAATACAGTATACAGGGGACGACAGAGATGTGAACAAAATCAGGAGTAGATCTAAGTGGCAATTAATGCAGAGACTGAGCTCATTACATAGGGGCCGGTAGAGCTTGATTCAACTTGCAAGAAGGACGCGCAAATGAGGGCACAGAGGACGAAGAGTTGACACTCCTGCTCTGAACAACAGAAAGAACGACTTACTCTACTATAAGGGGACAAGGGGGAGTGAGCCTGGTCACTACTGAAGCCACGAGGCGAATCGTGATCAAACATGCAGCATACTGTAAGTTAGAATTATACAAAGGATGATGAAATCATAGGCTATGTAACACCTCCCCACAAAGAAAAAGAAATTTACAAAGGAAATTTCTTATTACTCTAAAACAATCTGTCTAAAGTCTAGATAAGTAATCTGCAATAACATTTTCTGTCCTCTTGACATATTGTATGTCTATTGAATACTCCTGAAGAAGTAGACTCCATCTTGTCAATCTCTGATTTTTATCTTTAAACTTACTAAGGAATTTCAGTGGGTTATGATCGGTATAAATGACTATGGGGTCAAAACCAGAACACAAATAAAATGAAAAATGCTGTAAACCCAAAATCAAGGCCAAAAGCTCTTTCTCAATAGTTGAGTAGTTCTTTTAAGGTGGAGTGAACTTCTTACTGTAATAAGATACAGGGTGTTCAATACCCTGATCATCCTCTTGCAGCAAAACAGCCCCAGCTCCTGTATCACTTGCGTCAACAGCCATCTTAAAAGGCTTAGCAAAATTTGGAGTAGCGAGCACTGGCTGACTTAATAGGATAGCTTTAAGTTTACTGAAAGAGGATTCACAGTTATCGGTCCAGACAAATTTAACTCCCTTTTTCAGTAGGTCTGTAAGTGGTGATACAAGAATTTAAAAGTTAAGAACAAATCTCCTGTAATAATCTACCATTCCCAAAAATCTTTGTAGCTCATTCCTACTTTTAGGTCTGGGAAGATCACTTATAAACTGAACCTTAGCTCCTGGTGGTGCAACGTGTCCATCACCAATTACGTACCCAAGGTACTGAACTTTAGCTTGACCAAACTCACACTTTGATAAATTAGCTACAAGATTAGCCTGAACCAAATGCTCAAGAAATTTACTGACATGGCATAGGTGATCTTTCCAGTTGTCACTGAAGATTAATACATCATCAATATAAACAACACACCCAGCCAAACCCTCTGTTACAACATTCATGAGCTTCTCAAAAGTAGCTGGTGCATTCTTCATACCATATGGCATTAAAAAACATGCAAAAGTCTTTCCTAGTGTTACAAAACATGAGATCTCCCTAGCACGTTCAGTCATACGTACTTGTCAGTATCCCTTTAACAAATCAAACTTACTTATGTACCTAGCCTTTCCGATCTTGTCTATGCAATCTTCCACACGAGGGATAGGGTAAGTGTCTGTTTTGGTTATCTGATTAACACGTCTGTAGTCGATGCAAAGCCGCTGTGACCCACCTGGCTTAGGGACTAGAGTGACAGGAAAACTCCACTCACTCTGACAGGGCTCAATCATCTTGTGGTCCAACAGGTAGCCAAGCTCCTTCTGGATGAGAGGAACTTTCACTGGGTTCACACGGTAAGGAGGCAGTTTAATTGGCTTTGCGTCTCCAACATTGACATCATGCATCAACACAGTCGTTCTTCCTGGAGTGTCACGGAACACTTGCGGGTACTCCTGCAGTAATGCCGAAAACTCCTGCCTTTCCTCGAGAGCTAGATGAGAAAGCTTAGTCTGGAGATCATTCATGATATCAGGATTCTTCCCCAAACTATCACTTAGGCTCATACTGCATGCGAGAACTTCACTTGCAGACTCGGGTGGAACAGCCACAGTGCAGACTAGGTTATTTTCGTCCCGCCTGTGATATAACTTTAGCATGTTGATGTGACAAAGTTGCTTGTTCTTTCTACGATCTGGTGTGGCGATGACATAGTTGACATCACTGAGTTTCTTCTCCACGAAATAAGGACCAATAAACTTGGCTTGAAGAGGTTGCCCATGCACCGGTAGCAGAATCAAAACCTGATCTCCTGGCTGACAGTGGCGTAACCTGGACTTCTTATCATACCAAGTCTTCATCTTCTTCTGAGCAGCTCCTAATTTCTCTCTCGCCAGCTGTAAAGCAGTGGACAGCCGTTCTTTGAACTTCATCACATACTCCAGCAGGTTGACGTCATCTTCCTCCGACAGCCAGCATTCCTTGAGAAGCTTAAGGGGTCCTCTTACTTCATGGTCAAACAGTAGTTCAAAGGGTGACAAGCCCAGTGATTCATTTGGAGATTCTCTTGCGGCAAATACAACGAATGGAAGACCTTTATCCCAGTCTTTCTGATGTTCCAAACAATATTTCCTGAGCATCGATTTGAGTGTTTGATGATATCTCTCCAAGGCTCCTTGGGTCTGGGGATGGTAAGCTGAAGACGTGATCTGAATGATGCCCAACTCGTTCAGAGACTGCTTGAAAACATTTTACATGAAATTACTTCCCCGGTCTGACTGTACATCCTTGGGCAGACCAAACTTGGTAAAGAACCCTAGCATTTCCTTAACCACGTTCTTTGCTGAGATATTTCTAAGTGGAATGGCTTCAGGATAACGAGTAGCCATATCAATCAGGGTCAACACATAAGAAAATCCTGAAGAAGTCTTAGGAAGAGGGCCCACAATATCCACCAACACACGGGTGAATGGCGCCTCAAAAGGAGGAATGGGAACTAGAGGTGCAACTTTTTCGGTCTGATTACACTTCCCCACAACTTGACAGGTGTGACAAGACTTACAATACCAGGAAACATCTCTGAAGATACCTGGCCAGTAGAAGTGTTTCAAAATGCGTGCCACAGTCTTCCTCACTCCAAGGTGTCCTGCCAAACTGGAATCATGAGCAACTCTAATGATATCCTTCCTACAAACACGAGGGATGACAACTTGATGTACAACCTCCCATTCACAGTCGGCTAATGCTGTTGGGGGTCTCCACTTTCTCATAAGTACTCCTGACTTTATATAATAACAAGTAGAAGCACCAGCTGACTCTTCCTCACTGCAAGCAGAGTTAGCTAGACCTTTCAACTCAGGGTCAGCAACCTGCAACTCAACCAACTCTTGACGAGACAAATTATCAACACTACGGGGTACTGCCTCATCTGGTGAGTGGTCCAAATTAACAAAAAAAGTGTCAGCTAGGATAACATGATCATCTTCATTATCCTCTAAGTCACCAGTAATTTTAGACTTAGCCCTAGTGACAGCACATGCAGAGAACTCATCAGGGACATCACAATCCTGGGTCGCAGCCACTGGCTCACTAGACAACTGAGGAGCTGGACACACTTGACTTCCACCAATATCATTTCCAAGTAAGAAAGTTACACCTGACATTGGGAGTGTCTCAACCAACCCAACCATAACGGAACCATTAACAAAACCAGACTCTAAATTCACTCTGCACAGAGGGACAGAGAAGTAATTATTCCCTACACCTTGTAAGATTACAGTTTCATCAGAGGAATTAACATTAGAACCTAGAATACTGGTCAGCATAAGGGATTGGCAGGCATCTGTATCACGATATATTTTAACTGATTTCCTGTCATTACTGTCCAGAGGACTGACAAAACCATCAGACAGGAAATTAGCACATGAACTCTTGAGAGTGTCACCCACGTTACTGTTCAAAAGAGGAGCTCCATCATGAGAATTTAATTTACCCCTCAAAGCAGGTTCAGTCAACTCGGTTAAAGAATTCTGGGAACTCTCAAGGGTGGACACTAGACCAATTGACTGAATATTTAAGGACTCCTTTTTGTTCACATCACACTGTCTCCTGAAACATTTCTCTGTAGTATGACCAAGCTTACTACAATAAGTACATTTACTTTTCTGAAATCTAGAGGTGGAGCTAGTATTTACTTCCTGAGAAACATCTTCTTTATTCTCTTTCCTGTTACCTGTACTCTGAGTAGAGGCAACGTACTTACTCTCAGCTTTCCCTTTTTCTTTAGAATATCTCTTGTGAGTGAGAACATATTCATCAGCTAAAACTGCAGCATCAGACAAATTATCTATTCTTCTCTCATCATGATACAGACTTACATCTTTATTAATACACCTTTTGAAGTCCTCCAGCAAAATCATCTGCTTAAATTTAACAAAATCAGAATTTACATTCTTAGAATTTAACCACTGCTCTAACAGATCTTCTTTGATTTTTGCATACTTAACATGGGATTGCTCATCTTTCTTATAAGTTGTCCCAAATTTTACTCTATATGCTTCAGGAACAAGTTCATAGGCCTGAAGAATCAAGCTCTTAACTTCATCATAATTATCAGATTGATCCTGAGGCAAAGATGCATAAGTTACTTGAGCTTTACCGGTGAGAACAGTCTGAAGGAGTACTGGCCAATACTTTTTGGGCCAATTAAAACCTGTAGCTACCCTCTCAAACAACTGAAAATACTTTGTTAAATCAGATTCATTAAAAGGAGGGAAAAGTTTAACGTTTTTAGCCACATCAAAATCATCAGAGCTAGATGATCCAGTTCCACCTAGTTTCATGCGATACTCATGGTCTGCCTGAATCCTAGCAACTTCAATTTGTGCCTGAGCCTGTGCCTTTGCCTGTCCCTCCTGAATACGAGCCTGAGACTCAGCCTCCTTAGCACGTGCCTGAAACTGAGCCTCCTTAGCACGAGCCTGAAACTCAGCCTCCTTAGCACGAGCCTCCTTCAGGGCTATCTGTAACTTAACTATTTCAATCTGCGTTTGCTCATCTGGAGGAGTTTCATTAAACAAGCTTTTATTAATCATATCAACAATTTGATCTTTAGAATGATCAGAGCGAACAGCAATTCCCAATTGTTGAGCAACAAGCTTAAGTTCATTCTTTGTTCTGTTTTCTACATCACACACTGTTGGTACATCTGACAAAAATCTTTGGCTTCATCAAGAGTAGTAATAGTAGACATCATGAATAAATCACAGTCACAAAATATCAAGCCATATCCTTAAGATAATATCCTGAATATCCTGACAAGAGGTCGCCAAATTTATGTTACGGAACAGAGAGAGATAATGAACACATCAAGTGAGAATACTAAAATCACTACTGTCCCGCAACGTTCCAGGTTCAGAACAAATGACTTAGGTAAAATTACAAGTTAAAGTTTAATGCTCAAACTAACAACTAAACATTCTGGACTGATAAGGATAATATAATGGCAAAAACAGGTTAAATACATATGGTTAAGTGCAATAGCCCCTATTAACACGAATTTAGCAAGAACAAATTTATCTATGTCAGCCCTGATAAATGAGAGAACTGAATAATGCTCAGTTAAAGTAAGATATAATATTATTACAGATACAAAATATTACTAATACTGGCTGACATTAAAAACTTTACATGAATCACAAAAACCTTACCAGGCCAACGAATTAAAGCCTTAGGCTATTGTTACATATCCTATGATTTCATCATCCTTTGTGTAATTTTAACGCACAGTTGCTGCATGTTTGATCACGAGCGTGTTCTACCGTTATAGTAGAGTAAGTCGTTCTCTCTGTTATTCAGAGCGGGATTGTCAACTCTTTGTCCCCATGGCTTCATTTGCGCGTCCTTCTTACAAGTTGTATCAAGCTCTGCTGGCCCCTTTATAATGAGCTCAGTCTCTGCATCATTGCCACTTAGATCTGCTCCTCATTTTGTTCACATCTCTGTCCTCCCCTGTACAGATATTATTATTGTGAGTGCTCAAGAAATCTCCAAACATCTAGCAGCTGTGTGTAATTTGAGTATAACTGTTGTATTTTTTCTTGTACTGTGTAGCATAAGGTTAATTCTTAGGCCTAGTGAGTTTTTTTTTTTATTAATGTTGGGTTTTATGTCAGTCATTTTTGATACTAGTTTTTTTTTTTTTTTTTTTTTTTTTTTTTTTTTTTTTTTTTTTCCGGCCTATCAACCATTGGGGCCGAAGCCCCTGGTTATTAAGGCCCTGTATATACAGTATATATATATATATGTATATACATTTAAACATATATACATATATATACAGTACAAACATATATATATACATACATACACATACACCCACACACACACACACACACACTTCCATGCATACATACAGACACACTTTCATGCAAACGTACATATATATATAATAATTTGAATCTTATTTATTTTTATTTTTTTTTGCATTTTTATTTTTTTAATTTTTTCTTGGTTTTTTATTTTTTTATACCTTATAATATAAAGACAAACTAATCTAAAGACCCTAAAACTAATCACCTAACAGACAAATCGCTAACCTATACTAAATCCTACAAAGACAAATAGCTAGACCTACACTAATGGTAAAAATACCTCGACTAACAGAACGCCATCGACTACAGATATGTAATGCCTTTCTACATTACATACCTGCACTCATCACCTGGTGACTGTCAGTCGAGGCACAACCTAATATAGGGGACATCAATATATGAAAGGGAACCAGACGAGTCAGGAACATTTCCATATACGTCAGCTGTCGTCCCTAATTAGAATAACTTAAGCAAGATAATATAATGTATTTACATAATTTGTACAAAAAGTGAAGAACCTCGCCCAGCAGACCACCATCGACTGCAAGTGCCCAATACCTTCCTATATTGCACACTTGCACTCATCATCTGGTGACTGTCAGGCGAGGAACTTGGCTTAATGTAGGGGACATCTATATTAGAAATAGATCGGTGAGAGGAGGAACTATTTAAAATATGTCAACTGTCAACCCTGATTAATATTACAATATATACATATTTACTGTTCATAAAAACCATAACCATGCAGTAAAAAAGTCACATCACTCTGATCAGTCCGGTCTCTCTCAAGAAAGCCATCAATTTATCAGTCATAACAATGTCCCCATCACCCAGGATGGTGGAAAGGGTGAAAAGGGACGTCTACTGCGCCGCAGTAATTTATAAGTGAAGCACGTTCACGAATAAATCGCCGACAGCGCAGGATGATATGACTAATAGATAACACCGCATTACAGATGTCACAGTGCGGTGGGAAGCGTCTTTCCATATATGGTTTTATGTGGGTTAAAATGGTGGCATTCAGCCGTAATCGTGCCAACACTTTTTCTTCTAAGCGACTGGGACGGTTGGCAGTGTCCCAGTCGCCCAGGTACGGCTTACAAGTTGGAATATTGAGTCTGGTCCACTGACCTTGCCACAGAAGATTTATTGATTTCTTTCCGAGAGAGAGACTCGACCGTAGATCACGAGGAACGTCCCAAGTCTCCTCGAGCTCTACAGCCGACTTTGCAGTAAGTCAGCCTGCTCATTGCCGTAGATACGACAATGACCAGGCACCCAGATCAGCGTGAATGACTTGTTGCATGAATGCAACTTATTAACGATGCGGCCCTGGATCTCGTGAGAGTCCGTAGTACAAGATGCAATTGCCTGAAGGGCTGATTTTGAATCTGAAAATATGACAAATGAGTCATGCCTAGAATTGAGAGCATAGTCTATGGCTTTGTCAATAGCAAAAAGTTCTGAAGTAAACACAGATGTATGAGTCGGCAACCGATACCTGAGGGCACATTCAGTCGACCACACACTTGCACCCACACATTCACTCGACTTGGAGCCGTCGGTGTACAATTGATGGGACCCCAAGTGACGAACAATGATCTTACGAAACAAGTGGTGGACCTCCGCCTCCGGCGCCTTGGCCTTTGGTGCTGGGAGCCATGTGACATCGACTGTAAAGCCGGGTGGCTCCCAAGGCGCTATATTTTTTAGCACCAACTTGTCACAGTCACTGGGGTCGACACCAAGCTCCTGAGTCAGTAAGTGGAGGCGAGCGGCAAGTGGCCGACGCACCCCCCGCAGAAGGTGGTGGTATTGATGCAGGGGGGTACAGGCCACATTGCCGATATTACATTTCCTAAATGTCCTTACACCATAGGAAAATGCCAGGTGGTCACGGCGAATACGGAGGGGAGGCACATTCGCCTCCACTTCCATACGAGCCACACGGGTACACCGTACAGCTCCAAGACACATTCGCAAGCATTTATTCTGTAACACATCCAATCCTTTCAGCGTGGCATCAGATGCCGAGCCATACACCTGTGCGCCATAGTCTAGCTTCGATCGAATAAGGGACTTATACACCATTAATAAAGATTTTCTGTCGGCACCCCAGGTAGTACCCGCTAGGTACTTGAGGACATTTAACGGTTTATCACAACGAGCAAGCAAAGTATTAACGTGAAGTTTAAAATTCATTCTACGATCAAAATGTATTCCTAAAAATTTTACAGAATTTTGAAAAGGTACCGCCTGATTATCCAAAGTTAAGCACAAATTAGGTACGTTACGATTAGTGAAAACTGTAGCGGCACACTTTCGTACGGAAAACTTAAATCCCCACTGCAAGGCCCATTGGTGGACGGAGTCAAGGGCTGCTTGAATCCGCCCAGCCGAAAATTGTGCATTACGGGAAGAGTGCCATATTGCACAATCGTCAGCGTAGAGTGAGTATTTAAGATTCCTCGGGATGGGAGCTGATGACAGAATATCATTGATCATAATACTAAATAAAGTAGGACTAAGCACACTTCCCTGCGGCACCCCGTTTTCCTGGATAAATATATCCGATGTTACGTTACGGGGCAATTTGACAGAGAAAGTTCTGTCCCTTAAGAAATTTGAAATAAAAACAGGCAAATTTCCTCTTAAACCATAAGCATAGAGCTTCATTAGTATACCGTGTCGCCATGTCATGTCATAGGCTTTATGGATGTCCAAGAACACCCCTATCATGAATTCTTTATTGGCAAATGCCTCTGCAATACAATGCTCCAAATTCATTAAATGATCTAGTGAACTTCTGTATTTACGGAAGCCACATTGTTGATCATTTAACAAATTCTTCGACTCTAAAACAAAAAGAAGCCTATTGTTAACCATTCGTTCCATGACCTTACATAGACAAGAAGTCAACACAATAGGACGAAATGAAGTGGGATTGATACTAGTTTGGATCTGTAATAATTTATCTTGCATTAACTGAGCATTACCCGGTGTATTTTTCGTTTTATCAGGGCTGACTTAGGTAAATTTACCCTTGCTAATTTTGTGTTAATAGAGGCTATTGCAGTTAACCATATATTTAACCTGTTTTTTGCCATTACATTATCCTTATGAGTCCTGAATGTTTTGTTGTTAGTTTGAGCATTAAACTTTAACTTGTAATTTTACCTAACTCTTTTGTTTTGAACCTGGAACTTTACGGGACAGTAGTGACTCTTAGTATTCTCACTTAAAGTGTACGTTATCTTTCTCTGTTCCGTAACATAAATTTGGCGACCTCTTATCAGGATATTCAGGATATTATCATAAGGATATTGCTTGATATTTTGTGACTGTTACTTATTCATGATGTCTACTATTACTACACTTGATGAAGCCAAAGATTTTTTGTCAAATGTGCAAACAGTGTGTGATGTAGAAAACAGAACAAAGAATGAACTTTAGCTTGTTGCCCAACAATTGGGAATTGCTGTTCGCTCTCATCATTCTAAAGATCAAATTGTTGACATGATTAATGAAAGCTTGTTTAATGTAACTCCTCCAAATGAGCAAACGCAGATTGAATTAGCTAAGTTACAGCTAGTCCTGCAGGAGGCTCAGTCTAAGGAGGCGGAGTCTCGTGTTAAGGAGGCTGAATTTCAAGCACGTGCTAAGGAGGCTAAGTCTCAGGCTAAGGACGCGGAATTTCAGGCCCGTTCTAAGGAGGCTCAGGCACAAGTTGAAATTGCTAGGATTCAGGCAGACCATGAGTATCGCATGAAACAAGGTGGAACTGGATCATCTAGCTCTGATGATTTTGAAGTGGCTAAAAATGTTAAACTTGTCCCTCCTTTTAATGAATCTGATTTAACAAAGTATTTTCAGTTGTTTAAGAGGGTAGCTACAGGTTTTAATTGGCCTAAAAAGTATTGGCCAGTACTCCTTCAAACTGTTCTCACCGGTAAAGCTCAAGTAACTTATGCATCTTTGACTCAGGATCAATCTGATAATTATGATGTAGTTAAGAGCTTGATTCTTAAGGCCTATGAGCTTGTTCCTGAAGCCTATAGAGTAAAATTTAGGACAACTTACAAGCAAGATAAGCAATCCCATGTTGAGTATGCAAGAATCAAAGAAGATCTGTTAGAGCAGTGGTTGAATTCTAGGAATGTGGATTCTGATTTTCGTAAATTTAAGCAGATGATTTTGCTGGAGGACTTCAAAAGGTGTATTAGTAAGGATGTAAGCCCATGTCTTGATGAGAGAAGAATAGATAATTTGTCTGATGCTGCAGTTTTAGCTGATGAATATGTTCTCACTCACAAGAGATACTCTGGAGGAAAAAGGAAAGCTGAGAGTAAGTGCGTTGCCTCTACTCAGAGTACAGGTAACAAGAAAGAGAATAAGGATGATTTTTCTCAGGAAGTAAATACCAGCTTCACCTCTAGATTTCAGAAACGTAAATGTACTTATTGTAGTAAGCTTGGTCATACTACGGAGAGATGTTTCAGGAGACAGCGTGATGTGAACAAAAAGGAGTCTTTAAATATTCAGTCAATTGGTCTAGTGTCCACTCTTGAGAGTTCCCAGAATTCTTTAACTGAGTTAACTGAACCTGCTTTGAGGGGTAACTTAAATTCTCAGGATGGAGCTCCTCTTTTGAGCAGTAACATGGGTGACACTTTCAAGAGTTCATGTGCTAATTTCCTGTCTGATGGTTTTGTCAGTCCTCTGGACAGTAATGACAGGAAATCAGTTAAAATATATCGTGATACAGGTGCTTGCCTATCCCTTATGCTGACCAGTGTTCTAGGCTCTAATGTTAATTCCTCTGATGAAACTGTAATCTTACAAGGTGTAGGGAATAATTACTTCTCTGTCCCTCTGTGCAGAGTGAATTTAGAGTCTGGTTTTGTTAATGGTTCCGTTATGGTTGGGTTGGTTGAGACACTCCCAATGTCAGGTGTAACTTTCTTACTTGGAAATGATATTGGTGGAAGTCAAGTGTGTCCAGCTCCTCAGTTGTCTAGTGAGCCAGTGGCTGCGACCCAGGATTGTGATGCCCCTGATGTGTTCCCTGCATGTGCTGTCACTAGGGCTAAGTCTAAAGTTACTGGTGATTTAGAGGATAATGATGATGATGATGTTATCCTAGCTGACACTTTTCTTGCTAATTTGGACCACTCACCAGATGAGGCAGTACCCCGTAGTGTTGATAATTTGTCTCGTCAAGAGTTGGTTGAGTTGCAGGTTGCTGACCCTGAGTTGAAAGGTCTAGCTAACTCTGCTTACAGTGAAGAAGAGTCAGCCGGTGCTTCTACTTGTTATTATGTAAAGTCAGGAGTACTTATGAGGAAGTGGAGACCCCCAACAGCATCAGCCGACTGTGAATGGGAGGTTGTACATCAAGTTGTCATCCCTCGTGTTTGTAGGCAGGATATCATTCGAGTGGCTCATGATACCAGTTTGGCAGGACACCTTGGAGTGAGGAAGACTGTGGCACGCATTTTGAAACACTTCTACTGGCCAGGTATCTTCAGGGATGTTTCCTGGTATTGTAAGTCTTGTCACACCTGTCAAGTTGTGGGGAATTGTAATCAGACCGAAAAGGTTGCACCTCTAGTTCCCATTCCTCCTTTTGAGGCGCCTTTCACCCGTGTGTTTGTGGATATTGTGGGCCCTCTTCCTAAGACTTCTTCAGGATTTTCTTATGTGTTGACCCTGATTGATATGGCTACTCGTTATCCTGAAGCCATTCCACTTAGAAGTATCTCAGCAAAGAACGTGGTTAAGGAAATGCTAGGGTTCTTCACAAAGTTTGGTCTGCCCAAGGAGGTACAGTCAGACCGAGGAAGTAATTTCATGTCAAATGTTTTCAAGCAGTCTCTGAAAGAGTTGGGCATCACCCAGATCACCTCTTCAGCTTACCATCCCCAGACCCAAGGAGCGTTGGAGAGATATCATCAAACACTCAAATCGATGCTCAAGAAATACTGTTTGGAACATCAGAAAGACTGGGATAAAGGTCTTCCATTCGTTGTGTTTGCCACAAGAGAATCTCCAAATGAATCACTGGGCTTCTCACCTTTTGAACTACTGTTTGGCCATGAAGTAAGAGGACCCCTTAAGTTACTCAAGGAATGCTGGCTGTCGGAGGAAGATGACGTCAACCTGCTGGAGTATGTGATGAAGTTCAAAGAAAGGCTGTCCACTGCTTTACAGCTGGCGAGAGAGAATTTAGGAGCTGCTCAGGAGAAGATGAAGACTTGGTATGATAAGAAGTCCAGGTTACGCCACTTTCAGCCAGGAGATCAGGTTTTGATTCTGCTACCAGTTCATGGGCAACCTCTTCAAGCAAAGTTTAGTGGCCCTTATTTCGTGGAGAAGAAACTCAGTGATGTCAACTATGTCATCGCCACACCAGATCGTAGAAAGAGCAAGCAACTATGTCACATCAACATGCTAAAGTTATATCACAGGCGGGACGAAAATAATCCACTCTGCACTGTAGCTGTTGCACCCGAGTCTGCAAGTGAAGCTCTCCCATGCAGTATGAGCCTGAGTGATAGTTTGGGGAAGAATCCTGATATCATGAATGATCTCCAGACTAAGCTTTCTCATCTACCTCCCGAGGAAAGGCAGGAGTTTTCGGCATTACTGCAGGAGTACCCGCAAGTGTTCCGTGCCACTCCAGGAAGAACCACTGTGTTGATGCATGATGTCGATGTTGGAGACGCAAAGCCAATTAAATTGCCTCCTTACCATGTGAACCCAGTGAAAGCTCCTCTCATCCAGAAGGAGCTTGGCTACCTGTTGGACCACAAGATGATTGAGCCCTATCAGAGCGAGTGGAGTTCTCCTGTCACTCTAGTCCCTAAGCCAGGTGGGTCACAGCGGCTTTGCATTGACTACAGACGTGTTAATCAGATAACCAAAACAGACACTTACCCTCTCCCTCGTGTGGAAGATTGCATAGACAAGATCGGAAAGGCTAGGTACATAAGTAAGTTTGATTTGTTAAAGGGATACTGGCAAGTACCTATGACTGAACGTGCTAGGGAGATCTCATGTTTTGTAACACTAGGAAAGACTTTTGCATGTTCAGTAATGCCATATGGTATGAAGAATGCACCAGCCACATTTCAGAAGCTCATGAATGTTGTAACAGAGGGTTTGGCAGGGTGTGTTGTTTATATTGATGATGTATTAATCTTCAGTGACAACTGGAAAGATCACCTATGCCATGTCAGTAAATTTCTTGAGCATTTGGTTCAGGCTAATCTTGTAGCTAATTTATCAAAGTGTGAGTTTGGTCAAGCTAAAGTTCAGTACCTTGGGTATGTAATTGGTGATGGACATGTTGCACCACCAGGAGCTAAAGTTCAGGTTATAAGTGATCTTCCCAGACCTAAAAGTAGGAAAGAGCTACAAAGATTTTTGGGAATGGTAGGTTATTACAGGAGATTTGTTCTTAACTTTTCTATTCTTGTATCACCACTTACAGACCTACTGAAAAAGGGAGTTCAATTTGTCTGGACCGATAACTGTGAATCCTCTTTCAACAAACTTAAAGCTATCCTATTAAGTCAGCCAGTGCTCGCTACTCCAAATTTTGCTAAGCCTTTTAAGATGGCTGTTGATGCAAGTGATACAGGAGCTGGGGCTGTTTTGCTGCAAGAGGATGATCAGGGTATTGAACACCTTGTATCTTATTACAGTAAGAAGTTCACTCCACCTCAAAAGAACTACTCAACTATTGAGAAAGAGCTTTTGGCCTTGATTATGGGTTTACAGCATTTTTCATTTTATTTGTGTTCTGGTTTTGACCCCATAGTCATTTATACCGATCATAACCCACTGAAATTCCTTAGTAAGTTTAAAGATAAAAATCAGTGATTGACAAGATGGAGTCTACTTCTTCAGGAGTATTCATTAGACATACAACATGTCAAGGGGAAAGAAAATGTTATTGCAGATTGCTTATCTAGACTTTAGACAGATTGTTTTAGAGTAATAAGAAATTTCCTTTGTAAATTTCTTTTTCTTTGTGGGGAGGTGTTACATAGCCTATGATTTCATCATCCTTTGTGTAATTTTAACGCACAGTTGCTGCATGTTTGATCACGAGCGTGTTCTGCCTCAGTCCCCCCCTTCTACCGTTATAGTAGAGTAAGTCGTTCTCTCTGTTATTCAGAGCGGGATTGTCAACTCTTTGTCCCCATGGCTTCATTTGCGCGTCCTTCTTACAAGTTGTATCAAGCTCTGCTGGCCCCTTTATAATGAGCTCAGTCTCTGCATCATTGCCACTTAGATCTGCTCCTCATTTTGTTCACATCTCTGTCCTCCCCTGTACAGATATTATTATTGTGAGTGCTCAAGAAATCTCCAAACATCTAGCAGCTGTGTGTAATTTGAGTATAACTGTTGTATTTTTTCTTGTACTGTGTAGCATAAGGTTAATTCTTAGGCCTAGTGAGTTTTTTTTTATTAATGTTGGGTTTTATGTCAGTCATTTTTGATACTAGTTTGGATCTGTAATAATTTATCTTGCATTAACTGAGCATTACCCGGTGTATTTTTCGTTTTATCAGGGCTGACTTAGGTAAATTTACCCTTGCTAATTTTGTGCTAATAGAGGCTATTGCAGTTAACCATATATTTAACCTGTTTTTTGCCATTACATTATCCTTATGAGTCCTGAATGTTTTGTTGTTAGTTTGAGCATTAAACTTTAACTTGTAATTTTACCTAACTCTTTTGTTTTGAACCTGGAACTTTACGGGACAGTAGTGACTCTTAGCATTCTCACTTAAAGTGTACGTTATCTTTCTCTGTTCCGTAACATAAATTTGGCGACCTCTTATCAGGATATTCAGGATATTATCATAAGGATATTGCTTGATATTTTGTGACTGTTACTTATTCATGATGTGTACTATTACTACACTTGATGAAGCCAAAGATTTTTTGTCAAATGTGCAAACAGTGTGTGATGTAGAAAACAGAACAAAGAATGAACTTTAGCTTGTTGCTCAACAATTGGGAATTGCTGTTCGCTCTCATCATTCTAAAGATCAAATTGTTGACATGATTAATGAAAGCTTGTTTAATGTAACTCCTCCAAATGAGAATTAGCTAAGTTACAGCTAGCCCTGCAGGAGGCTCAGTCTAAGGAGGCGGAGTCTCGTGTTAAGGAGGCTGAATTTCAAGCACGTGCTAAGGAGGCTAAGTCTCAGGCTAAGGAGGCGGAATTTCAGGCCCGTTCTAAGGAGGCTCAGGCACAAGTTGAAATTGCTAGGATTCAGGCAGACCATGAGTATCGCATGAAACAAGGTGGAACTGGATCATCTAGCTCTGATGATTTTGATGTGGCTAAAAATGTTAAACTTGTCCCTCCTTTTAATGAACCTGATTTAACAAAGTATTTTCAGTTGTTTGAGAGGGTAGCTACAGGTTTTAATTGGCCTAAAAAGTATTGGCCAGTACTCCTTCAAACTGTTCTCACCGGTAAAGCTCAAGTAACTTATGCATCTTTGCCTAAGGATCAATCTGATAATTATGATGTAGTTAAGAGCTTGATTCTTAAGGCCTATGAGCTTGTTCCTGAAGCCTATAGAGTAAAATTTAGGACAACTTACAAGCAAGATAAGCAATCCCATGTTGAGTATGCAAGAATCAAAGAAGATCTGTTAGAGCAGTGGTTGAATTCTAGGAATGTGGATTCTGATTTTCGTAAATTTAAGCAGATGATTTTGCTGGAGGACTTCAAAAGGTGTATTAGTAAGGATGTAAGCCCATGTCTTGATGAGAGAAGAATAGATAATTTGTCTGAAGCTGCAGTTTTAGCTGATGAATATGTTCTCACTCACAAGAGATATTCTGGAGGAAAAAGGAAAGCTGAGAGTAAGTGCGTTGCCTCTACTCAGAGTACAGGTAACAAGAAAGAGAATAAGGATGATGTTTCTCAGGAAGTAAATACCAGCTTCACCTCTAGATTTCAGAAACGTAAATGTACTTATTGTAGTAAGCTTGGTCATACTACGGACAGATGTTTCAGGAGACAGCGTGATGTGAACAAAAAGGAGTCTTTAAATATTCAGTCAATTGGTCTAGTGTCCACTCTTGAGAGTTCCCAGAATTCTTTAACTGAGTTAACTGAACCTGCTTTGAGGGGTAACTTAAATTCTCAGGATGGAGCTCCTCTTTTGAGCAGTAACATGGGTGAAACTCTCAAGAGTTCATGTGCTAATTTCCTGTCTGATGGTTTTGTCAGTCCTCTGGACAGTAATGACAGGAAATCAGTTAAAATATATCGTGATACAGGTGCTTGCCAATCCCTTATGCTGACCAGTGTTCTAGGCTCTAATGTTAATTCCTCTGATGAAACTGTAATCTTACAAGGTGTAGGGAATAATTACTTCTCTGTCCCTCTGTGCAGAGTGAATTTAGAGTCTGGTTTTGTTAATGGTTCCGTTATGGTTGGGTTGGTTGAGACACTCCCAATGTCAGGTGTAACTTTCTTACTTGGAAATGATATTGGTGGAAGTCAAGTGTGTCCAGCTCCTCAGTTGTCTAGTGAGCCAGTGGCTGCGACCCAGGACTGTGATGTCCCTGATGTGTTCCCTGCATGTGCTGTCACTAGGGCTAAGTCTAAAGTTACTGGTGATTTTGAGGATAATGATGATGATGATGTTATCCTAGCTGACACTTTTCTTGCTAATTTGGACCACTCACCAGATGAGGCAGTACCCCGTAGTGTTGATAATTTGTCTCGTCAAGAGTTGGTTGAGTTGCAGGTTGCTGACCCTGAGTTGAAAGGTCTAGCTAACTCTGCTTACAGTGAAGAAGAGTCAGCCGGTGCTTCTACTTGTTATTATGTAAAGTCAGGAGTACTTATGAGGAAGTGGAGACCCCCAACAGCATCAGCCGACTGTGAATGGGAGGTTGTACATCAAGTTGTCATCCCTCGTGTTTGTAGGCAGGATATCATTCGAGTGGCTCATGATACCAGTTTGGCAGGACACCTTGGAGTGAGGAAGACTGTGGCACGCATTTTGAAACACTTCTACTGGCCAGGTATCTTCAGGGATGTTTCCTGGTATTGTAAGTCTTGTCACACCTGTCAAGTTGTGGGGAATTGTAATCAGACCGAAAAGGTTGCACCTCTAGTTCCCATTCCTCCTTTTGAGGCGCCTTTCACCCGTGTGTTTGTGGATATTGTGGGCCCTCTTCCTAAGACTTCTTCAGGATTTTCTTATGTGTTGACCCTGATTGATATGGCTACTCGTTATCCTGAAGCCATTCCACTTAGAAGTATCTCAGCAAAGAACGTGGTTAAGGAAATGCTAGGGTTCTTCACAAAGTTTGGTCTGCCCAAGGAGGTACAGTCAGACCGAGGAAGTAATTTCATGTCAAATGTTTTCAAGCAGTCTCTGAAAGAGTTGGGCATCACCCAGATCACCTCTTCAGCTTACCATCCCCAGACCCAAGGAGCGTTGGAGAGATATCATCAAACACTCAAATCGATGCTCAAGAAATACTGTTTGGAACATCAGAAAGACTGGGATAAAGGTCTTCCATTCGTTGTGTTTGCCGCAAGAGAATCTCCAAATGAATCACTGGGCTTCTCACCTTTTGAACTACTGTTTGGCCATGAAGTAAGAGGACCCCTTAAGTTACTCAAGGAATGCTGGCTGTCGGAGGAAGATGACGTCAACCTGCTGGAGTATGTGATGAAGTTCAAAAAAAAAAGGCTGTCCACTGCTTTACAGCTGGCGAGAGAGAATTTAGGAGCTGCTCAGGAGAAGATGAAGACTTGGTATGATAAGAAGTCCAGGTTACGCCACTTTCAGCCAGGAGATCAGGTTTTGATTCTGCTACCAGTTCATGGGCAACCTCTTCAAGCCAAGTTTAGTAGCCCTTATTTCGTGGAGAAGAAACTCAGTGATGTCAACTATGTCATCGCCACACCAGATCGTAGAAAGAGCAAGCAACTATGTCACATCAACATGCTAAAGTTATATCACAGGCGGGACGAAAATAATCCACTCTGCACTGTAGCTGTTGCACCCGAGTCTGCAAGTGAAGCTCTCCCATGCAGTATGAGCCTGAGTGATAGTTTGGGGAAGAATCCTGATATCATGAATGATCTCCAGACTAAGCTTTCTCATCTACCTCCCGAGGAAAGGCAGGAGTTTTCGGCATTACTGCAGGAGTACCCGCAAGTGTTCCGTGCCACTCCAGGAAGAACCACTGTGTTGATGCATGATGTCGATGTTGGAGACGCAAAGCCAATTAAATTGCCTCCTTACCATGTGAACCCAGTGAAAGTTCCTCTCATCCAGAAGGAGCTTGGCTACCTGTTGGACCACAAGATGATTGAGCCCTATCAGAGCGAGTGGAGTTCTCCTGTCACTCTAGTCCCTAAGCCAGGTGGGTCACAGCGGCTTTGCATTGACTACAGACGTGTTAATCAGACAACCAAAACAGACACTTACCCTCTCCCTCGTGTGGAAGATTGCATAGACAAGATCGGAAAGGCTAGGTACATAAGTAAGTTTGATTTGTTAAAGGGATACTGGCAAGTACCTATGACTGAACGTGCTAGGGAGATCTCATGTTTTGTAACACTAGGAAAGACTTTTGCATGTTCAGTAATGCCATATGGTATGAAGAATGCACCAGCCACATTTCAGAAGCTCATGAATGTTGTAACAGAGGGTTTGGCAGGGTGTGTTGTTTATATTGATGATGTATTAATCTTCAGTGACAACTGGAAAGATCACCCATGCCATGTCAGTAAATTTCTTGAGCATTTGGTTCAGGCTAATCTTGTAGCTAATTTATCAAAGTGTGAGTTTGGTCAAGCTAAAGTTCAGTACCTTGGGTATGTAATTGGTGATGGACATGTTGCACCACCAGGAGCTAAGGTTCAGGTTATAAGTGATCTTCCCAGACCTAAAAGTAGGAAAGAGCTACAAAGATTTTTGGGAATGGTAGGTTATTACAGGAGATTTGTTCTTAACTTTTCTATTCTTGTATCACCACTTACAGACCTACTGAAAAAGGGAGTTCAATTTGTCTGGACCGATAACTGTGAATCCTCTTTCAACAAACTTAAAGCTATCCTATTAAGTCAGCCAGTGCTCGCTACTCCAAATTTTGCTAAGCCTTTTAAGATGGCTGTTGATGCAAGTGATATAGGAGCTGGGGCTGTTTTGCTGCAAGAGGATGATCAGGGTATTGAACACCCTTTATCTTATTACAGTAAGAAGTTCACTCCACCTCAAAAGAACTACTCAACTATTGAGAAAGAGCTTTTGGCCTTGATTATGGGTTTACAGCATTTTTCATTTTATTTGTGTTCTGGTTTTGACCCCATAGTCATTTATACCGATCATAACCCACTGAAATTCCTTAGTAAGTTTAAAGATAAAAATCAGAGATTGACAAGATGGAGTCTACTTCTTCAGGAGTATTCATTAGACATACAACATGTCAAGGGGAAAGAAAATGTTATTGCAGATTGCTTATCTAGACTTTAGACAGATTGTTTTAGAGTAATAAGAAATTTCCTTTGTAAATTTCTTTTTTCTTTGTGGGGAGGTGTTACATAGCCTATGATTTCATCATCCTTTGTGTAATTTTAATGCACAGTTGCTGCATGTTTGATCACGAGCGTGTTCTGCCTCAGTCCCCCCCTTCTACCGTTATAGTAGAGTAAGTCGTTCTCTCTGTTATTCAGAGCGGGATTGTCAACTCTTTGTCCCCATGGCTTCATTTGCGCGTCCTTCTTACAAGTTGTATCAAGCTCTGCTGGCCCCTTTATAATGAGCTCAGTCTCTGCATCATTGCCACTTAGATCTGCTCCTCATTTTGTTCACATCTCTGTCCTCCCCTGTACAGATATTATTATTGTGAGTGCTCAAGAAATCTCCAAACATCTAGCAGCTGTGTGTAATTTGAGTATAACTGTTGTATTTTTTCTTGTACTGTGTAGCATAAGGTTAATTCTTAGGCCTAGTGAGTTTTTTTTATTAATGTTGGGTTTTATGTCAGTCATTTTTGATACTAGTTTGGATCTGTAATAATTTATCTTGCATTAACTGAGCATTACCCGGTGTATTTTTCGTTTTATCAGGGCTGACTTAGGTAAATTTACCCTTGCTAATTTTGTGCTAATAGAGGCTATTGCAGTTAACCATATATTTAACCTGTTTTTTGCCATTACATTATCCTTATGAGTCCTGAATGTTTTGTTGTTAGTTTGAGCATTAAACTTTAACTTGTAATTTTACCTAACTCTTTTGTTTTGAACCTGGAACTTTACGGGACAGTAGTGACTCTTAGCATTCTCACTTAAAGTGTACGTTATCTTTCTCTGTTCCGTAACATAAATTTGGCGACCTCTTATCAGGATATTCAGGATATTATCATAAGGATATTGCTTGATATTTTGTGACTGTTACTTATTCATGATGTCTACTATTACTACACTTGATGAAGCCAAAGATTTTTTGTCAAATGTGCAAACAGTGTGTGAAGTAGAAAACAGAACAAAGAATGAACTTTAGCTTGTTGCTCAACAATTGGGAATTGCTGTTCGCTCTCATCATTCTAAAGATCAAATTGTTGACATGATTAATGAAAGCTTGTTTAATGTAACTCCTCCAAATGAGCAAACGCAGATTGAATTAGCTAAGTTACAGCTAGCCCTGCAGGAGGCTCAGTCTAAGGAGGCGGAGTCTCGTGTTAAGGAGGCTGAATTTCAAGCACGTGCTAAGGAGGCTAAGTCTCAGGCTAAGGAGGCGGAATTTCAGGCCCGTTCTAAGGAGGCTCAGGCACAAGTTGAAATTGCTAGGATTCAGGCAGACCATGAGTATCGCATGAAACAAGGTGGAACTGGATCATCTAGCTCTGATGATTTTGATGTGGCTAAAAATGTTAAACTTGTCCCTCCTTTTAATGAATCTGATTTAACAAAGTATTTTCAGTTGTTTGAGAGGGTAGCTACAGGTTTTAATTGGCCTAAAAAGTATTGGCCAGTACTCCTTCAAACTGTTCTCACCGGTAAAGCTCAAGTAACTTATGCATCTTTGCCTCAGGATCAATCTGATAATTATGATGTAGTTAAGAGCTTGATTCTTAAGGCCTATGAGCTTGTTCCTGAAGCCTATAGAGTAAAATTTAGGACAACTTACAAGCAAGATAAGCAATCCCATGTTGAGTATGCAAGAATCAAAGAAGATCTGTTAGAGCAGTGGTTGAATTCTAGGAATGTGGATTCTGATTTTCGTAAATATAAGCAGATGATTTTGCTGGAGGACTTCAAAAGGTGTATTAGTAAGGATGTAAGCCCATGTCTTGATGAGAGAAGAATAGATAATTTGTCTGAAGCTGCAGTTTTAGCTGATGAATATGTTCTCACTCACAAGAGATATTCTGGAGGAAAAAGGAAAGCTGAGAGTAAGTGCGTTGCCTCTACTCAGAGTACAGGTAACAAGAAAGAGAATAAGGATGATGTTTCTCAGGAAGTAAATACCAGCTTCACCTCTAGATTTCAGAAACGTAAATGTACTTATTGTAGTAAGCTTGGTCATACTACGGACAGATGTTTCAGGAGACAGCGTGATGTGAACAAAAAGGAGTCTTTAAATATTCAGTCAATTGGTCTAGTGTCCACTCTTGAGAGTTCCCAGAATTCTTTAACTGAGTTAACTGAACCTGCTTTGAGGGGTAACTTAAATTCTCAGGATGGAGCTCCTCTTTTGAGCAGTAACATGGGTGAAACTCTCAAGAGTTCATGTGCTAATTTCCTGTCTGATGGTTTTGTCAGTCCTCTAGACAGTAATGACAGGAAATCAGTTAAAATATATCGTGATACAGGTGCTTGCCAATCCCTTATGCTGACCAGTGTTCTAGGCTCTAATGTTAATTCCTCTGATGAAACTGTAATCTTACAAGGTGTAGGGAATAATTACTTCTCTCTCCCTCTGTGCAGAGTGAATTTAGAGTCTGGTTTTGTTAATGGTTCCGTTATGGTTGGGTTGGTTGAGACACTCCCAATGTCAGGTGTAACTTTCTTACTTGGAAATGATATTGGTGGAAGTCAAGTGTGTCCAGCTCCTCAGTTGTCTAGTGAGCCAGTGGCTGCGACCCAGGACTGTGATGTCCCTGATGTGTTCCCTGCATGTGCTGTCACTAGGGCTAAGACTAAAGTTACTGGTGATTTTGAGGATAATGATGATGATGATGTTATCCTAGGTGACACTTTTCTTGCTAATTTGGACCACTCACCAGATGAGGCAGTACCCCGTAGTGTTGATAATTTGTCTCGTCAAGAGTTGGTTGAGTTGCAGGTTGCTGACCCTGAGTTGAAAGGTCTAGCTAACTCTGCTTACAGTGAAGAAGAGTCAGCCGGTGCTTCTACTTGTTATTATGTAAAGTCAGGAGTACTTATGAGGAAGTGGAGACCCCCAACAGCATCAGCCGACTGTGAATGGGAGGTTGTACATCAAGTTGTCATCCCTCGTGTTTGTAGGCAGGATATCATTCGAGTGGCTCATGATTCCAGTTTGGCAGGACACCTTGGAGTGAGGAAGACTGTGGCACGCATTTTGAAACACTTCTACTGGCCAGGTATCTTCAGGGATGTTTCCTGGTATTGTAAGTCTTGTCACACCTGTCAAGTTGTGGGGAATTGTAATCAGACCGAAAAGGTTGCACCTCTAGTTCCCATTCCTCCTTTTGAGGCGCCTTTCACCCGTGTGTTTGTGGATATTGTGGGCCCTCTTCCTAAGACTTCTTCAGGATTTTCTTATGTGTTGACCCTGATTGATATGGCTACTCGTTATCCTGAAGCCATTCCACTTAGAAATATCTCAGCAAAGAATGTGGTTAAGGAAATGCTAGGGTTCTTCACAAAGTTTGGTCTGCCCAAGGAGGTACAGTCAGACCGAGGAAGTAATTTCATGTCAAATGTTTTCAAGCAGTCTCTGAAAGAGTTGGGCATCACCCAGATCACCTCTTCAGCTTACCATCCCCAGACCCAAGGAGCGTTGGAGAGATATCATCAAACACTCAAATCGATGCTCAAGAAATACTGTTTCGAACATCAGAAAGACTGGGATAAAGGTCTTCCATTCGTTGTGTTTGCCGCAAGAGAATCTCCAAATGAATCACTGGGCTTCTCACCTTTTGAACTACTGTTTGGCCATGAAGTAAGAGGACCCCTTAAGCTTCTCAAGGAATGCTGGCTGTCGGAGGAAGATGACGACAACCTGCTGGAGTATGTGATGAAGTTCAAAGAAAGGCTGTCCACTGCTTTACAGCTGGCGAGAGAGAATTTAGGAGCTGCTCAGGAGAAGATTAAGATTTGGTATGATAAGAAGTCCAGGTTACGCCACTTTCAGCCAGGAGATCAGGTTTTGATTCTGCTACCAGTTCATGGGCAACCTCTTCAAGCCAAGTTTAGTAGCCCTTATTTCGTGGAGAAGAAACTCAGTGATGTCAACTATGTCATCGCCACACCAGATCGTAGAAAGAGCAAGCAACTATGTCACATCAACATGCTAAAGTTATATCACAGGCGGGACGAAAATAATCCACTCTGCACTGTAGCTGTTCCACCCGAGTCTGCAAGTGAAGCTCTCCCATGCAGTATGAGCCTGAGTGATAGTTTGGGGAAGAATCCTGATATCATGAATGATCTCCAGACTAAGCTTTCTCATCTACCTCCCGAGGAAAGGCAGGAGTTTTCGGCATTACTGCAGGAGTACCCGCAAGTGTTCCGTGCCACTCCAGGAAGAACCACTGTGTTGATGCATGATGTCGATGTTGGAGACGCAAAGCCAATTAAATTGCCTCCTTACCATGTGAACCCAGTGAAAGTTCCTCTCATCCAGAAGGAGCTTGGCTACCTGTTGGACCACAAGATGATTGAGCCCTATCAGAGCGAGTGGAGTTCTCCTGTCACTCTAGTCCCTAAGCCAGGTGGGTCACAGCGGCTTTGCATTGACTACAGACGTGTTAATCAGATAACCAAAACAGACACTTACCCTCTCCCTCGTGTGGAAGATTGCATAGACAAGATCGGAAAGGCTAGGTACATAAGTAAGTTTGATTTGTTAAAGGGATACTGGCAAGTACCTATGACTGAACGTGCTAGGGAGATCTCATGTTTTGTAACACTAGGAAAGACTTTTGCATGTTCAGTAATGCCATATGGTATGAAGAATGCACCAGCCACATTTCAGAAGCTCATGAATGTTGTAACAGAGGGTTTGGCAGGGTGTGTTGTTTATATTGATGATGTATTAATCTTCAGTGACAACTGGAAAGATCACCTATGCCATGTCAGTAAATTTCTTGAGCATTTGGTTCAGGCTAATCTTGTAGCTAATTTATCAAAGTGTGAGTTTGGTCAAGCTAAAGTTCAGTACCTTGGGTATGTAATTGGTGATGGACATGTTGCACCACCAGGAGCTAAGGTTCAGGTTATAAGTGATCTTCCCAGACCTAAAAGTAGGAAAGAGCTACAAAGATTTTTGGGAATGGTAGGTTATTACAGGAGATTTGTTCTTAACTTTTCTATTCTTGTATCACCACTTACAGACCTACTGAAAAAGGGAGTTCAATTTGTCTGGACCGATAACTGTGAATCCTCTTTCAACAAACTTAAAGCTATCCTATTAAGTCAGCCAGTGCTCGCTACTCCAAATTTTGCTAAGCCTTTTAAGATGGCTGTTGATGCAAGTGATATAGGAGCTGGGGCTGTTTTGCTGCAAGAGGATGATCAGGGTATTGAACACCCTTTATCTTATTACAGTAAGAAGTTCACTCCACCTCAAAAGAACTACTCAACTATTGAGAAAGAGCTTTTGGCCTTGATTATGGGTTTACAGCATTTTTCATTTTATTTGTGTTCTGGTTTTGACCCCATAGTCATTTATACCGATCATAACCCACTGAAATTCCTTAGTAAGTTTAAAGATAAAAATCAGAGATTGACAAGATGGAGTCTACTTCTTCAGGAGTATTCATTAGACATACAACATGTCAAGGGGAAAGAAAATGTTATTGCAGATTGCTTATCTAGACTTTAGACAGATTGCTTTAGAGTAATAAGAAATTTCCTTTGTAAATTTCTTTTTTCTTTGTGGGGAGGTGTTACATAGCCTATGATTTCATCATCCTTTGTGTAATTTTAATGCACAGTTGCTGCATGTTTGATCACGAGCGTGTTCTGCCTCAGTCCCCCCCTTCTACCGTTATAGTAGAGTAAGTCGTTCTCTCTGTTATTCAGAGTGGGATTGTCAACTCTTTGTCCCCATGGCTTCATTTGCGCGTCCTTCTTACAAGTTGTATCAAGCTCTGCTGGCCCCTTTATAATGAGCTCAGTCTCTGCATCATTGCCACTTAGATCTGCTCCTCATTTTGTTCACATCTCTGTCCTCCCCTGTACAGATATTATTATTGTGAGTGCTCAAGAAATCTCCAAACATCTAGCAGCTGTGTGTAATTTGAGTATAACTGTTGTATTTTTTCTTGTACTGTGTAGCATAAGGTTAATTCTTAGGCCTAGTGAGTTTTTTTTTTATTAATGTTGGGTTTTATGTCAGTCATTTTTGATACTAGTTTGGATCTGTAATAATTTATCTTGCATTAACTGAGCATTACCCGGTGTATTTTTCGTTTTATCAGGGCTGACTTAGGTAAATTTACCCTTGCTAATTTTTTGCTAATAGAGGCTATTGCAGTTAACCATATATTTAACCTGTTTTTTGCCATTACATTATCCTTATGAGTCCTGAATGTTTTGTTGTTAGTTTGAGCATTAAACTTTAACTTGTAATTTTACCTAACTCTTTTGTTTTGAACCTGGAACTTTACGGGACAGTAGTGACTCTTAGCATTCTCACTTAAAGTGTACGTTATCTTTCCCTGTTCCGTAACATAAATTTGGCGACCTCTTATCAGGATATTCAGGATATTATCATAAGGATATTGCTTGATATTTTGTGACTGTTACTTATTCATGATGTCTACTATTACTACACTTGATGAAGCCAAAGATTTTTTGTCAAATGTGCAAACAGTGTGTGATGTAGAAAACAGAACAAAGAATGAACTTTAGCTTGTTGCTCAACAATTGGGAATTGCTGTTCGCTCTCATCATTCTAAAGATCAAATTGTTGACATGATTAATGAAAGCTTGTTTAATGTAACTCCTCCAAATGAGCAAACGCAGATTGAATTAGCTAAGTTACAGCTAGCCCTGCAGGAGGCTCAGTCTAAGGAGGCGGAGTCTCGTGTTAAGGAGGCTGAATTTCAAGCACGTGCTAAGGAGGCTAAGTCTCAGGCTAAGGAGGCGGAATTTCAGGCCCGTTCTAAGGAGGCTCAGGCACAAGTTGAAATTGCTAGGATTCAGGCAGACCATGAGTATCGCATGAAACAAGGTGGAACTGGATCATCTAGCTCTGATGATTTTGATGTGGCTAAAAATGTTAAACTTGTCCCTCCTTTTAATGAATCTGATTTAACAAAGTATTTTCATTTGTTTGAGAGGGTAGCTACAGGTTTTAATTGGCCTAAAAAGTATTGGCCAGTACTCCTTCAAACTGTTCTCACCGGTAAAGCTCAAGTAACTTATGCATCTTTACCTCAGGATCAATCTGATAATTATGATGTAGTTAAGAGCTTGATTCTTAAGGCCTATGAGCTTGTTCCTGAAGCCTATAGAGTAAAATTTAGGACAACTTACAAGCAAGATAAGCAATCCCATGTTGAGTATGCAAGAATCAAAGAAGATCTCTTAGAGCAGTGGTTGAATTCTAGGAATGTGGATTCTGATTTTCGTAAATATAAGCAGATGATTTTGCTGGAGGACTTCAAAAGGTGTATTAGTAAGGATGTAAGCCCATGTCTTGATGAGAGAAGAATAGATAATTTGTCTGAAGCTGCAGTTTTAGCTGATGAATATGTTCTCACTCACAAGAGATATTCTGGAGGAAAAAGGAAAGCTGAGAGTAAGTGCGTTGCCTCTACTCAGAGTACAGGTAACAAGAAAGAGAATAAGGATGATGTTTCTCAGGAAGTAAATACCAGCTTCACCTCTAGATTTCAGAAACGTAAATGTACTTATTGTAGTAAGCTTGGTCATACTACGGACAGATGTTTCAGGAGACAGCGTGATGTGAACAAAAAGGAGTCTTTAAATATTCAGTCAATTGGTCTAGTGTCCACTCTTGAGAGTTCCCAGAATTCTTTAACTGAGTTAACTGAACCTGCTTTGAGGGGTAACTTAAATTCTCAGGATGGAGCTCCTCTTTTGAGCAGTAACATGGGTGAAACTCTCAAGAGTTCATGTGCTAATTTCCTGTCTGATGGTTTTGTCAGTCCTCTGGACAGTAATGACAGGAAATCAGTTAAAATATATCGTGATACAGGTGCTTGCCAATCCCTTATGCTGACCAGTGTTCTAGGCTCTAATGTTAATTCCTCTGATGAAACTGTAATCTTACAAGGTGTAGGGAATAATTACTTCTCTCTCCCTCTGTGCAGAGTGAATTTAGAGTCTGGTTTTGTTAATGGTTCCGTTATGGTTGGGTTGGTTGAGACACTCCCAATGTCAGGTGTAACTTTCTTACTTGGAAATGATATTGGTGGAAGTCAAGTGTGTCCAGCTCCTCAGTTGTCTAGTGAGCCAGTGGCTGCGACCCAGGACTGTGATGTCCCTGATGTGTTCCCTGCATGTGCTGTCACTAGGGCTAAGTCTAAAGTTACTGGTGATTTTGAGGATAATGATGATGATGATGTTATCCTAGCTGACACTTTTCTTGCTAATTTGGACCACTCACCAGATGAGGCAGTACCCCGTAGTGTTGATAATTTGTCTCGTCAAGAGTTGGTTGAGTTGCAGGTTGCTGACCCTGAGTTGAAAGGTCTAGCTAACTCTGCTTACAGTGAAGAAGAGTCAGCCGGTGCTTCTACTTGTTATTATGTAAAGTCAGGAGTACTTATGAGGAAGTGGAGACCCCCAACAGCATCAGCCGACTGTGAATGGGAGGTTGTACATCAAGTTGTCATCCCTCGTGTTTGTAGGCAGGATATCATTCGAGTGGCTCATGATACCAGTTTGGCAGGACACCTTGGAGTGAGGAAGACTGTGGCACGCATTTTGAAACACTTCTACTGGCCAGGTATCTTCAGGGATGTTTCCTGGTATTGTAAGTCTTGTCACACCTGTCAAGTTGTGGGGAATTGTAATCAGACCGAAAAGGTTGCACCTCTAGTTCCCATTCCTCCTTTTGAGGCGCCTTTCACCCGTGTGTTTGTGGATATTGTGGGCCCTCTTCCTAAGACTTCTTCAGGATTTTCTTATGTGTTGACCCTGATTGATATGGCTACTCGTTATCCTGAAGCCATTCCACTTAGAAATATCTCAGCAAAGAACGTGGTTAAGGAAATGCTAGGGTTCTTCACAAAGTTTGGTCTGCCCAAGGAGGTACAGTCAGACCGAGGAAGTAATTTCATGTCAAATGTTTTCAAGCAGTCTCTGAAAGAGTTGGGCATCACCCAGATCACCTCTTCAGCTTACCATCCCCAGACCCAAGGAGCGTTGGAGAGATATCATCAAACACTCAAATCGATGCTCAAGAAATACTGTTTGGAACATCAGAAAGACTGGGATAAAGGTCTTCCATTCGTTGTGTTTGCCGCAAGAGAATCTCCAAATGAATCACTGGGCTTCTCACCTTTTGAACTACTGTTTGGCCATGAAGTAAGAGGACCCCTTAAGTTACTCAAGGAATGCTGGCTGTCGGAGGAAGATGACGTCAACCTGCTGGAGTATGTGATGAAGTTCAAAGAAAGGCTGTCCACTGCTTTACAGCTGGCGAGAGAGAATTTAGGAGCTGCTCAGGAGAAGATGAAGACTTGGTATGATAAGAAGTCCAGGTTACGCCACTTTCAGCCAGGAGATCAGGTTTTGATTCTGCTACCAGTTCATGGGCAACCTCTTCAAGCCAAGTTTAGTAGCCCTTATTTCGTGGAGAAGAAACTCAGTGATGTCAACTATGTCATCGCCACACCAGATCGTAGAAAGAGCAAGCAACTATGTCACATCAACATGCTAAAGTTATATCACAGGCGGGACGAAAATAATCCACTCTGCACTGTAGCTGTTGCACCCGAGTCTGCAAGTGAAGCTCTCCCATGCAGTATGAGCCTGAGTGATAGTTTGGGGAAGAATCCTGATATCATGAATGATCTCCAGACTAAGCTTTCTCATCTACCTCCCGAGGAAAGGCAGGAGTTTTCGGCATTACTGCAGGAGTACCCGCAAGTGTTCCGTGCCACTCCAGGAAGAACCACTGTGTTGATGCATGATGTCGATGTTGGAGACGCAAAGCCAATTAAATTGCCTCCTTACCATGTGAACCCAGTGAAAGTTCCTCTCATCCAGAAGGAGCTTGGCTACCTGTTGGACCACAAGATGATTGAGCCCTATCAGAGCGAGTGGAGTTCTCCTGTCACTCTAGTCCCTAAGCCAGGTGGGTCACAGCGGCTTTGCATTGACTACAGACGTGTTAATCAGATAACCAAAACAGACACTTACCCTCTCCCTCGTGTGGAAGATTGCATAGACAAGATCGGAAAGGCTAGGTACATAAGTAAGTTTGATTTGTTAAAGGGATACTGGCAAGTACCTATGACTGAACGTGCTAGGGAGATCTCATGTTTTGTAACACTAGGAAAGACTTTTGCATGTTCAGTAATGCCATATGGTATGAAGAATGCACCAGCCACATTTCAGAAGCTCATGAATGTTGTAACAGAGGGTTTGGCAGGGTGTGTTGTTTATATTGATGATGTATTAATCTTCAGTGACAACTGGAAAGATCACCTATGCCATGTCAGTAAATTTCTTGAGCATTTGGTTCAGGCTAATCTTGTAGCTAATTTATCAAAGTGTGAGTTTGGTCAAGCTAAAGTTCAGTACCTTGGGTATGTAATTGGTGATGGACATGTTGCACCACCAGGAGCTAAGGTTCAGGTTATAAGTGATCTTCCCAGACCTAAAAGTAGGAAAGAGCTACAAAGATTTTTGGGAATGGTAGGTTATTACAGGAGATTTGTTCTTAACTTTTCTATTCTTGTATCACCACTTACAGACCTACTGAAAAAGGGAGTTCAATTTGTCTGGACCGATAACTGTGAATCCTCTTTCAACAAACTTAAAGCTATCCTATTAAGTCAGCCAGTGCTCGCTACTCCAAATTTTGCTAAGCCTTTTAAGATGGCTGTTGATGCAAGTGATACAGGAGCTGGGGCTGTTTTGCTGCAAGAGGATGATCAGGGTATTGAACACCCTTTATCTTATTACAGTAAGAAGTTCACTCCACCTCAAAAGAACTACTCAACTATTGAGAAAGAGCTTTTGGCCTTGATTATGGGTTTACAGCATTTTTCATTTTATTTGTGTTCTGGTTTTGACCCCATAGTCATTTATACCGATCATAACCCACTGAAATTCCATAGTAAGTTTAAAGATAAAAATCAGAGATTGACAAGATGGAGTCTACTTCTTCAGGAGTATTCATTAGACATACAACATGTCAAGGGGAAAGAAAATGTTATTGCAGATTGCTTATCTAGACTTTAGACAGATTGTTTTAGAGTAATAAGAAATTTCCTTTGTAAATTTCTTTTTTTCTTTGTGGGGAGGTGTTACATAGCCTATGATTTCATCATCCTTTGTGTAATTTTAATGCACAGTTGCTGCATGTTTGATCACGAGCGTGTTCTGCCTCAGTCCCCCCCTTCTACCGTTATAGTAGAGTAAGTCGTTCTCTCTGTTATTCAGAGCGGGATTGTCAACTCTTTGTCCCCATGGCTTCATTTGCGCGTCCTTCTTACAAGTTGTATCAAGCTCTGCTGGCCCCTTTATAATGAGCTCAGTCTCTGCATCATTGCCACTTAGATCTGCTCCTCATTTTGTTCACATCTCTGTCCTCCCCTGTACAGATATTATTATTGTGAGTGCTCAAGAAATCTCCAAACATCTAGCAGCTGTGTGTAATTTGAGTATAACTGTTGTATTTTTTCTTGTACTGTGTAGCATAAGGTTAATTCTTAGGCCTAGTGAGTTTTAAATTTTTATTAATGTTGGGTTTTATGTCAGTCATTTTTGATACTAGTTTGGATCTGTAATAATTTATCTTGCATTAACTGAGCATTACCCGGTGTATTTTTCGTTTTATCAGGGCTGACTTAGGTAAATTTACCCTTGCTAATTTTGTGCTAATAGAGGCTATTGCAGTTAACCATATATTTAACCTGTTTTTTGCCATTACATTATCCTTATGAGTCCTGAATGTTTTGTTGTTAGTTTGAGCATTAAACTTTAACTTGTAATTTTACCTAACTCTTTTGTTTTGAACCTGGAACTTTACGGGACAGTAGTGACTCTTAGCATTCTCACTTAAAGTGTACGTTATCTTTCTCTGTTCCGTAACATAAATTTGGCGACCTCTTATCAGGATATTCAGGATATTATCATAAGGATATTGCTTGATATTTTGTGACTGTTACTTATTCATGATGTCTACTATTACTACACTTGATGAAGCCAAAGATTTTTTGTCAAATGTGCAAACAGTGTGTGATGTAGAAAACAGAACAAAGAATGAACTTTAGCTTGTTGCTCAACAATTGGGAATTACTGTTCGCTCTCATCATTCTAAAGATCAAATTGTTGACATGATTAATGAAAGCTTGTTTAATGTAACTCCTCCAAATGAGCAAACGCAGATTGAATTAGCTAAGTTACAGCTAGCCCTGCAGGAGGCTCAGTCTAAGGAGGCGGAGTCTCGTGTTAAGGAGGCTGAATTTCAAGCACGTGCTAAGGAGGCTAAGTCTCAGGCTAAGGAGGCGGAATTTCAGGCCCGTTCTAAGGAGGCTCAGGCACAAGTTGAAATTGCTAGGATTCAGGCAGACCATGAGTATCGCATGAAACAAGGTGGAACTGGATCATCTAGCTCTGATGATTTTGATTTGGCTAAAAATGTTAAACTTGTCCCTCCTTTTAATGAATCTGATTTAACAAAGTATTTTCAGTTGTTTGAGAGGGTAGCTACAGGTTTTAATTGGCCTAAAAAGTATTGGCCAGTACTCCTTCAAACTGTTCTCACCGGTAAAGCTCAAGTAACTTATGCATCTTTACCTCAGGATCAATCTGATAATTATGATGTAGTTAAGAGCTTGATTCTTAAGGCCTATGAGCTTGTTCCTGAAGCCTATAGAGTAAAATTTAGGACAACTTACAAGCAAGATAAGCAATCCCATGTTGAGTATGCAAGAATCAAAGAAGATCTCTTAGAGCAGTGGTTGAATTCTAGGAATGTGGATTCTGATTTTCGTAAATATAAGCAGATGATTTTGCTGGAGGACTTCAAAAGGTGTATTAGTAAGGATGTAAGCCCATGTCTTGATGAGAGAAGAATAGATAATTTGTCTGAAGCTGCAGTTTTAGCTGATGAATATGTTCTCACTCACAAGAGATATTCTGGAGGAAAAAGGAAAGCTGAGAGTAAGTGCGTTGCCTCTACTCAGAGTACAGGTAACAAGAAAGAGAATAAGGATGATGTTTCTCAGGAAGTAAATACCAGCTTCACCTCTAGATTTCAGAAACGTAAATGTACTTATTGTAGTAAGCTTGGTCATACTACGGACAGATGTTTCAGGAGACAGCGTGATGTGAACAAAAAGGAGTCTTTAAATATTCAGTCAATTGGTCTAGTGTCCACTCTTGAGAGTTCCCAGAATTCTTTAACTGAGTTAACTGAACCTGCTTTGAGGGGTAACTTAAATTCTCAGGATGGAGCTCCTCTTTTTAACAGTAACATGGGTGAAACTCTCAAGAGTTCATGTGCTAATTTCCTGTCTGATGGTTTTGTCAGTCCTCTGGACAGTAATGACAGGAAATCAGTTAAAATATATCGTGATACAGGTGCTTGCCAATCCCTTATGCTGACCAGTGTTCTAGGCTCTAATGTTAATTCCTCTGATGAAACTGTAATCTTACAAGGTGTAGGGAATAATTACTTCTCTGTCCCTCTGTGCAGAGTGAATTTAGAGTCTGGTTTTGTTAATGGTTCCGTTATGGTTGGGTTGGTTGAGACACTCCCAATGTCAGGTGTAACTTTCTTACTTGGAAATGATATTGGTGGAAGTCAAGTGTGTCCAGCTCCTCAGTTGTCTAGTGAGCCAGTGGCTGCGACCCAGGATTGTGATGTCCCTGATGTGTTCCCTGCATGTGCTGTCACTAGGGCTAAGTCTAAAGTTACTGGTGATTTAGAGGATAATGATGATGATGATGTTATCCTAGCTGACACTTTTCTTGCTAATTTGGACCACTCACCAGATGAGGCAGTACCCCGTAGTGTTGATAATTTGTCTCGTCAAGAGTTGGTTGAGTTGCAGGTTGCTGACCCTGAGTTGAAAGGTCTAGCTAACTCTGCTTACAGTGAAGAAGAGTCAGCCGGTGCTTCTACTTGTTATTATGTAAAGTCAGGAGTACTTATGAGGAAGTGGAGACCCCCAACAGCATCAGCCGACTGTGAATGGGAGGTTGTACATCAAGTTGTCATCCCTCGTGTTTGTAGGCAGGATATCATTCGAGTGGCTCATGATACCAGTTTGGCAGGACACCTTGGAGTGAGGAAGACTGTGGCACGCATTTTGAAACACTTCTACTGGCCAGGTATCTTCAGGGATGTTTCCTGGTATTGTAAGTCTTGTCACACCTGTCAAGTTGTGGGGAATTGTAATCAGACCGAAAAGGTTGCACCTCTAGTTCCCATTCCTCCTTTTGAGGCGCCTTTCACGCGTGTGTTTGTGGATATTGTGGGCCCTCTTCCTAAGACTTCTTCAGGATTTTCTTATGTGTTGACCCTGATTGATATGGCTACTCGTTATCCTGAAGCCATTCCACTTAGAAGTATCTCAGCAAAGAACGTGGTTAAGGAAATGCTAGGGTTCTTCACAAAGTTTGGTCTGCCCAAGGAGGTACAGTCAGACCGAGGAAGTAATTTCATGTCAAATGTTTTCAAGCAGTCTCTGAAAGAGTTGGGCATCACCCAGATCACCTCTTCAGCTTACCATCCCCAGACCCAAGGAGCGTTGGAGAGATATCATCAAACACTCAAATCGATGCTCAAGAAATACTGTTTCGAACATCAGAAAGACTGGGATAAAGGTCTTCCATTCGTTGTGTTTGCCGCAAGAGAATCTCCATATGAATCACTGGGCTTCTCACCTTTTGAACTACTGTTTGGCCATGAAGTAAGAGGACCCCTTAAGTTACTCAAGGAATGCTGGCTGTCGGAGGAAGATGACGTCAACCTGCTGGAGTATGTGATGAAGTTCAAAGAAAGGCTGTCCACTGCTTTACAGCTGGCGAGAGAGAATTTAGGAGCTGCTCAGGAGAAGATTAAGATTTGGTATGATAAGAAGTCCAGGTTACGCCACTTTCAGCCAGGAGATCAGGTTTTGATTCTGCTACCAGCTCATGGGCAACCTCTTCAAGCCAAGTTTAGTGGCCCTTATTTCGTGGAGAAGAAACTCAGTGATGTCAACTATGTCATCGCCACACCAGATCGTAGAAAGAGCAAGCAACTATGTCACATCAACATGCTAAAGTTATATCACAGGCGGGACGAAAATAATCCACTCTGCACTGTAGCTGTTCCACCCGAGTCTGCAAGTGAAGCTCTCCCATGCAGTATGAGCCTGAGTGATAGTTTGGGGAAGAATCCTGATATCATGAATGATCTCCAGACTAAGCTTTCTCATCTACCTCCCGAGGAAAGGCAGGAGTTTTCGGCATTACTGCAGGAGTACCCGCAAGTGTTCCGTGCCACTCCAGGAAGAACCACTGTGTTGATGCATGATGTCGATGTTGGAGACGCAAAGCCAATTAAATTGCCTCCTTACCATGTGAACCCAGTGAAAGTTCCTCTCATCCAGAAGGAGCTTGGCTACCTGTTGGACCACAAGATGATTGAGCCCTATCAGAGCGAGTGGAGTTCTCCTGTCACTCTAGTCCCTAAGCCAGGTGGGTCACAGCGGCTTTGCATTGACTACAGACGTGTTAATCAGATAACCAAAACAGACACTTACCCTCTCCCTCGTGTGGAAGATTGCATAGACAAGATCGGAAAGGCTAGGTACATAAGTAAGTTTGATTTGTTAAAGGGATACTGGCAAGTACCTATGACTGAACGTGCTAGGGAGATCTCATGTTTTGTAACACTAGGAAAGACTTTTGCATGTTCAGTAATGCCATATGGTATGAAGAATGCACCAGCCACATTTCAGAAGCTCATGAATGTTGTAACAGAGGGTTTGGCAGGGTGTGTTGTTTATATTGATGATGTATTAATCTTCAGTGACAACTGGAAAGATCACCTATGCCATGTCAGTAAATTTCTTGAGCGTTTGGTTCAGGCTAATCTTGTAGCTAATTTATCAAAGTGTGAGTTTGGTCAAGCTAAAGTTCAGTACCTTGGGTATGTAATTGGTGATGGACATGTTGCACCACCGGGAGCTAAGGTTCAGGTTATAAGTGATCTTCCCAGACCTAAAAGTAGGAAAGAGCTACAAAGATTTTTGGGAATGGTAGGTTATTACAGGAGATTTGTTCTTAACTTTTCTATTCTTGTATCACCACTTACAGACCTACTGAAAAAGGGAGTTCAATTTGTCTGGACCGATAACTGTGAATCCTCTTTCAACAAACTTAAAGCTATCCTATTAAGTCAGCCAGTGCTCGCTACTCCAAATTTTGCTAAGCCTTTTAAGATGGCTGTTGATGCAAGTGATACAGGAGCTGGGGCTGTTTTGCTGCAAGAGGATGATCAGGGTATTGAACACCTTGTATCTTATTACAGTAAGAAGTTCACTCCACCTCAAAAGAACTACTCAACTTTTGAGAAAGAGCTTTTGGCCTTGATTATGGGTTTACAGCATTTTTCATTTTATTTGTGTTCTGGTTTTGACCCCATAGTCATTTATACCGATCATAACCCACTGAAATTCCTTAGTAAGTTTAAAGATAAAAATCAGAGATTGACTAGATGGAGTCTACTTCTTCAGGAGTATTCATTAGACATACAACATGTCAAGGGGAAAGAAAATGTTATTGCAGATTGCTTATCTAGACTTTAGACAGATTGTTTTAGAGTAATAAGAAATTTCCTTTGTAAATTTCTTTTTTCTTTGTGGGGAGGTGTTACATACCCTATGATTTCATCATCCTTTGTGTAATTTTAACGCACAGTTGCTGCATGTTTGATCACGAGCGTGTTCTGCCTCAGTCCCCCCCTTCTACCGTTATAGTAGAGTAAGTCGTTCTCTCTGTTATTCAGAGCGGGATTGTCAACTCTTTGTCCCCATGGCTTCATTTGCGCGTCCTTCTTACAAGTTGTATCAAGCTCTGCTGGCCCCTTTATAATGAGCTCAGTCTCTGCATCATTGCCACTTAGATCTGCTCCTCATTTTGTTCACATCTCTGTCCTCCCCTGTACAGATATTATTATTGTGAGTGCTCAAGAAATCTCCAAACATCTAGCAGCTGTGTGTAATTTGAGTACAACTGTTGTATTTTTTCTTGTACTGTGTAGCATAAGGTTAATTCTTAGGCCTAGTGAGTTTTTTTTTTTATTAATGTTGGGTTTTATGTTAGTCATTTTTGATACTAGCTTGGATCTGTAATAATTTATCTTGCATTAACTGAGCATTACCCGGTGTATTTTTCGTTTTATCAGGGCTGACTTAGGTAAATTTACCCTTGCTAATTTTGTGTTAATAGAGGCTATTGCAGTTAACCATATATTTAACCTGTTTTTTGCCATTACATTATCCTTATGAGTCCTGAATGTTTTGTTGTTAGTTTGAGCATTAAACTTTAACTTGTAATTTTACCTAACTCTTTTGTTTTGAACCTGGAACTTTACGGGACAGTAGTGACTCTTAGTATTCTCACTTAAAGTGTACGTTATCTTTCTCTGTTCCGTAACACTATACAGTACAAGAAAAATGGTAATAACACTTATACTCAAATTATACAGCAGCTAGATGGTTGGAGACTTCCTGAGCACTCACAAAAATAATAATACAGTATACAGGGGAGGACAGAGATGTGAACAAAATGAGGAGTAGATCTAAGTGGCAATTAATGCAGAGACTGAGCTCATTATATAGGGGCCAGCAGTTTGATTCAACTTGCAAGAAGGACGCGCAAATGAGGGCACAGAGGACGAAGAGTTGACACTCCTGCTCTGAACAACAGAAAGAACGACTTACTCTACTATAAGGGGAGAAGGGGGGAGTGAGGTAGAACACGCAAGCCTGGTCACTATGGAAGCCACATGGCGAATCGTGATCAAACATGCAGCATACTGTACGTTAGAATTATACAAAGGATGATGAAATCATTGGCTATGTAACAATATATATATATATATATATATATATATATATATATATATTTATATATATATATATATATATATATATATATATATATATATATATATATATATATATATATATATATATGTAGATCTATGGTAGATGAGGGCGCTCACCATCCACTCACTCGATGTAGTGCATCTCTCTGGTGTCTGCGATTTCCTATCCTCGCTCCTTTCCTTCCTTCCTCTTCTGTCTTTCTTTACTTCATTCTTTACTCGTCCTCCTGCCTATAGGTAACTTTACACTTCCTCTTTTGTCTTTCTTTCCTTCATTCTTTCCTGTTCCTTCTGCCTATGGGTGACTCTACACTGAGTGGCAAGCCGAATGGTTTCCTGTACACCAGGAAACCATTTACTACTTTGGGTGGTAACCATATAACCAAATTATGGCGCCTGGTGGTTTAGTGGGTAATTGCGGTGCTCCAATCGGATTTAGCCGGTGAAGGTTTATATCCAAGGAGTGGCTGGGGTTTATTGCTCATGTAATGCCACTCAGGGATGAGTGAGGCTGGTCACTCCCATCATAAACGTTAGAACCATCTTGCCTAGCCCCGGGATCCTACGCTCCTCATGGAGCAACGTAAGACTGGATGATATATATATATATATATATATATATATATATATATATATATATATATATATATATATATATTGCAGTTAAAGATAGAAATTAGTCAGAACTGGTTTAAACTAGTTAAAACCAATGTACTAGGGTACAACCAATATTACCTAGGCATAACTAGTTGCATCTGAGAATGTTGGGGAAAACCCAAAATGTCAAGATTAAAAAGGTGAAACCTAGTTTTAGCTGAACGTTTTAGTCAAAACTCGTTTCAGCAACACCTTTGTATGACGAAACTCGATATAATAAATCACCACAGCGAATAGAGGTAAAAATAGACAAAGATATTTAAATTTTGCAAACCTTAATAACATACGTAAAAATAATATACACTGCCAGGATTCTTTATTAAAACCGATAATTACACCTTCACTATAGTAATACCTTTAAGTTCCACTGCAACGACTCATGCTGAGTAAAAATATTATGCAGTTAAAAATATTGCGAAAAAATAAACTGCATTATTTATTTTTGCATGGCATACTGTTGTGACATTTTGAATTACATAACAATTTACGTTTCTTGCACTGGCATATGTGTATGATAGGATACTTATAGACAAAGTTAGAGAAAGAACAGAGAAATTAGTTGGAGAAGAACAGGGAGGCTTTAGGAAGGGAAGAGGTTGTGTAGATCAGATATTCATTCTTAGATGTTTAGTGGAAAAGTTTCTAGAGAAGGGAAAGAAGTTGTATGCGGCTTTCATGGATTTGGAGAAAGCATATGACAGGGTGGATAGACAAGGATTGTGGAAAGTGTTAAGAATATATGGAGTAGATGGGAAGTTGTTGAATGCTGTGAAGAGTATGTACGATGGTGCGAAGGCTGCAGTGCGTGTGGATGGTGAACTAAGTGAATTTTTCTCTTTGAAAGTTGGGTTGAAACAGGGATGTGTCATGTCTCCATGGTTGTTCAATCTGTACATGGATGGGGTAATAAAAGAGGTACAAGGTAGGGTAGTGGATGTTGGAATGGCCCTGGTGAGAGAGGATAGTGTTTGGAAACTCCCTGTACTGTTGTTTGCAGATGATACTGTGTTGTTGAGTGAAGACGAAGGGCAGCTGCAAGGCTTGGTGGATGAGTTTGAGAGAGTGTGTAAGAAACGGAATCTAAAGGTGAATGTAGGGAAGAGTAAAGTGATGGTCTTTGAGAGAGGTGAAGTTAGTGAATGTACAGCGAGGTTGGATGGTGAGGAACTGGAAAATGTGAGTACGTTTAAGTACTTGGGTAGTGTGATGAGTAAGGATGGAGGTTTGGAGGGCGAAGTGCTTGAAAGGGTACAGCAGGGAAGAAAGGTTGCTGGTTCTTTGAAAGCAGTGATAAGAAACAGGGAAGTGAGCATGGAAGTGAAAAAGTTACTACATGACAGTATTGTGATACCAACTCTAACGTACGGAAGTGAAGCTTGGACATTGTTGGAAGGACACAAGTCAAGAGTGAGAGCAGTGGAAATGAGTTATTTAAGAGGAGCCTGTGGAGTCACGTGGAGAGAAAGGCTGACGAATGAGGATATAAAGGAGCGTTGTGGTGTGGATGTGGATGTGATAGGAAGCGTTATGAGGAACACACTGAGGTGGTTTGGCCATGTGGAGAGGATGGAGGGTGAAAGACTGACGAAGAGAGTGTATGTGAGTGAGGTGGAGGGGGGAAGAGGGAGGGGGAGGCCGAGGATGAGATGGAAGGATGGGGTGGAGAGGTATATGAGAGAGGGGGGTGTGAGTTGGGAGCAGGGCAGTGAAATGGCGAGGGACAGGGCGACTTGGAGGCGATTTGTTTGTGGTCACCCCAAACGGGATTGAGGCGTCTGGCAATAGATAGATAAATAGACAATGACATTTAAAGAAACCTTGACTTTTTCCAACACTTGACAAAGCAGCAGCACTTCTTAACGATATTCCTTTGCCTTCAAGGACATCAGTCAAGGTCAAGAATGACTGCTTACAGATATCAAATTCAGACCGACTGTACAATTTCATGGGAACACCGTCTTTAGTTCCTAATTTATACATTCCATCCTCACTTCTACTTATAGCAACTACAGTAATATTTCGAAGATTTCCTTTCCTCCTGCCAGCTTCTGGATTTGGCACTGTTACATTTTGCCCAATACTTGATGGAGGGTGAGAGGCATCAGATGCTGTTTTCATTCTTTTTGCCTGCTTTTCCAAACTACTGCCTGCTACTTGCCGAACATGAGATATTCGTGCTTCAGTATTACAAGTAGGACACATAACTTCTGAACCAAAGCCCTCCTCGCCATTCTTGATTTCTATCCCACATATTACATGAATACTAGGCCGACATTTTGCACAGGAATGAGCTCCACTTGTCACTTTTTCACACACACAACACGAGATTACTTCAGAATTACTGTCAGATATTATGTTTATGTTAAATTCACCTGTACTCTGCAAATCATCAGCAGTTTCACTTGCGGTTTCCTTATGCACGTTTGCAATGATCTCTAGATCCTCCTCACTATGTAAGTTTTTACATAATTCTAACGGAAGACATGTTGTTGCCAGGCCAACCTTTGCTTCAGCACCAAACATTGCTTTGTATGGGCTTTGATTTATACCAGAATGCTTGACTCTGTTCTTCATAAATTGAATAAAACGTAGACCTTTAGATCACTTCATTGTATTATTGTCTTTCATCCATTTCAATATCTTGATTTGCCCTTTCCACAGACCCTTGACTGTGCCTATGTCTTGGTTTTCCATGCACAATTTTCAGCTCTGGCCACAAACAAGCTAAGGACGTTATGTCAGTGTTCACAAATTCTCTCCCGTTACCACTGTGCAAACTACATAGTGCTCCAAACATTTTTAAAAATGTCAACAAGGTGATATGAAGCTTCTTCGGCGCGTTTACACTGCAATGCAAGAAGTATTACAAATTTTATTAAATGATCTTGGTATACCATTATGAACTTATATTTTCCATCCTGTAGTGTCTGCATGTCCATTAGGTCCACTTGACACCGACTATTTAGCTCAGAATGTAGGATAGGTTTGGAAACCAATCCCTTTTCCTTTTTTGTTTTTTTGCTTTGGCACACTTCACACCTGGACAAGAAGAGCATAATCATATCAGCCGTAACATTTTCATATTTTCTAGCAATTTCACATTTCACTCTGTCTCAACCTCCATGACCGATAATTAAATGAGATGTTTTAATTACCTCAAATATCTCAGGAGCAAGCAAGTAGTAACGAACTGCATCTTTGTTACTTTTAGCAGTCAGTTTCTGAACACCACTAATTTCAATGACATCAAACCGCTTTAGTCTTCTGTACTGTAGAGTAGTTTTCTTCTCAGCAGTTTTAGCATCTTTCACCTCCTGGAGAAGTGAAGCATTGTTGTCTTCGTAAGTATGTTGTAGTGTGATGCTTTGCTTTTGTCTCACTTCAGTATGATTTGTAAAAACTTCTCTTTCCATCCAGTTTCTGTTCCCGGTTGGCAGGGTGGTCAGGTGAGCTGAAGGTTGCCATTTTGTTGTGTATCTTGGCACTGGAGTCAGGGGCATAATGTTATCCTCCTGACAGCCCACGATCAACTGATTGACGGCGAACAAGCCACCCCACACAATAACCACGGTGGCTGAGTGACTGAGTCGGCCAACCATATGACCAAACTATAAGAACCAAACATGACCCGGCTCTTGCTAGTGTTAATAACAGCTACGCTGGTCGTCAAGTACTGTACCTTAATAGGCATGACACTTTTTATCACACTACACCGAAGTGGATTAAATATACGATCAAGATACCATTAATCTTATCATGTGGATAAGATAAGAGTAAGTTATAGCATAAATCAAGATCTATCTACGATCAGTGAATGGGGACAAAACAACCTTGTCTCTTTTAATGCTAGTAAAACTAAATATATGCAATTTTACTAATAGACAGATACTACCAGATTTATACATTACCTTCAGTGCTACTAATACTCCCATCTCCAAATGTATTGATATTCATGGCGTCTCACTTAACAATGCCCTCAGCTGGACCTCTCATGTTAGATCACTTGCTAAAACCGCCTCAAAAAAATTTGGATTATTGTACAGAGTCTGTAACTTTTTCGCTGATGAGCAGTTAGCTATAATTTATAAGAGTCACGTGCGCTCTCAGCTTCAATATTGCTCACCCTTGTGGAATGGATGTGGAGAGGTTGCATTAAAACAACTAGACAAAATTCAGAACAAACCTGTTAGAATAATGAACAACCCTGCCATTACAAATTAACTACCTCCCCTGCAAGTAAGAAGGCCTCCCGTGCATTATTTTACAGATATTTTTATGGCAAATGTTCAGACGAAGCTGCGTCCATTGTGCCACCTCTTCATGCCTTCCCTCGTGCTACACGGGCATCTGGTAGCGCTCATGAATGGAATGTCACTCAGCCACATTGCAGAACTTCTGCCTATCAGAATTCTTTCATTCCCCGAACTGCATCTTGCTGGAACTCGCTTCCCCAGGGTTGTTTCCTTCCAAATTTCAACCCACAGCTGTTCAAGTCTAATTGTTACAGATATTTTATGAACAGTGGACACCAGTAATCTGGTGTATGGATCATTGTTTTTTATTCATTTGTTTTTCCTTCCTCCGTTCTGTTATTAAAAAGAAAATAGTTTTCACTGAGGTGTCTGGCAGGTAAATACCAGAATACCTATACTCCGTTTTTTTTTTTTTTTTTTTTGTTGAGGCGAAGATGCGCTTGTCAGGTTGATGATGTTTGGCTGAATGCAACATATCCGAAAAATATTTACTAACCCAAATTTCCTCATCGGATATTTGTTGTCAGTTAATAATGCTATACTATGAAGTAATGTTGCATTCAGCCAATAATCACCAGTCTGTCAAGTGCATCTTCGTCTCGAAAAAAAAACAAAAAAAAACAAAACAGTATAGTTCTCACAGACAGAGCAGTTGTTGAAACTAGTTTTGACTAAAGTGATTTTTTTTTATAATAACAGAACGGAGGAAGGAAAAAAAAAGGGAGAAAAAAAAAATAATCCATACTCCAGATTACTGGTTTCCTCTGTTCATAAAATATCTGTAACAGATAGACTTGAACAGCTGTAAGGTTGAAATTTGGAGGGAAACAACTCTGGGGAAGCGAGTTCCAGAGAGATGCAGTTCGGGGAATGAAAGAAATCTGATAGACAGAAGTTCTGCAATATGGCTAAGTGACATTCCAGTCACGAGCGCTACCAGATGCCCGTGTAGCACGGAGGAAGGCATGGAAAGGTGGCACCATGGACGCAACTTCGTATGAGCATTTACCAAAAAAAAATATCAATAAAATAATGCAAAGGAGGCAACATTCCTTCTTACTTGCAGGGGAGGTAGTTTATTTGTAATGGCAGGGTTGTTAATAATTCTAACAGCTTTGTTCTGAATTTTGCCTAGTTGTTTTAATGCAACCTCTCCACATCCATTCCAAAAGGGTGAGCAATATTCGAACTGAGAGCGCACGTGACTCTTATAAATTATAGCTAACTGCTAATCAGCGAAGAAGTTACGGACTCTGTACAGTAATCCAAGTTTGTTTGAGGCGGTTTTAGCAAGTGATCTGACATGAGAGATCCAGCTGAGGGCATTGTTAAGTGAGACGCCAAGAATTTCAATACTTTTGGAGATGAAAATATTAGTAGCACTGAGGGTAATGTACGAATCTGGCAATATCTGTCTATTAGTGAATTGTATATAATTAGTTTTACTAGCATTAAAAGAGACAAGGTTGTTTTGTCCCCATCCACTGATCGTAGATGCGTCTTGATTTATGGAGATGGCTGTACTGAGTTGAGAGGTAGAGATATTAGTCTTTGTAAATGGGTGTCTCAGTGTGAATGAACTATGTAGTGTTGAGTCATCTGCGTATGAGTGGATGGGATTGTGGGTGACAGATAAGAGATCATTAATATGAACCAGGAATAGGGTTGGCGCCAGAACTGACCCCTGCAGCACACCAGCGTTAACTGAGTGGAAACTGGAATATACATCATCTACTTTTACTCGTATTTTCCTGTCACTAAGATATGAAGAAATCAAAGGAACTAAAGACGTTAGTCCATAGCAAGGGAGTTTGGACAGCAGGGAACGGTGCCATACTCTGTCGAAAGCTTTAGAAATATGAAGAGCTACTGCATGAGTTTCTCCATGTAGATCAATTGATTGATGGATGGTATGAGTTAGGAGATTGAGTATGCCAATGGTGGATCTTTCGTGGCGAAAACCACATTGTCTATCACTAATAAAGTTGTTGGATTCAAGATGTTTAACAATGTGCTCATTAATAAACGTTTCAAATACGTTACCAAGAGAAGATGTGACAACTATTGATCTGTAATCAGAGGAACTTCCTTTCTTCGGAATTGGGTGGATATTAGCCTCTTTCCATGAATTTGGGAATAAAGAAGCACGTATGCATAGTCTGAATAATTTAGCTAGAACAGAGGCAAGTTCAGGGGAACACTTTTTCAAAACAATAGGCGGAATTCCATCTGGGCCTGGAGCTTTGTTGGCAGGTAAATTGTCTAGAATGTAGTGCTGCCTACTTCTTCCTTAGCCTTTATCATTCTTTTTCTGTGCCTGCCCTCCTCTCTTCCTATTTCTCCCATCTTTCCTGTCACTTCTTATTGCTTTTCTTTCCTTTACAGGTGGCTTTACATTGAGTGACAAGCCAAATGGTTTCCTGTAAGCCAAGAAACCATATACAACGCTGGGTGGTAACCGTATAACCAAACCATACGTGCTCCCTACGTGTCAACAAGTGGGTTGGTGGAGGGTTAGTGCTCCTCCCTGTAAAACAAATAACTCAGAGTCAAATGGCCACCCCTTGCGGGATTATTGCGTATGGCAACACATAGATAGATAGATAGGATTTTACGTATCTTGTCTGTATTTTAAGTGAGGCAATTTCGGGAGAGGCAAGTTCTAGTACTGAGACATTCTGGCCGGTATCGTCTTTGGTAGAGTTTCTGGCAAATGTACTTACAAAAATATCTGCTTTCCCATGCGGGTCATTTGTAATGTTGCCATCTGAAGAGTTTAGTGGGGGAATGAAAGATGACTTGTTAAAGTTATTATTGAAAGATTTAAGAGTTGACCAGAATATTCTATTGTCATTAGGGTTGTTAAGTAGTTTTGATGCTTGCTTTTGAAGAAAGTTTGATTCAGCTAGATTTAATACAGCTTTTGCATGATTTTTAGCAATTTTAAATTGAAAGAGTGATTAAGATGTTTTTTATTTTAAGTAAGAGTTTTATGATAATGACTTTTGGGCTGTTGCTCTGGCACAGTTGCCTTCAAACCATTTTGGAGCATTTGATCTTTTAGTGAACTGTTGACTTGGCATTAATAAATCCATACCAGCTAGTATTAAGTCGCAAATGTGGGACTGGGTAGAACTGTGATCACTAGAGAAGAAAGACTGCCATGGAATGTCAGCAAGATAATTTCTAAATCCATCCCACTTTGCCCTATCAAAGTGCCATTGGGTCACCCTGACTGGTTCAGAACGGGGAGGTGTGGGGAGGTAAACTAATGAGGCTTTGATGAGATTGTGGTCAGAGGATCCAAGTGGAGACAGTACCTCTATCCTGTATTGATCTGGATTAAATGTCAAGCATAAATCCAAGAGATGGGCATTATGGTCAGGATTATCAGGCATTCCGGCTGGTTGTTTACCAGCTGAGAGAGATTAAATGATTCTGCAAACAGCTCGCACTCTAGACCAGCGTCGTCAGTCCTGGCAGAATGCAATAACCATTCAACATTATGTATGTTCAAATAACCCAAAATGGTAATTTCGGTGCTAGGGGCAAGGTTAAGGTTACTCAACTGTGTGGATATGGAATCAAATACACTGGGTTCCGAAGAAGCACTGGGGGAGCGATAAACTACACAAATATATTTGGTAATATTTTGACAATTTAGCTTACATAATGAGTAATCAAAACTGGATAAAGTGAAGTTTAAAATAGTGTCAACTGCATATTGGGATTTGATAAAACAACAGGTGCCGCCCTTGTTTCGGAAGTTTGTAAGGAGATGGTAACCGGGAAAACAAACTGGAGATATATCAGAAGAGGGTGAGATTTGTGGTTCTGTGGGGAAAAGGACCAAAGGGGGTATGGACTGAAGGAAAAAATGAACTGAGTTTAAATTTGCGGTAAGGCCGCGGATGTTGGTGAAGAATAAGGCCGCACTTTCACTTCTTCGCTGACGAGCAATCTCTGAAATAGCAACGGTTGCTACCGGCACAGTCGCTTGATAGCGACTGGGAGGACCCTGTGCCGCCAGCCCTACCCTGCCGGTGGTGGCAGTCCGAGGTACCACCTCATTTGATAGTAACATTGCAGCGACCATTACCAAAGACAGTGATTAGAAGGTGATTATGTGTGGTGTAGACAGTTGAAGGTAGAGGTATTATGAGAGCATGCTGGCCTACTCTCTGCGTAAATGAATGCACTGAAAATGTTCAGCAAAGGGAGATGGTCAGGATCAAGTCCTGAGGGCTGGTGAAATGGGAGTTCCAGCTCTCCCTATCACCAGCTTACCATCCACCTCGGAAGTACTGCTCTGTTCGACTGGTGCTACAGATAAAACTAAGCATAAAATCACTCCAGTCCTTCATTTCGTGTTTTACCCAACCTCCTTTGGTGCAGCTAGTTCTGCCAAGGTAAGATTAGTTCCTGAGTACAGTCATAAGAAAAACTATCGTTACCCCCAGGCATGTTCGATGCGAAACAAACATTAGCTTGGCTGTGTGGGCGGCTCCTTGCTGTTCGCCCCTCCCCTATGTAGTGTTGCCATATCACAATCCCATTACAAGAGTTGGAATAATGAGCAAGAATGAGCCATATGGCAGGGAAATATATAGGACGTGTTTGCGTTACCCTGAGCACCCCGCTGGGGATTAATAATGAAACGCGCACGTTTATTATTTTCCTACTATTCAACACTTATTATCTATAGAATACAACAAATAAATTATTTTGAAGAGTATTAAATCTATAGGCATCAACTTTTTTTTTTTTAATGATAGTGAAGCAGGGGTGCACGAGTTCATCTGTTTGCTTTAGATGGGTGGTTAAATGCCTCAGATAGATGATTCAGAGTTACTATGAATAGGTTGTGGCTGAGTTAGTGGCATCCATGCGTCGACGTCTAAAGGATGTTTTGGAAGCAGGGGGTGGGAATACAAAATACTAAAGCAATGAGACTGAACATGTATTATTATTTTCCTTCTACTCAACATTTATTATAAGTTGAAAGCAATACATATTATTACATTAAAATTTACTAACGACTTGTATCGTCTGAATTTCTATCATAAGTCTGGCATGGGTGCACATACTCATTGCCCGTATGCATGTGTATTGCCGACTCTACACCATTCTGTTATATTTTTATTTAATGATTTCGGTGCCGGATAATAAAACGTATTGTCTCTATGCACAGAGGCCAAACGAACTAATTAGCTTTTATTACCTCTAGCACAAATTCTAATATCTGTCTCTCACATAACCGACATTGACGGGTTTACGGAACAAACTTTCTTGTCCCGTCATTCAACAACACTTCGTCGTTGTGTCATAGTGCATAGCTCTGAAGGGTAACAGTAGTTTATATTATGTCTGTACAACAAATGTGACTTCTGGTTCTTACTAGTTTAAACCAGTTCACTCTAATTTCTGGTTTTAACTGCAATATAGCCTACATCATATATATATATATATATATATATATATATATATATATATATATATATATATATATATATATATATATATATATATATATATATATATATTGTAATGAACGGAGATTGCCAGTTAGGTAGTCTTGTACCTTCGAGACGTTTCTGGTACCGTAAGTATCGGTACAAGTCAGAATTGCCAGTTTGCCTGCTGTTTGTGAGCTTAGTTATTTTTTAAGTTATGCATCAGTTTTTGTGCTCTTTTTCTTTATAACTTTTTTTTTAAGTGATTACTTGTTAAATTATGTAATTTAAGTTCATATAGTAAATGATTTAGAGTGTTATGTAATGTGAGAGAACTCTAGCATGGTTTGATGTCTCCTAGTTTGTAACTGTTGTTACTAGGGGCTGATGCAAGACCAGCACGTCCGAGAATGTTTGAGAAGAAGGTCTTTCTAGAACAATGCAAGCTTATATAAGATGGGGTAGAGATTATGACAAGTTAAGTCGAGTGTCAGGTCAGTTTGAGCGAAGTGCAGTCGGTCTTCGTTCAGTTTGAGTGTAGTGCAGTGGCAGTGGCAGTGATGATTGTATTTTTTTGGTACTTGTGACAACAGTGGCAAACAGTGACGAGTTATTGAAGTTTGTATATAATTGGTACATGAGAAAACAGTGAAGTGTAATAACTGTGAAGCATTGTCAAGTATTAAGTGTAATAACAGTTAGTAAAGTGTGTATAGTTCCAGTGCTTATGAGAACAGTGAAGTTGGAAGGCATTAAGTGGAATTATTTGGAAAATAAAAACAGAGAACTCTACAGAGCTAGTGTTTATTTTCGCCTCAGTTGATCTTGTGTACCGCACACCTAAAGGCTGACCATAGGAACAACAACTCACTGGGCAACGTCCTTCCTGTACTTCTGCTGTTGGAGCCTGTGGCAGTGTGGGGGTGGGGACGTAACACTGGTGTCAGGAGTGAGGATTATTATTTCAGGGCTGCAGTGAGGTTAATCTTCGACATGGAGCAAGAAGGTGTTCAAACAGGAGGCCAAGCTAGGCAGGAAGAGGATCGTTGGGTGGAATTATGAAACTATTACAAGCACTCCAAGCATAATTACAGGCACAGAGTGAAGGACAGGAAAAACTCCAAGCACAATTACATGCCCAAAGTGAAGTGCTCAGGAATGAATTTAAAGAACAGTTAAAAACACAAAGTGCCCAACTACAGGCAGCACAGAATGCAGGACAGTAAAAGCTCGAAGAACAATTACAGGCACAGAAGAAAGAAAAGAACAATTGCAGGCACAGAACGAAAAACAGAAAGAACGATATGAACAGCTTCAGGAGGCACTACATGAGCAACAGAGGGAATTACAACCGAGGGTGCAAGGAGAGCTAGAAGCATTCATGGGGGAAATGAAGGAAGAACAGCAACAGCTTAAGGAGGAACTAGATGCCAAGCTACAGCAGCAGAAATATGAGGTAAGCAATAATGTGACCGACTGCAAACAACATGTAGACGACCAGCTGAAGACAGTTAGTGAAGAAATAGTGACGGAGTGCAAACAGCATGTGGAAAACCAGCTGAAGGTTAGCGAGGGAACAGTGACACAGAGCAGACAGCATGTGGACAACCAATTGAAGATTAGTGAGGAAATAGTGACGGAGTGCAGATAGCTTGTAGATAGCCAGTTGAAGCATGTCGTCGATCATGAGAAGATAATTAGTGAGAATATGGAGGCTGTAGAGAAATATTGCACTGCTGAGCCTCAGGTTAGTGTACAGAGAGCATATGAAAGGAGCGGACAGTGTATGGTGAATCTTGGTGGATCCCGGGCATCTGAAGATGGCATCGCAGGGCTGAATAATCAGAATGATGGAGGTTCATGTCCTGGACATAATTATGATGCCTCATTTTGGGGGCTCCAAACCAATGAAGTGCATGGCTGTAATGGGGATCCTGTTAAGAAGAAACCTCAAGAAAGTGATGGTAGAGTATCTCGGGAAGCTTACCGTGCACAGATTGAGTTACTTGCGGATCAGAATGGTTGGGATGATAAGAAGAAGACTGCAGAAGACCCACCACTGAAGAAATGCAGAACCTTGATGAATAATGTGCAAGAAGACAAGGACAGACGACATGCAGCATAGTAGGAATGGGAATCGTAGGAAGAAATGCTATTGTACTGTAGTGACGGGGCCGGTCTCGGATGGAGAAGACCTGGGGAGGATGCAGATGGAGGGTGCAGATTTGCAACCGGTGCTGGCGTGGCTGCAGCAGAGTGCAGTGCGACCATCATGGGGAGGAGTTTCCAGGTTGGGCCCGGCGACCAGGAGCTGCTGGAGTCAGTGGGACCTTCTTCACTGCAACAGACTACTGGAGCGTCAGTGAGAGACGCCCAATGGCCTCAGCGAGTGTTGGCAACTGGTAGTTCTGAAGAAGATGAGGTCTGAGATCTTGGATGAATCCCATAACCAGATCACTAGTGGGCACCTTGGAGTGAAAACAGTTCTAAGCCGGCTCCTACACAAGTTCTACTGGATTGGCATGCGTCAGGATGTTGAAGAATGGTGTCGGACCTGTGATGTGTGCTGTGTCAAGAAGAGGACCAAGACTTTCCAGGAGGAGTGTACTGTCTGGAGGAGCAAGGACATCATCGGAAGAGGAATAGAAGAAGACCTGATAAGTTGAAAGATTATTTTGTGTATAGCTAGATGTTTCATTAGGAATAAGGTTTATGTTTGTATGTACTGTGTAGTTTTGTCGGGACGACAAAGAACTAGGGAGGGGGTAGTGTTATGAAGGGAGATTTGCCAGTTAGGTAGCCTCATACCTTCGAGACGTTTCTGGTACCGTAAGTATCGGTACGAGTCAGAGTTGGCAGTTTGCCTGCTGTTTGTGAGCTTAGTTTCATAAGTTATGCATCAGTTTTTGTGCTCTTTTTCTTTATAACGTTTTTTTTAAGTGATTGCTTGTTAAATTATGTAATTTAAGTTCGTATGGTAAATGATTTAGTGTTATGTAATGTGAGAGAACTCTAGGTTTGATGTCTCCTAGTTTGTAATTGTTGTTACTAGGGGCTGATGCAAGACCAGCACGTCCGAGAATGTTTGAGAAGTAGGTTTTTCTAGAACAATGCAAACTTATATAAGATGGGGTAGAGATTATGACAAGTTTGAGTGTCAAGTCAGTTTGAGTGAAGTGTAGTCGGTCTTCGTTCAGTCTGAGTGTAGTGCAGTGTCAGTGTCAGTGAAGATTGTATATTTTTGGTACTTGTGACAACAGTGGCAAACAGTGACGAGTTATTGAAGTTTGTATATCGTTGGTACTTGAGAAAACAGTGAAGTGTAATAACTGTGAAGCGTTGTTAAGTATTAAGTGTAATAACAGTTAGTAAAGTGTGTATAGCTCCAATGCTTGTGAGAACAGTGAAGCTGGAAGGCTTTAAGTGGAGTTACTTGGAAAATAAAGACAATGAACTCTAAAGGAGCTAGTGTTTATTTTCGCCTCAGCTGATCTTGTGTGCTGCACACCTAAAGGCTGACCATAGGAAGAACAACTCACTGGGCAACGTCCTTCCTGTACTGTACTACTGCTGTTGGGGCCTGTGGCAGTGTGGGGGTGGGGATGTAACAATATATAAGTAATCTCTGTAAGATCCGGCCACCTAATTCCCGGACACCCCAATTCCAGGACATTTTGGGCTCGGGCGTTCAGAACCTAAAAATGGCCGAATAACTTAAAAAAGGAAAAAAAAATCTGACTTTTTTTTCAACTGTATATTGTACTTGGCGTGCAGCGCCAAACAGATGTGTTTTGTCGCGTAGTTCCACTGACGTCTGGCAGGACGACATTACCTCCTCCCCATTTCCTGCCTACCCATCACCCTGAGTGCACGTTCATCACCATGGCCACCCACATGCTCGCTTTTGTGGTGGTGCCCTACCTGCTGCAGAACCTGTTGTTCCTTTGCTGCCTCTTACTTGTGTGTGTGTGATGATGGCCCAGCCACCTGCGACGAGGAAATGAGTGGTTCTGACTCTGGAGAAGAAGAGGGAGATATTGGTCAAGGTGGACGTGGGATGGTTGACATCCCACATCCACTGAGAATTTAACCTGGCCCTCTCTACCTTGTTTGATATCAAGAAATCCCGGGACAAACTCACCCAAAACACGGCTAACTTCGCATCGAAGACCAAATGCAATGTGCAGAGGAAGGTTATGTACCCCCCCAGGTTTGCAGAAATTGACCACTCCATGCTGGTTTGGTATCGTCAACAATGTGCTGCTGGTGTGCTGGTGCATGGTACGGAGTTAAAGGCTGCTGCTGAGAAGTTTGCAAGGTTACACGACACCCCAGACGTTAAGGCTTCTGAGGGTTTGCTCTTTGCTTTCAAGTTACGACATAGACTTACCAACTGTAAGGCCCATGGCGAAGCTTTGAATGCCAATGAGGATGGAGTAGAAGAGTTTCGGCAGAAGGTGAAGGGCTTGATCGACAGGGAGGTTCTCACTCTCGGTCAAGTCTACAGGGCTGATGAAACTGGTCTATTCAATCGCTCGCTGCCAACGAACAACCCTAGCAGAGGAGACGGAGAAGCGTATATCTGGCCGCAAGCTCTCCAAGCAACAGATATCTGCTTTGTGTTGTGCCAATGCTAACAGCATGCACTGGCTCAAGCCCGTTATTGTTGGCTGTGCAAAGCAGCCTCAGTGTCTTCGTGGGGTGATGGATGTCCTTACTGTTGTGTGGTACCATTCTGTGAAGGCTTGGTTCACAGCCAAGATCTTCAAATACTGGTTTTACCAACACTTCGTCAAGGAGGCCATCTATTATCAGACGAACACACTGGGAGTCTTACGCAACCAGGTAAAGGCTCTCCTTCTCTTGGACAAAACACCTGCACATCCGTCCGACAACGAGGTGGTGGCTGAGAATGGCCGCATTATGTGCTTGTTTTTGCCACCTAGTACGACTTCTCTCCTCTTGCCAATGAACGAAGAAGTGATCGTGGCAATGAAGAGGCTGTACCATTGGAAGTTCCTGGACGAGGTGATGGTTGTTCTTGAGGGCGAGGACGAGCACAGGGAGGGACGGGACATTCAAGGCCAGCAGACTGTGGAAAACCTTCACCGCTACAACCTCAAGTCAGCCATCTACAACTGGGCCAGTGCATCGAGGGAAGTCTCTTCAAGACTGGAAAGTGGTTGGTCTCGTTTGCTTTTCAGAGCTGATGTGGTGCACGACTTTCTAAGTTTTGACGTGGATGACTTTGTGTTTGGTGGGGGCGCTTTGTGGTTGTTGGGGGTGCTCACCATCGACTCACTCGATGTAGTGCTGCCCTTGGGTGTCAGCCCTTTCCTGTCTTCCATCCTTCTTTCTTTCCATCCTCTTCTGTCTTTCATTCCTTCATTCTTTCCTCATCCTTCTGCTTACGGGTGATTTTACACTCCCTCTTCTGTCTTTCTTTCCTTCATTCTTTCCTCTTCCTTCTGTCTGTTGGTGATTCTACACTGAGTGACAAGCCAAATGGTTTCCTCTACATCAGGAAACCATTTACTATGCTGGGTGGTAACCATATAACCAAATTTTGGCTCCTGGCGGTTTAGTGAGTGATTACAGTGCTCCAGTCAGATTGAGCCAGTGAAGGTTTATATCCAAAGGGTGGTCGGGGTTTATTGCTCACGTAATGCCACTAAGGGATGAGTGAGGCTGATCACTCTCATCTTAAATGTCAGGGCCAGCTTGCCTAGCCTCAGGCTCCTACGCTTCTTATGGGTCAATGTCGGATTGGATAATGGATGGATGGATGACTTCCATGCGTGTCTTTGTGTGGCTGGTGACAAGATGAATGTGGACGAAGTGCGTGAGTGGTTGAATGACGGTGAAGGTGACCCAGGGTATCAGATCATGTCTGATATTGACATCGCATTTTCAGTTGCAGGTACAAGTACCCAGCGTGAAGATTCCGATGAGGACAGCGAGGATGATGCAGACTCCTCTCAGCGCACCACTACTCCAGCCATCCCCAAGCTGAGCACACTACGGGAACATGTCGAGTTCATTCTGGATTACCTTGAAGACCCGGACTGTGACTGGGACATGGGGCCCCTGGGACTTGCAAAGGAAGTGCAGTGCATCATCACTCGCCAGAATCACTGTTCCTTATGTCAATCAACCATTGACAGTTTCTTCAGGCTCGTGACCCCCCGATGTGCCCAGCCCTGGCTCCACACCACTGCCTCACCAAGACAGGGCTTCCACCTCCGAGCCACAGTCCAGCACATCGGCCATTGTGGAGTCGCCATCGGACGTGAGTTTGTGGCTAACTTCGGAGTTGTCTGTAGTGGGTAGTCCATCACCACGTCCCAGCAACGCGCCCTTCAGCCACCTGCAACACCTACTCTTAGATTCTGACAGTGAATAAACTCCAAAAACTCGTTACTAGATCACACCGGAATTTATAGTGTTGAGCAGTGTTTAGAACAGAATGTACAGTGTTAAGAAATTGGAATTTAGAGTGCAAAGGATTAAGTGCACAGTGCTTCTGTACACTGGTGACTTTCCAGTGCAGAGCAAGTAAGAAAAGAATGTGCACTGTTAAGAAATTAGAATTCAGAGTGCAAAGGATTAAGTGCAGTGCAACACTGGATTACTGTATGTGCTTCAGGTGCACCTTCGTACTGTCAGAGTCTGAGAGGAGGCGAGTTATTCTTAGCGACGGCCACGGACGTGTTGTAAGTACCCCGGATATTGGTAAATATTGTCCATACTCATCTTGAAATCCTCATTCTCTGGTGCCTTTTCATTTATTTCATGCTTTCTACCCCTTAATTGTGTGAATGGGGTCTTAAATAGGTGCTATGCATGTCCAGTAGGGAGTTATGTAGGTGATTGTCTGAGTTAGGCTGGGTCAGGGTCCATAAATACCTATCCAGGAGGCATTTTCCCAAGTCCCAGACAAACCCAATTTCCTGACATGCCTTTGGCTCTATTACATCGGATATTGGAGGGATTACATACACACACACACACACACACACACATATATATATATATATATATATATATATATATATATATATACATATATACAGAGAGAGAGAGAGAGAGCATAGGCCTATAATATTCTATAGGGAGGTTCGGTAAAACACAGGTGAGAGGCTGGAGTTTATTCTCTAATGTTTCGACCAGAGGCCTTTACCAAAGTGAATGCTGCTTAAGTACCCATGGGATCACTCCCTCTTGCTGGCTGTCCACTACCCGCATAACCTGACCTGACTTCGCCGACCCTCCTGATTGCCATTTCCACGCTCGGCCTCGCCCAGCACAGAAAGCTGTCACGATCGTTGGTTGTGCTACGCTTTTTTGCACAAATATGAGCTGCTTCCATTGCCCTCCTTACACATTTCTTTAAACCCTTGTAAATTATTTGTGCCCCCTCCTATTTGGGCAAGTGATTACATTCGCCAATGTGAAAAACTAAATTATTTGATGTTCTGTGACACCTTACATCGTTCTCATGTTCTTATAACCTCTTATTAAGGCCCCTTGAGGATTCACCATAATACTGTATATGGAAGAACAGTTTCTACAAAGTATGGTATGGACCACACTATTCTCGGTGTTATTCCTCTCCTTGCTTCTCATCTTCACGACATCACCTTTTTTCTTTCCTGATGATGTTGTGATGCTTATCCCAGTTCCTCTCAAGAATTTCTCCAAACACGCTGACTCTGCAGAGTTTGGGACCGCTATGTAACTCGTCTTTTCCAACTTGATATCAATGTGTCTGAACTTTATGTTTATATCTTTCTTTTCAATCATATTAATAACCCCCACTGGATAATTCAATTCTGTGAATAGCAATCAGGAGGGGCGGCGAAGTCAGGTCAGGTCATGGGGGGAGTGGACAGCCAGCAAGAGGGGGTGATCCCACGGATACTTAAGCAGCTCACGTCAGTCTGAATGTAGCATTCTCTTTGATAAAGGCCTCTGGTCGAAACGTTAGAGAATAAACTCCAGCCACTCACCTGTGTTTTACCTAACCTTCCTAAAGGATCCAATTGTCGGTATGGAACACACACACACACACACACACACACACACACACACACACACACACACACACACACACACACACACACACACACACACACACACACACACACACACACACACATACACACACACACACATATATATATATATATATATATATATATATATATATATATATATATGTATATATATATATATATATATATATATATATATATATATATATATATATATATATATATATATATATATATATATATATATATATATATATATATATATATATATATATATATATATATCTACATATATATATATATATATATATATATATATATATATATATATATATATATATATATATATATATATATATATATATATATATATATATATATATATATATATATATATATATATATATATATATATATATATATATATATATATATATATATATATATATATATATATATATATATATACATATATATATTGTTACGGAACAGAGAAAGATAATGTACACTTTAAGTGAGAATACGAAGAGTCACTACTGTCCCGTAAAGTTCCAGGTTCAAAACAAAAGAGTTAGGTAAAATTACAAGTTAAAGTTTAATGCTTAAACTAACAACAAAACATTCAGAACTCATAAGGATAATGTAATGGCAAATAAACAGGTTAAATATATGGTTAACTGCAATAGCCTCTATTAACACGAAATTAGCAAGAGTAAATTTATCTAAGTCAGCCCTGATAAAATGAGATACCAGATAATACTCAGTGAATGCCAGATAAATAATTACAGATACAAACTATTATCAAAAATAACTGACACAACCCAACATTAATCAAAACCTCACTAGGCCCAAGAATTAACCCCATGCTACACAGTACAAGAAAAAATGCAACAACAGTTATACTCAAATTACACACAGCTGCTAGATGTTTGGAGATTTCTTGAGCACTCACAATAATAATATTTGTACAGGGGAGGACAGAGATGTGAACAAAATGAGGAGCAGATCTAAGTGGCAATGATGCAGAGATTGAGCTCATTATATAGGGGCTAGCAGAGCCTGATACAACTTGTAATAAGGACGCGCTAATGAAGCGATGGGGACAAACGGTCGACAATCCCGCACTGAATAACAGAAAGGACGACTTACTCTACTATAACGGTAGAAGGGGGGGACTGAGGCAGAACACGCTCGTGATCAAACATGCAGCATACTGTGCGTTAAAATTACACAAAGGATGATGAAATCATAGGCTATGTAACACCTCCCCACAAAGAAAAAAGAAATTTACAAAGGAAATTTCTTATTACTCTAAAACAATCTGTATATGGCATTACAGACCATGCAAGGTCTTTCCTAATGTTACAAAAAATGAGATCTCCCTAGCACGTTCAGTCATAGGTACTTGCCAGTATCCCTTTAACAAATCAAACTTACTTATGTACCTAGCCTTTCCGATCTTGTCTATGCAATCTTCCACACGAGGGAGAGGGTAAGTGTCTGTTTTGGTTATCTGATTAACACGTCTGTAGTCGATGCAAAGCCTCTGTGACCCACCTGGCTTAGGGACTAGAGTGACAGGAGAACTCCACTCGCTCTGACAGGGCTCCAATCATCTTGTGGTCCAACAGGTAGCCAAGCTCCTTCTGGATGAGAGGAACTTTCACTGGGTTCACACGGTAAGGAGGCAATTTAATTGGCTTTGCGTCTCCAACATCGACATCATGCATCAACACAGTGGTTCTTCCTGGAGTGGCACGGAACACTTGCGGGTACTCCTGCAGTAATGCCGAAAACTCCTGCCTTTCCTTCGGAGGTAGATGAGAAAGCTTAGTCTGGAGATCATTCATGATATCAGGATTCTTCCCCAAACTATCACTCAGGCTCATACTGCATGGGAGAACTTCACTTGTAGACTCGGGTGGAAGAGCTACAGTGCAGACTGGATTATTTTCGTCCCGCCTGTGATATAACTTTAGCATGTTGATGTGACATAGTTGCTTGCTCTTTCTACGATCTGGTGTGGCGATGACATAGCTGACATCACTGAGTTTCTTCTCCACGAAATAAGGGCCACTAAACTTGGCTTGAAGAGGTTGCCCATGAACTGGTAGCAGAATCAAAACCTGATCTCCTGGCTGAAAGTGGCGTAACCTGGACTTCTTGTCATACCTAGTCTTCATCTTCTCCTGAGCAGCTCCTAAATTCTCTCTCGCCAGCTGTAAAGCAGTGGACAGCCTTTCTTTGAACTTCATCACATACTCCAGCAGGTTGTCGTCATCTTCCTCCGACAGCCAGCATTCCTTGAGTAACTTAAGGGGTCCTCTTACTTCATGGCCAAACAGTAGTTCAAAAGGTAAGAAGCCCAGTGATTCATTTGGAGATTCTCTTGCAGCAAACACAACGAATGGAAGACCTTTATCCCAGTCTTTCTGATGTTCCAAACAGTATTTCTTGAGCATCGATTTGAGTGTTTGATGGTATCTCTCCAACGCTCCTTGGGTCTGGGGATGGTAAGCTGAAGACGTGATCTGGGAGATGCCCAACTCTTTCAGAGACTGCTTGAAAACATTTGACATGAAATTACTTCCCCGGTCGGACTGTACCTCCTTGGGCAGACCAAACTTTGTGAAGAACACTAGCATTTCCTTAACCACGTTCTTTGCTGAGATGTTTCTAAGTGGAATGGCTTCAGGATAACGAGTAGCCATATCAATCATGGTCAACACATAAGAAAATCCTGAAGAAGTCTTAGGAAGAGGGCCCACAATATCCACCAACACACGGGTGAAAGGCGCCTCAAAAGGAGGAATGGGAACTAGAGGTGCAACCTTTTCGGTCTGATTACACTTTCCCACAACTTGACAGGTGTGACAAGACTTACAATACCAGGAAACATCCCTGAAGATACCTGGCCAGTAGAAGTGTTTCAAAATGCGTGCCACAGTCTTCCTCACTCCAAGGTGTCCTGCCAAACTGGAATCATGAGCCACTCGAATGATATCCTGCCTACAAACACGAGGGATGACAACTTGATGTACAACCTCCCATTCACAGTCGGCTGATGCTGTTGGGGGTCTCCACTTCCTCATAAGTACTCCTGACTTTACATAATAACAAGTAGAAGCACCAGCTGACTCTTCCTCACTGCAAGCAGAGTTAGCTAGACCTTTCAACTCAGGGTCAGCAACCTGCAACTCAACGAACTCTTGACGAGACAAATTATCAACACTACGGGGTACTGCCTCATCTGGTGAGTGGTCCAAATTAGCAAGAAAAGTGTCAGCTAGGATAACATCATCATCATCATTATCCTCTAAATCACCAGTAACTTTAGACTTAGCCCTAGTGACAGCACATGCAGGGAACACATCAGGGACATCACAATCCTGGGACGCAGCCACTGGCTCACTAGACAACTGAGGAGCTGGACACACTTGACTTCCACCAATATCATTTCCAAGTAAGAAAGTTACACCTGACATTGGGAGTGTCTCAACCAACCCAACCATAACAGAACCATTAACAAAACCAGACTCTAAATTCACTCTGCACAGAGGGACAGAGAAGTAATTATTTCCTACACCTTGTAAGATTACAGTTTCATCAGAGGAATTAACATTAGAGCCTAGAACACTGGTCAGCATAAGGGATTGGCAAGCACCTGTATCACGATATATTTTAACTGATTTCCTGTCATTACTGTCCAGAGGACTGACAAAACCATCAGACAGGAAATTAGCACATGAACTCTTGAGAGTGTCACCCACGTTACTGCTCAAAAGAGGAGCTCCATCATGAGAATTTAAGTTACCCCTCAAAGCAGGTTCAGTTAACTCAGTTGAAGAATTCTGGGAACTCTCAAGAGTGGACACTAGACCAATTGACTGAATATTTAAACACTCCTTTTTGTTCACATCAAGCTGTCTCCTGAAACATCTCTCCGTAGTATGACCAAGCTTACTACAATAAGTACATTTACTTTTCTGAAATCTAGAGGTGAAGCTGGTATTTACTTCCTGAGAAACATCATCCTTATTCTCTTTCCTGTTACCTGTACTCTGAGTAGAGGCAACGTACTTACTCTCAGCTTTCCCTTTTTCTCTAGAATATCTCTTGTGAGTGAGAACATACTCATCAGCTAAAACTGCAGCATCAGACAAATTATCTATTCTTTTCTCATCAAGATATAGGCTTACATCTTTATAAATACACCTCTTGAAATCCTCCAGCAAAATCATCTGCTTAAATTTACCAAAATCAGAATCCACATTCTTAGAATTTAACCACTGCTCTAACAGATCTTCTTTGATTCTTGCATACTCAACATGGGATTGCTTATCTTGCTTGTATGTTGTCCTAAATTTTACTCTATAGGCTTCAGGAACAAGCTCATAGGCCTTAAGAATCAAGCTCTTAACTACATCATAATTATCAGACTGATCCTGAGGCAAAGATGCATAAGTTACTTGAGCTTTACCGGTGAGAACAGTTTGAAGGAGTACTGGCCAATACTTTTTGGGCCAATTAAAACCTGTAGCTACCCTCTCAAACAACTGAAAATACTTTGTTAAATCAGATTCATTAAAAGGAGGGACAAGTTTAACATTTTTAGCCACATCAAAATCATCAGAGCTAGATGATCCAGTTCCACCTTGTTTCATGCGATACTCATGGTCTGCCTGAATCCTGGCAAGTTCAACTTGTGCCTGTATCTGTGCCTCCTGAATCCGAGCCTGAGATTCCGCCTCCTTAGCCTGAGACTCAGCCTGCTTAGCATTTGCCTGAAATTCAGCTTCCTTCACACGAGACTCCTGCAGAGCTAGCTGTAACTTAGCTAATTCAATCTGCGTTTGCTCATTTGGAGGAGTTACATTGAACAAGCTTTCATTAATCATGGCAACAATCTGATCTTTAGACTGATGAGAGCGAACAACAAATCCCAATTGTTGAGCAACAATCTTAAGTTCATTCTTTGTTCTGTTTTCTATATCACACACTGTTTGCACATTTGACAAAAAATCCCTGGCTTCATCAAGTGTAGAAATAGTAGCCATCATGAATATATCACAGTCACAAAATATCAAACAATATCCTTATGATAATATCCTGAATATCCTGATGAGAGGTCGCCAAATTTATGTTACGGAACAGAGAAAGATAATGTACACTTTAAGTTGGAATACGAAGAGTCACTACTGTCCCGTAAAGTTCCAGGTTCAAAACAAAAGAGTTAGGTAAAATTACAAGTTAAAGTTTAATGCTTAAACTAACAACAAAACATTCAGAACTCATAAGGATAATGTAATGGCAAATAAACAGGTTAAATATATGGTTAACTGCAATAGCCTCTATTAACACGAAATTAGCAAGAGTAAATTTATCTAAGTCAGCCCTGATAAAATGAGATACCAGATAATACTCAGTGAATGCCAGATAAATAATTACAGATACAAACTATTATCAAAAATAACTGACACAACCCAACATTAATCAAAACCTCACTAGGCCCAAGAATTAACCCCATGCTACACAGTACAAGAAAAAATACAACAACAGTTATACTCAAATTACACACAGCTGCTAGATGTTTGGAGATTTCTTGAGCACTCACAATAATAATATTTGTACAGGGGAGGACAGAGATGTGAACAAAATGAGGAGCAGATCTAAGTGGCAATGATGCAGAGATTGAGCTCATTATATAGGGGCTAGCAGAGCTTGATACAACTTGTAATAAGGACGCGCTAATGAAGCGATGGGGACAAACGGTCGACAATCCCGCACTGAATAACAGAAAGGACGACTTACTCTACTATAACGGTAGAAGGGGGGGACTGAGGCAGAACACGCTCGTGATCAAACATGCAGCATACTGTGCGTTAAAATTACACAAAGGATGATGAAATCATAGGCTATGTAACAATATATATATACAGTATATTGCAAGACACCTTAATCACGTAAGGGGTGGCCACAAACGAATCACCTCTATGGCACCCTGTCCCCCTCCAATTCATTGCCCTGCTCCCAGCTCACACCACCCTCTCTCATATACCTCTCCACTCCACCCCTCCATATCATCCTTGAAGTCCCTCTCCCTCTTCCCCCTCCACCTCGCTCACATACACTCTCTTCGTCAGTCTCTAACTCTCCATCCTCTCCACATGGCCAAACCACCTCAGTGTGTTTCTCGTAACACTTCCTATCTCATCCACATCCGCACCACAGCGCTACTTCACTTCCTCATTTGTCAATCTGTCTCTCCATGTGACTCCACAGACTCCTCTCAAATAACTCATTTCCTTTGCTCTCACTCTTGACTTCCGTCCCTCCAGCAAGGTCCAAGCTTCACATCCATACATTAGAGTTGGTATCACAATACTGTCATGTAGTAACTTTTTCACTTCCATGCTCACTTTCCTGTTTCTTGTCACTGCTTTCAAGGAACCAGCAACCTTTCTTCCTTGTTGTACCCTTTCAAGCACTTCACCCTCTAAATTTCCATCCTTACTCATCACACTACCCAAGTACTTAAATGCGCTCACATTTTGCATTTCCTCCTCATCCAACCTCACTGTACATTCACTAACTTCATTTCTCACGAAGACCATAGCTTTATTCTTCCCGACGTTCACATTTTGATTCCGTCTCTTACCCACTCTCCCAAACTCATCCACTAAACCTTGCAGCTCCTCTTCATCTTCGCTTAACAACACAGTATCATCTGCAAACAACAGTACAGGGAGTTTCCAAACACTGCCCTCTTTCACTTGTATCTCTTTTATAACCCCATCCATATACAGCTGGAACAACCACGGAGACATGACACATCCTTGCTTGAATCCAACCTTCAAAGAGAAAAATTCACTCAGTTCACTATCCACACGCACTGCCGCCTTAGCACCCTCATACATATTCTTCACGGCGTTCGACAACTTCCCATCTACTTCTTATACGAGTATTCTTAATACTTTCCACAATCCTTGTCTACCCACCCTGTCATATGCTTTCTCCAAATTCATGGAGGTCGCATACAACTTCTTTCCCTTCTCTAGAAACTTATCCACCAAAGATCTAAGAATGAATATCTGATCTACACAACCTCTTCCCTTCCTAAAAACTTCCCTGTTCTTCTCCAAATAATTCCTCTGTTATTTCCCTAACTCTGTCAATAAGTATCCAACCATATACTTTTTCTATTACACTAAGAAGACAATGCCTTATGATTACCACACACTTCTTTTTCCACTTTTCCTTCATACAAGGAATAAATATACCTGACTTCCAATCCTCAGACACTTTACCTTCCTCCCAGGCCAATCTGCACATCTACCTCCATTCTACTACTATCTCTCCCACATGCTTCAGCATTTCACCACACTCTCCATCAATTCCTGGGCCTTTCCTCATTTTAACTTTCTTCATTGCTTCCACAACTTCCATCCTACTGATTTCTTCCTCTCTTCTCACATCCCTCCTTCTCCCAGCCATTCCCCAGGCACTGATACTCGCATTACTTTCATTCTCAATATTCAGCAGTTTCTTAAAATGTTCTTTCCATCTGCTCACTTTTTCTCTTTTCTCCACTAGTAATCTACCATTTTCATCTTTCACTCCCAAGCTAACTTTTTTGGCACCCTGTCTAACTCTTTCTACCTCTTCCCAAAATATTTTCTTACATTCCCTCCACTTTACACTCAAATTCCTTCCAAATTCCTCATCCAATCTCTTCTTACTCTCTCTTACTACGGTAATCTTTTCACCACCCTCTTCCTCTTTACATATGACTCTCCCATCCGTCTCTGAACTTCTTCCACGCCCCTGTTTCTCATCCAATCACAATATGTTTTCTTCTCTTGTGCCACAGCCTGTCTCACCTCTTCATTCCACCATGCTATTCCCTGCACCCTCCTTCGTCTTCTCTACCACCCACACGCCACCTCACATGCTGCACAGATTTCTTCCGTGAATATCTTGCACATATCTTCCACGTCCCGCACCTGATCCAGTCCATATTTACCCAATCGCTCCTCCACTTCTCTCGTATTCTGCTTTTTCTCCATCGTCTTGTAACCTTTCCAGTCACCTTGCATATACTACTTCCTGTCCTTCCCTTCTTCTACAGTATTTCTCCATTTCATTTGGACTTTGATTCTGACCACCACTTGGTGGTGGTCAGAAAGTCCACTCTCCCAACATGTATATTCTCTTGCATCCATTATACACCTTCTCATCCTTTCATCCACACATACATAATCAGCCATTGCCTTCCTTTCATTCAGTTCACCACCCACCCTTCTCATCACTTACCACGAATACCTTGTGCCTGACGAGGGTATTGGCTATCACTAACCCCCTCTCGGCACAAATGTCCACTAAAGGACTGCCATTCTCATCCATCTCTGCAGGCACACCCTACTCACCAACTACTCCATCCACCTTCACATTCCCTACTTTTCCATTCATATCTCCAATCAAAAACTCTCTCATTCCTTTCAGACTTTCCCATGCACATTTCCACATTTGTCCAGAACTTTTCTCTCACTGCTTGCATGACCTTGCGTTGGCTCATACACGAACACAATTGCCCACATTTGTAGTCTGACTTTCAATCTTACCCACACAATCCATGAGCCAACTGATCCATACTCTCTTATACTCTCCTTCCATCTGTTACTCACAACAATACACACTCCTTCTTTTGCTCTCTCATTCTCACTTACTTTCGTGCATATACCCCATCCATACTCCCATTCTCTCACACTCTCACCTACCCATTAATTTCAGTTAAATCACATATATCCACTTTCGCACCCTCAAGCACCTGGACAATCTCTATTTCTTTCACCTCATCATTTGCACCCCTTACATTCCATGTAGCTATCTGTACCGTGTCCTTTGTTCGGTCCTTAGTCGCACCTTTTGGTCAGTCCTGGTCCGAGGCTTCCTGTTCGTAGTTTTAGTCAGATGTTTTCTGGGGAGGGGCACTACCCCTCCACCAACCCACTTGTTGTCACGTAGGGAATACGTGTTGGTTTGTTTTAAAGTTATCAGCCAGCGTTGTAAATGCTTTCCTGGTTTTCAGGAAATCATTTTGCTTGCCACTCATATATATATATATATATATATATATATATATATATATATATATATATATATATATATATATATATATATATATATATATTGTTACGGAACAGAGAAAACTGTCCCACAAAGTTACAGGTTCAAAACAAAAGAGTTAGGTAAAATTACAAGTTAAAGTTTAATGCTCAAACTAACAACAAAATATTCAGGACTCATAAGGATAATGTAATGGCAAAAAACAGGTTAAATATATGGTTAACTGCAATAGCTTCTATTAACACGAAATTAGCAAGAGTAAATTTATCTAAGTCAGCCCTGATAAAATGAGAAAACCGGATAATACTCAGTGAATGCAAGATATATTATTACAGATACAAAATATTATCAAAAATGACTGACAAAAACACATGAATCACAAAAACCTCATAGGCCTAAGAATCAACACCCTATGCTACACAGTACAAGAACAAAATGCAATAACAGGTATACTCAAATTACACAGCTGCTACATGATTGGAGACTTCTTGAGCACTCACAATAATAACAACTGTACAGGGGAGGACAGAGATGTGAGCATAATGAGGAGATCTAAGTGGCAATAATGCAGAGACTGAGCTCATTATATAGGGTCCGGCAGAGCTTGATACAACTTGTAAGAAGGACGCGCAAATGAAGTCAGAGGGGACAAAGAGTTGACACTCCTGCTCTGAACAACAGAAAGAACGACTTACTCTACTATAAGGGAGGAGGGGGGGAGTGAGGTAGAACACGCTCGTGATCAAACATGCAGCATACTGTACGTTAGAATTACACAAAGGATGATGAAATCATAGGCTATGTAACACCTCCCCACAAAGAAAAAGAAATTTACAAAGGAAATTTCTTATTACTCTAAAACAATCTGTCTAAAGTCTAGATAAGCAATCTGCAATAACATTTTCTTTCCCCTTGACATGTTGTATGTCTAATGAATACTCCTGAAGAAGTAGACTCCATCTTGTCAATCTCTGATTTTTATCTTCAAACTTACTAAGGAATTTCAGTGGGTTATGATCGGTATAAATAACTATGGGGTCAAAACCAGAACACAAATAAAATGAAAAATGCTGTAAACCCAAAATCAAGGCCAAAAGCTCTTTCTCAATAGTTGAGTAGTTCTTTTGAGGTGGAGTGAACTTCTTACTGTAATAAGATACAGGGTGTTCAATACCCTGATCATCCTCTTGCAGCAAAACAGCCCCAGGTCCTGTATCACTTGCATCAACAGCCATCTTAAAAGGCTTAGCAAAATTTGGAGTAGCGAGCACTGGCTGACTTAATAGGACAGCTTTAAGTTTGCTGAAAGAGGATTCACAGTTATCGGTCCAGACAAATTGAACTCCCTTTTTCAGTAGGTCTGTAAGTGGTGATACAAGAATTGAAAAGTTAAGAACGAATCTCCTGTAATAACCTACCATTCCCAAAAATCTTTGTAACTCTTTCCTACTTCTAGGTCTGGGAAGATCAATTATAACCTGAACCTTAGCTGCTGGTGGTGCAACATGTCCATCACCAATTACGTACCCAAGGTGCTGAACTTTAGCTTGACCAAACTCACACTTTGATAAATTAGCTACAAGATTAGCCTGAACCAAACGCTCAAGAAATTTACTGACATGGCATAGGTGATCTTTCCAGTTGTCACTGAAGATTAATACATCATCAATATAAACAACACACCCTGCCAAACTCTCTGTTACAACATTCATGAGCTTCTGAAATGTGGCTGGTGCATTCTTTATACCATATGGCATTACAGAACATGCAAAAGTCTTTCCTAGTGTTACAAAACATGAGATCTCCCCAGCACGTTCAGTCATAGGTACTTGCCAGTATCCCTTTAACAAATCAAACTTACTTATGTACCTAGCCTTTCCGATCTTGTCTATGCAATCTTCCACGCGAGGGAGACGGTAAGTGTCTGTTTTCGTTATCTGATTAACACGTCTGTAGTCGATGGAAAGCCGCTGTGACCCACCTGGCTTAGGGACTAGAGTGACAGGAGAACTCCACTCGCTCTGACAGGGCTCAATCATCTTGTGGTCCAACAGGTAGCCAAGCTCCTTCTGGATGAGAGGAACTTTCACTGGGTTCACACGGTAAGGAGGCAGTTTAATTGGCTTTACGTCTCCAACATCGACATCATGCATCAACACAGTGGTTCTTCCTGGAGTGTCACGGAACACTTGCGGGTACTCCTGCAGTAATGTCGAAAACTCCTGCCTTTCCTCGGGAGCTAGATGAGAAAGCTTAGTCTGGAGATCATTCATGATATCAGGATTCTTCCCCAAACTATCACTCAGGCTCATGCTGCATGGGAGAACTTCACTTGCAGACTCGGGTGGAACAGCTACAGTGCAGACTGGGTAATTTTCGTCCCGCCTGTGATATAACTTTATCATGTTGATGTGACAAAGTTGCTTGCTCTTTCTACGATCTGGTGTGGCAATGACATAGTTGACATCACTGAGTTTCTTCTCTACGAAATAAGGACCACTAAACTTGGCTTGAAGAGGTTGCCCATGCACCGGTAGCAGAATCAAAACCTGATCTCCTGGCTGAAAGTGGCGTAACCTGGACTTCTTATCATACCGAATCTTCATCTTCTCATGAGCAGTTCCTAAATTCTCTCTCGCCAGCTGTAAAGCAGTGGACAGCCGTTCTTTGAACTTCATCACATACTCCAGCAGGTTGACGTCATCTTCCTTTGACAGCCAGCATTCCTTGAGTAGCTTAAGGGGTCCTCTTACTTCATGGCCAAACAGTAGTTCAAAAGGTGAGAAGCTCAGTGATTCATTTGGAGATTCTCTTGCGGCAAATACAACAAATGGAAGACTTTTGTCCTAGTCTTTCTGACGTTCCAAACAGTATTTCTTGAGCATCGATTTGAGTGTTTGATGATATCTCTCCAAGGCTCCTTGGGTCAGGGGATGGTAAGCTGAAGATGTGATCTGGGTGACGCCCAACTCTTTCAGAGACTGCTTGAAAACATTTGACATTAAATTACTTACCCGGTCTGACTGTACCTCCTTGGGCAGACCAAACTTTGTGAAGAACCCTAGCATTTCCTTAACCACGTTGTTTGCTGAGATATTTCTAAGTGGAATGGCTTCAGGATAACGAGTAGCCATATCAATCAGGGTGAACACATAAGAAAATCCTGAAGAAGTCTTAGGAAGAGGGCCCACAATATCCACCAACACACGGGTGAAAGGCGCCTCAAAACGAGGAATAGGAACTAGAGGTGCAACCTTTTCGGTCTGATTACACTTCCCCACAACTTGACAGGTGTGACAAGACTTACAATACCAGGAAACATCCCTGAAGATACCTGGCCAGTAGAAGTGTTTCAAAATGCGTGCCACAGTCTTCCTTACTCTAAGGTGTCCTGCCAAACTGGAATCATGAGCCACTCTAATGATATCCTGCCTACAAACACGAGGGATGACAACTTGATGTACAACCTCCCATTCACAGTCGGCTGATGCTGTTGGGGGTCTCCACTTTCTCATAAGTACTCCTGACTTTATATAATAACAAGTAGAAGCACCAGCTGACTCTTCCTCACTGCAGGCAGAGTTAGCAAGACCTTTCAACTCAAGGTTAGCAACCTGCAACTCAACCAACTCTTGACGAGACAAATTATCAACACTACGGGGTACTGCCTCATCTGGTGAGTGGTCCAAATTAGCAAGAAAAGTGTCAGCTAGGATAACATCATCGTCATCATTATCCTCTAAGTCACCAGTAACTTTAGACTTAGCCCTAGTGACAGCACATGCAGAGAACACATCAGGGACATCATAATCCTGGGTCGCAGCCACTGGCTCACTAGACAACTGAGGAGCTGGACGCACTTGACTTCCACCAATATCATTTCCAAGTAAGAAAGTTACACCTGACATTGGGAGTGTCTCAACCAACCCAACCATAACAGAACCATTAACAAAACCAAACTCTAAATTCACCCTGCACAGAGGGACAGAGAAGTAATTATTCCCTACACCTTGTAAGATTACAGTTTCATCAGGGGAATTAACATTAGAGCCTAGAATACTGGTCAGCATAAGGGATTGGCAAGCACCTGTATCACGATATATTTAAACTGATTTCCTGTCATAACTGTCCAGAGGACTGACAAAACCATCAGACAGGAAATTAGCACATGAACTCTTGAGAGTGTCACCCACGTTACTGCTCAAAAGAGGAGCTCCATCATGAGAATTTAATTTACCCCTCAAAGCAGGTTCAATTAACTCGGGTAAAGAATTCTGGGAACTTTCAAGGATGGACACTAGACCAGTTGACTGAATATTTAAAGACTCCTTTTTGTTCACATCACGCTGTCTCCTGAAACATTTCTCCGTAGTATGACCAAGCTTACTACAATAAGTACATTTACTTTTCTGAAATCTAGTGGTGAAGCTGGTATTTACTTCCTGAGAAACATCATCTTTACTCTCTTTCCTGTTACCTGTACTCTGAGTAGAGGCAACATACTTACTCTCAGCTTTCCTCTTTTCTTTAGAATATCTCTTATGAGTGAGAACATATTCATCAGCTAAAACTGCAGCATCAGACAAATTATCTATTCTTTCCAATGCTCTAACAGATCTTCTTTGATTTTTGCATACTCAACATGGGATTGCTTATCTTGCTTATAAATTGTCCTAAATTTTACTCTATAGGCTTCAGGAACAAGCTCATAGGCCTTAAGAATCAAGCTCTTAACTACATCATAATTATCAGATTGATCCTGAGGCAAAGATGCATAAGTTACTTGAGCTTTATCGGTGAGAACAGTTTGAAGGAGTACTGGCCAATACTTTTTGGGCCAATTAAAACCTGTAGCTACCCTCTCAAACAACTGAAAATACTTTGTTAAATCAGATTCATTAAAAGGAGGGACAAGTTTAACATTTTTAGCCACATCAAAATCATCAGAGCTAGATGATCCAGTTCCACCTTGTTTCATGCGATACTCATGGTCCGCCTGAATCCTAGCAAGTTCAATTTGTGCCTGAGCCTGTATCTGTGCCTCCTGAATACGAGCATTTGCCTGAAATTCAGCCTCCTGAATACGAGCCTGAGACTCCGCCTCCTTAGCATTTGCCTGAAATTCAGCCTCCTTAGCACGAGCCTCCTGCAGAGCTAGCTGTAACTTAGCTATTTCAATCTGCATTTGCTCATTTGGAGGAGTTACATTAAACAAGCTTTCATTAATCATGTTAACAATTTGATCTTTAGAATGATGAGAGCGAACAACAATTCCCAATTGTTGAGCAACAAGCTTAAGTTCATTCTTTGTTCTGTTTTCTACATCACACACTGTTTGCACATTTGACAAAAAATCTTTGGCTTCATCAAGTGTAGTAATAGTAGACATCATGAATAAATCACAGTCACAAAATATCAAGCAATATCCTTATGATAATATCCTGAATATCTTGGTGAGGTGGCCAAATTTATGTTACGGAACAGAGAAAACTGTCCCGCAAAGTTCCAGGTTCAAAACAAAAGAGTTAGGTAAAATTACAAATTAAAGTTTAATGCTCAAACTAACAACAAAACATTCAGGACTCATAAGGATAATGTATTGGCAAAAAACAGGTTAAATATATGGTTAACTGCAATAGTCTCTATTAACACAAAATTAGCAAGAGTAAATTTATCTAAGTCAGCTCTGATAAAATGAGAAAACCGGATAATACTCAGTGAATGCAAGATATATTATTACAGATACAAAATATTATCAAAAATGACTGACAAAAACACATGAATCACAAAAACCTCACTAGGCCTAAGAATTAACACCCTACGCTACACAGTACAAGAACAAAATGCAATAACAGTTATACTCAACTTACAAGCTGCTACATGATTGGAGACTTCCTGAGCACTCACAATAATAACAACTGTACAAGGGAGGACAGAGATGTGAGCAAAATGAGGAGTAGATCTAAGCGGCAATATGCAGGGACTGAGCTCATTATATAGGGGCCGGCAGAGCTTGATACAACTTGTAAGAAGGACGCGCAAATGAAGCCAGAGGGGACAAAGAGTTGACACTCCTGCTCTGAACAACAGAAAGAACGACTTACTCTTCTATAAGGGAGGAGGGGGGGAGTGAGGTAGAACACGCTCGTGATCAAACATGCAGCATACTGTACGTTAGAATTACACAAAGGATGATGAAATCATAGGCTATGTAACAATATATATATATATATATATATATATATATATATATAGTATATCATCATCGTCAGCCGTTTGAGTATCCACTGCAGGACCGGCCTATCCTGACCGAAGTCGGGACGATACAGCCAACGTATCTCTACTAAGTGGCTTAGGCTGTCTGGTAGAGATTGTATGTAGCGTGAGAAGTGCTTGTAAGTGAAATTGTAGTGGCTTTGGATGTGTGTGTAGTCTGTGAACCAAGTGTAATTGGCCCACGCAAGCCGACTGGGTGCAAGTATACTTTATGGTAAGCGACACTGGTTCAACCACAGCACCCCTTATGTCCGCCAATGCAGTACGTGGCCGGGTGAACACTCCCAAAGTTTATTACCCTGGTGGGGAGCGAACCCTGGTTCATCAGGGAGAGAGAGAGAGAGGGTGATATTTTCTTCAGTACTGTTTATAGAAAACTTTAGACAAAAAAATAAATAAATAAATACCCCTCAATAAATACCATGTCATATGCAAAGCAAAGAGATGAGCAAGAGGTATTGGATGCCTCCTGCCACTACATAAATACATTTCTATCTGTATCTGTTTGTTTCTATATCTCTCTCTCTCTATCTCTCTATTTACCTCTTGCCAGACACTTTAACCCGTCACGTCCCGAGGTTTTCCGCACCTCCGACATCCCCCAGTCCCGAGGTATTTTTGAATTTTTTTTTTTTGGCTAAAACCTTCGCTTTTGGTGAGAAACATCGAAAATTCATAGAGAAATCGCTCACCTGAGGTTTAAAGTGCCCAATCCAGGTAGGAGTTCCTCCTCACCTGAGTGGGTTTTCTAACATGCTGGCACCAAAGAAAACGAGTTCTATGGGAGAGTAACTATTTTATCCACTCATAAACGGTATTTATTTATTTACTTGGTATGAATGTATATGTAGTATGACAGTATATTGGTTTTCAAGCAGTAATAAAGGCATTATAAGCATTGTTTCACTCACTAACTAATCACCATACCTGACCTATTTTTGCCACACTACCTGATCATTATTTCTGGCTGTTTCTTCTTCTAATGCTATGTAAACATTGTCCTCCACATTGTCATCGATTGGGGAATCACTCTGGCCCTGAATAACTTTACTAGCCAGGTCACTGGTAACAGGTCCTTTGCCAAGACAATGTCGTGAGGGGGGGAGGGGGGAGGTTATGCAGTGTAAGACATTGTCCCTGCTTGGTATCTTGTACAGGAATAGAGGAAGGTGTCCCGTGTATACATACGAAAAATCACGTGCGAAAATTGAAAATTGTGCAAAGTAGCGACCTTGTAATTGCACGACGTACTGGTACGTCGCCGGGACTGGCAAATGCAAATCGTTGCAACGTACCCATACGTCGTCGGGACGGGGCGGGTTAATCCCATAAGAGATGGTCACAAATGAATTGCCTCTGTATTACCGTATCTTCCGCCACCAGGCTGCCCTCCCTCCAACTCAGACCTTCTCTTCCATAAACCTATCCCCTCGATCCCTCCCTCTTACTCTCGGTCTCCCTCTCATCCTCCCCATTTCCATCGCACTCACATGCACTCTCCTAGGCAGTCTCTCATTCTTCACTTCCACGAGGCTGCTCTTCCTACACCACCTAATACATACACCTTTCCTCCCCATCCATCCATCTCACTTTCCGTCTTCCCTCCTTTCCCCATATCCATATCAAACACTCTCTCCTAGTCAGTAGGAGTAGACTGTAGCACCAGTCGAGCAGGGCAGTACTCCTAAGGTGGATGGAAAGCTGATGACAGGGAGAGCTGGAGCTCCCGTTTCATCAGCCCTTGTGACTAGGTCCCGACAATCCCCCTTTGCTGAACTTTTTCAGTGTCTCAGTAACACAGAGAGTAGACCAGCATGCTCTCCAATACAAGTGTCTCCAACTATCAACACCAAACTACATGCACAGTACACACCACGCTTCCTTTTCAAAATTGTCAAAAAATGGCATCGAATAACATAGCCTCGGAGTCCCCATGGGGGGGGAACATAAATGCCCCCATCTTCAGCCCCTCTCCCGGTGACAACTCAAGGTGCCTGGAACCACTGTCTGACTCTCGTCTTCTTCATTTCTGCAACATTCGTGGCCTTTCCTCTAACTTTCGCTCTGTTGAGCACCACCCCTCCTTCTCTAAACCTCACCTTCTTTTCCTAACTGAGACTCAGCTGTCTGAGGCAACTTACAGCAAACTCTTTTCTGTATCCTCCTACTTTCTCTATACTCATTTCAAAGCCAAAGGTGGCTGTTGTGTATATATACGCAACAACTTATCTTGCTCTCATGTTCCTGAACTCGATTCTTCTGAATTCTCTACACTCTGGCTTCGGCTATCCTGTCATTCTCTGACTAAATATATCTGTGCTGTTTACGTATCTCATAATTCTACTGACTATCAAAAATTCTTTGACTATCTTACTTCTACGATGGAACACATTACATCCATTTCTTCTTTCTCTGAAATCTCCATTCTTGGAGATTTCAATGTTCACCACCACCTTTGGCTCTCCTCTCCTTTCACTGATCCACCTGGTGAACAAGCCTACACCTTTTCTATCCTTAATGACCGAGAGCAGCTTGTACAGCACCCTGCCCGTATACCTGAACGCCTTGGAGAGACCTCCAACATACTTGATCTCTTCCTTACAACTAATCCTTCTGCTTACACTGTTAATCTTTTCTCTCTGTTGGGCTCCTCCGATCACAATCTTATCACCTTAACCTGTCCTATCGCTCAGGTACAGCCTGCGGACCCTCCAAAAAATCGTCGTCTCTGGCACTTTGGAGCTGTGGATTAGGAGGTCCTCAGGCAGTACATCTTTGATTTTCTCTGGAATGAGTATTGCTTCCATGGCCAGGAACCATCTGGGTGTGCCTTGCGCATTACAGAGGTTATTCTCTCGAGCATGGAAGCATACATCCCTTTCTCATATCCTTTGACTAATGCACGAAAGCCTTGGTTTAATCACGCTTGTTCTAATGCTGTCCGCAACAAGGAGAGGGCCTATAAAAGGTTCCGGAGCCAACCCGCCCCTGAATCACATCTTTTATACATTTCTGCCCGGAATCGTGCTAAGTCTGTTCTTCGCTCCTTTGGGGCTAAGATGCGAATAAATGTGTTTGAATGGATGAGTAAATGGAGAGTGAGTCGTCCTGTCTCGGCTACCTCCCTTTCCTTGGGGGAAGCAGCCTAGGTATATAGATAGATAGATAGACAAAATGCTCTCAACTCTCAAACTCAAACTCTTCCTGCTCCTTCTGGCATCTTGCCAAAAACCTTTCTAACAACTTTACCTCATCATCCTTCCCTCCTCTTTTCTACTCTGATGGCTCTGTAGCTATTTCATCTACTGATAAAGCAGATCTCTTCGCTCAGACTTTCTCCTCCAATTCCACCTGAGACGATTCCGGTGCTGTACATCTAACCCTATCCATTCATACGCTGACTTCCTCATGGCTAACATTAAAATTTCTTCAGCTAATGTATTATCTGCCATTGCTGTCCTCAGTACTAATAAGGCATATGGGCCTGATGGAGTCCCTCCTGTTGTTCTCAAGAACTGTGCTTCTGTGCTTACACCCTGCCAAGGCAAATTCTTTCGCCTTTGTCTGTCAACTTGTACCTTTCCTTCTTGCTGGAAGTTTGCTCTCATTCAGCCAGTCCCAAAGAAGGGTGACCATTCCCAACTCTCTAACTATCGTCCAATTGCTTTAACATCCTGTATCTGAAAAGTTTTTGAGTCTATTCTTAATAGAAAAATTTTAAAGCATCTTTCCTATCTCAACCTTCTTTCTGATCGTCAGTATGGGTTCCGTCAGGGAAGCTCCACAGGCGATCTTCTCACCTACCTTTCAGACTCCTGGTCATCCTCCTTTCGGGACTTTGGCGAAAGCTTTGCCATTGTACTTGACATCTCAAAGGCTTTCGATCGAGTCTGGCATAAATCTTTAATTTCCAAACTGCTCTCTTACGGTTTCTATCCTTCTATCTGTGCCTTCATTTCTAGCTTCCTTTCTGGTCGTTCTATAACCGCTGTTGTAGACGGCTATCGTTCTTCTCCTAGAGCTATTAACAGTGCTTTTCCTCAGGGCTCTGTCCTATCACCAACTCTCTTCCTTTATTTCATCAATGACCTTCTAAGCTGTACATCTAACCCTATCCATTCATACACTGATGACTCCACCCTTCACCTTTCCAATCGATTCCCACAACGTCCATCTCAGCAGTTACTTCAACAGGCAAGGGATGAGACTATGGCACACCTAATGTCTGACTTGGCTCATATCTATGACTAGGGCAAAAATAATCTGGTTGTTTTTAATGCATCAAAGACTCAGTTTTTGCACCTATCAACCCAACAAAATCTTCCACAGGTATACCCACTTATGTTTAATAATACTCAACTAAATCCTGCATCATCGTTGAACATGCTTGGGGTTTTATTTGCTCGGGATTTGTCTTGGAAAGATCATATTACATCTCTTGTAAAATCTGCTTCCAAACGATTGGGTGTGCTAAGCCAACTCCGTTCCTTCTTTGCCCCTGCACAATTGTTGACTCTATACAGGGGTTTTATCCACCCCTGTTAGGAGTACAACTCCCATGTGTGGGGAGGCTCCCCACATACAGCTCTTCTCAATAGGGTGGAGTCAAAGGCTTTTCGTCTCATTAACTCTCCCCCTCTTACTGACTCCCTTCAACCTCTGTCTCGTCACCGCAGTGTTGCATCTTTATCTCTTTTCTATCGCTACTTCAATGGTCACTGTTCCTCTGAACTGTCTGCATGTATTCCTCTACTTCTACAACGGGCGTGTAGCACCTGTCTAGCACCAAACTCTCATCCCTTTTCTGTCCAACTCTCTAATGCAAGAGTTAACCGTTACTCCCACTCCTTCATTTATGCAACAGGTCAACTCTGGAACTGTCTTCCTCTGTCTGTATTTCCTGCTTCCTATGATCTCCAGTCTTTCAAATGCAGTGTGTCCAGGCATCTCGAAATGAATGGATCTTGAATTTGGCTCTCTCTTGTATTTTGTTTTTCGCTTGGAAGGAACTGTTTTGCAGGCTCATTGCCTTTGGTTCCTTCTTCCTCACATAAAAAAAAAAAAAAGTCATTCTCCACTTACAGACGCTAAACTTACAAGCAAAACCAAACAAGAATTCAGTAAAGGCCGCTCCCTGTCTTACAAATTTACTATCAATTCCTCTGATGTGTCATGATGTAGGAGATTATGATAAAAAGATATACAATTATTTATCTCCACTCTGGCCAGGCTTTTAGTACGGGCTCTAGGCTAGAGGTTAATGAGGAAGGTTTGGATGCTTGGCGGAAAGGATATCATAGTGAAAAGAATTTAACGAATCGGAATGATGCGGTGAGGTTAGTATTTACAGAAGTTAGGTAAGATGGTTACTAGCCCCCTCATCGTTGGAATAACTCTAGTAATTTGTTCTGTTTATACTGATACTAATTAACAGTGCTGGGCAGGTGCGCAAACACTTGCGCAATTGCACACTGTTGCGCTCCGGGGAATATCGTTTGCACATTGCACACTGCATGAGACCATGCCCAATATTGCGCTTGCGCATATGAAATGGCAGGTGCGCGAGTGCAAATTTAGTTGCGCTTGAACAACTAAATTTCCGCTTGCGCACCTACCTTGCGCACCTGTCCCTTGGATTGCGCACTGCACAATCCAAGGGACACGTGGTCTTGGGAGCTTCCCGTATGTCTGGACAAGGGATGGGGAAGGCTCGGGCGGGTTGCGAGGGTTCTGGGGGAGGCGGAAGGGAGGGAGGGTAGTAGTATCTCTTAAAATGCTTCATCAGAGATAATAAATGTGTTTTATTATTTTTTAAATTATTATTATTAGTAAATAATAAAATACATTATTTATTAAGAGTAGCATATGCAATTTCTTACAAAAATCATTAAAACTCATTATTTAAATCAAATATCCACAGCCTAATAATTTATTAGGCTGGGGATATTTGATTTAGATAATATGTTTTAATGATTTTTGTAAGGAATTACACATGCTACTGCATATCTATATTGAATTATTAAATAAAAAGTCTTGCAAAAATGCAGATAAAAGTAAAACTGGCAACATCACACTCTTTGTTTCCCTGTTCCTTCGCTCCGCTCCTTAGCCCGCTAACTCCTCTGTTTGAACTTCACGAGTGAAAGAGTACTAAACGACGGTATTGTGATACCAGCTCTAATGTATAGAAGTGAAGCTTTGACCTTGTTGGCGGGACAGAAGTCAAGAGTGAGAGCTGTGGAAATAAATGAGTTATTTGAGTGGAGCATGTGGAGTCCGAGTTACATCCAGAGACAGACTGACAAATAAGGAAGCGAAGGAGCGTTGTGGTGTGGATGTGGATGTGATAGGAAGCGTTAGGAGAAACACACTGAGGTGGTTTGGTAATATGGAGAGGATGAAGAGTGAGAGACTAACAAGGAGAGTGTATGTGAGTGAGGTGGAGGCCAAGGATGAGATGGAGGGATGGAGTGGAGAAGTTTATGAGAGAGGGGGGTATGAGCTGGGAGCAGGGCAGTGAAATGGCGGGGTACAGGGTGACATGGAGGCGATCTGTTGCTTGTTTGTGGCCAGTGGCCATCCCCTGCGGGATTAAGGCGTCTGGCAATAGGTAGAGAGAATAATAATAAATAAAAGTAAGTACGCTAATTTATATAAATATCTCAATATTTTACAGTAATCCCCACAAATATATGCAAATGGTTTGCACTAGAGCTTAGCGACATTGCGCAAGCTAAATATTAGATTGCGCACTTGCACAGTTTACAAATAATAGATAATAATAATAATGATAAATAAAAGTAAGAATGCTATATTATTTCAATATCTCAATATTTTACAGTAATTCCCACGAAAATATGCATATGGTTTGCGCTTGCGCTTTGTGACATTGCACAAGCTAAATATTTGTCAGATTGCACACTTGCGCTTGCGGAAGGTAGTGAACCGTGAATTGCGCTGCCCACCACTCCGTTTGCGCTGCCCACCACTGCTAATTAACCCTTACATCCTTGAATCAAGCCTAGGACCCGTATCCTTGTCGGTTAAGAAAGCTCCCTAACACCTTTTCCTAAGTGATTTATATTGCTTATTATACCGTTCTGTCCTCTTCCGTGTTATATAAATCCTTGCAATATCGTCATGCTCTATATAAATAACGAAGGACAGAATACTAACCAGCCATATCCAAAAATAAATCACAAAGGAACAGGTGCTTGGGTGCTTCCTAACCCAACGAAAAGACAAGCCCAGTAATTTATTCAATCGAAGGTCAAACGATTTCTGTGTATCTAAGGGTGCGTCGTGGATTTTGGAATATGTACAGAACATATTGGACTATGTATAGAACATACTGTTGTTGTTCTGCATATGTGTGATACAGTGTACAATTGGTCTAGGGGCCGTCGTCTCAAACCGTGGGCAGGCGTTCAACTTGCCCTATCCATATCTTGGGTGGTAGGTGGTGGTGACCATCATCCACTCACTTGATGTAGTGCTGCCTACTTCTTCCTTAGCCTTTATCATTCTTTTTCTGTGCCTGTTGTCCTCTCTTCCTATTTCTCCCATCTCTCTTGTCACTTATTGCTTTTCTTTCCTTTACAGGTGGCTTTACATTGAGTGACAAGCCAAATGGTTTCCTGTAAGCCAAGAAACCATTTACAACGCTGGGTGGTAACCATATAACCAACTCATACGTGCTCCCTACGTGTCAGCAAGTGGGTTGGTGGAGGGTTAGTGCCCCTCCCCGTAAAACAAATAACTCAAAGTCAAATGGCCACCCCTTACGGGATTATGGCGTCTGGCAATATATATATATATATATATCCCATTGGAGCCCGGTGTCCAGAGTATTGGACAGAACTGGGAATATTCATATCTTAATAAAGTAAGGAACTCCCAGGTAGGCACCTTACCCGGGTATGCTTACTACCCTCCCAGTGCAATGGCTCGCCCAGCAACTCTGGGATCCAAAGGGATATATATATATATATATATATATATATATATATATATATATATATATATATATATATATCCGCTAAACCTCAGAAGTGCATTATTTAGTGAAGGAACGTACTCAGCTGGGGGTTAGCAGACAAGTACATTTCATAATTATCTTTAAAAGTCAGTATTGTTTTACAGTGTACTACTCCGGAGGGCAGTTTGTTTCATTTACTCACAACTCACTGTCGAAGAAATGCTTAGCTTCATGTGACTGGAATCGTTTGCCAACGGTCTTAGAACCATAACCTCTAGCATAATTCGACCTATTTACTGCTAAATACTTCACGACAGTCATAGTATTATCGTGTCCTTTGAAGATTTTGTATACTTGAGTTAAATTCCCTCTTAATCAGGGCTTAGTTAAGGTGAAAAGTATCAGTATTTCTGAGAGTTCCTAATACGGTTTGTTTCTCAATTTGAGCATTTAAAACGCTGGATGATAACATTATAACCAACCAACACGTGTTCCGTACGTGACAACAAGTGAGTTGGCAAAGGAAAACAACTAACTAAAAATGCGAACAAGAAGTCTCGGACCAGGACTGACGAAAAGGTGACGACTAAGGACCGAACAAAGGACATGATAGGCTACGGATATAGACGTGGAATGTAAGGGGTGCAAATGACGTAGTGAAAGAAAGAAAGATTGTCCAGGTGCTTGAGGGTGTGAAAGTGGATGTATGTGGATTAACTGAAACTAAATGGGAGAGATGAGAGTGTGAGAGAATGGGAATATGGTTGGGGTGTATGTGTGGGAGTAGGTGAGAATGAGAGGGCAATAGAAGGAGTGTGTATTGTGGTGGGTATCAGATGGAAGGACAAAATAAGAGAGTATGGATCCGTTGGCTCAAGGATTGTGTGGAAAAGATTGAAAGTTGGACTACAAATGTGGGCGATTGTGTGCGTGTATGTGCCAACACAAGGTAGTGCAAGCAGAGTGAGAGAAGAGTTCTGAACAAATGTGGAAATGTGCATGGAAATGTTTGAAAGGAATGAGAGTGTTTTTGATTGGTGATATGAATGGTAAAATAGGGAATGTGAAGGTGGATGCACTCGTTGCTGAGTGGGGTGTGCCAGCTGAGATAGATGAGAATGGTAGTACTTTAGTGCACATTTGTGCTGGGAGGGGGTTGGTGACAGCCAATACCCTCTTCAGGCACAAAATGATACATAGGTATACAGGGCAAGTGTTGAGAAGGGTGTTGGTGAACTGAATGAATGGAAGGCAATAACTGATTATGTGCATGTGGATGAAAGGATGTGAATGTGTGTAATGGATACAAGAGCATATAGAAGTTGGGGAAGTTGACTTTCTGACCACCACTTCGTGGTTGTGAGACTCAAGGTCCAAGTGAAATGGAGAATTAGAAGAAGAAAAGGACGGGAGGAGATAGAATATGCAAGGAGAGTGGAAAGGTTACAAGAGGATGAGAAAAAGGCAGAATATAAAAGAGAAGTGGAGAAGTGATTGAGTAAACATGGACTGTAGAAGATGGGGGATGTGGAAGGTGTGGAAGCTATTCACAGAAGAAATATGTGCAGCATGTGAGGTGGTGTGTGGGGTGAAGAGAATACGAAAGGGGGTGCAAGAAACAGCATTGTGGAATGACGAGGTGCGACGGGCTGTGGCGCAAAAGAAGAAAGCATATAGTGAGTGGATGAGAAACAGGGGCTTGGAAGAAGTTGAGAGATGGAAGAGAGACTTATATGAAGAGAGGAAGAGACAAGTGAAAAGATTTGTAAGAGAGAGAAGAGAGTGGATGAGGAATTTGGAAGGAATTTGAATGTAAAGTGGAGGGAATATAAGAAAATATTCTGGAAAGTGGTAAAGAGAGTTAGACAGGATGCCAAAGAAGTTAGTCAGGAGTGAAAGATAAAAATGGTATATTGCTAGCGGAGAAGGGAGAAAAAGTGAGCAGATGGAGAGAACATTTTAAGGAATTGCTGGACATTGAGAATGAAAGTAATGTGAGTATAAGTGCCTGGGGAATGGCTGGGAGAAGGAGGGATGTGAGAAGAGAGGAAGAAATCAATAGGATGGAAGTTGTGGAAGCAATGAAGAAAGTTCAAATGGGGAAAGCCCCAGGAATTCATGGAGTGTGTGGTGAAATGCTGAAGTATGGGGAAGAGATAGTAGTAGAATAGAGGTGCAAGATGTGCAGAATGGCCTGGGAGGAAGGTAGAGTCCCGGAGGATTGGAAGTCAGGTATAATTATTCCCTTGTATAAAGGAAAATGGGAAAAAGAAGTGTGTGCTAATCATAGCGGCATTTGTCTTCTTAGTGTAATAGGAAAAGTATATGGTAGGATACTTATCGACAGAGTTAGGGAAATAATAGAGGAATTAGATGGAGAAGAACAAGGAAGTTTCAAGAAGGGAAGAGGTTATGAAGATCAGATATACATTCTTAGATCTTTGGTGGAAAAGTTTCTACAAAAGGGAGAGAAGTTGTAAGCTGCCTCCATAGATTTGGAGAAAGCATGTGACAGGGTGGACAGACACGGACTGTGGAAAGTATTAGGAATACATGGAGTAGATGGGAAGTTGTTGAATGCTGTGAAGAGTATGTATGAGGGTGCTAAGGCTGCAGTACGTGTGGATAGTGAACCGAGTGAATATTTCTACTTGATGGTTGGATTGAAACAGGGATGTGTCATGCCTCCATGGTTGTTCCATCTGCATATAGATGAGGTTATAAAAGAGATACAAGGTAGGGCAGTGGATGTTGGAGCTGCCCTAATGAGAGAGGGCAGTGTTTGGAAACTCCCTGTACTGTTGTTTGCAGATGATACTGTGTTGTTAAGTGAAGACGAAGGGGGGCTGCAAGGCTTGGTGGATGAGTTTGGGAGAGTGTGTAAGAAATGGAATATAAAGGTGAATGTAGGGAAGAGTAAAGTTATGGTCTTCGAGAGAAGTGAAGTCAGTGAATGTACAATGAGGTTGGATGAGGAGGGAATGGAAAATGTGTGTTTAAGTACTTGGGTACTGTGATGAGTAAGGATGGAAGTTTAGAAGGTGAAGTGCTTTAAAGGGTACAACATGGAAAAGCTACTGGTTCCTTGAAAGCAGTGATCAGAAACAGGGAAGTGAGCATGGAAGTGAAAAAGTTATTTTGACAGTATTGTGATACCAACTCTAACGTATGGAAGTGAAGCTTGGACCTTGTTGGAGGGACAAAGTAAAGAGTGAGAGCAGTGGAAATGAGTTATTTGAGAGAAGCCTGTGGAGTGACGTGGAGAGACAGACTGACAAATGAGGATGTGAAGGAGCGTTGTGGGGTGGATATGGATGTGATAGGAAGTGTTAGGAGAAAAGTGTGATAGGAAGTGTTAGGAGAAAATCACTGAGGTGGTTTGACCATGTGGAGAGGATTGAGAGTGAGAGACTGACGGGAAGAGTGCATGTGAGTGAGGTGGAGGGGGGGAGAGGGAGGAGGAGGCCAAGTATGAGATGGAGGGATGGAGTGGAGCAGTATATGAGAGAGGGTGATGCGAAATGAAAGCAGTGCAGTGAAATGGCGGGGGACAGGGCGACTTGGAGGCGATTTGCTTGAGGCCACCCCTTATGGCATTAGGGCGTCTAGCGATAGATTGATAAATAGATTTTTGTCACCCCTCAATGCATTCTGAAGTTTCTCCATCTTTTTTTTTTTTAGTATACTTAATACGGTGACCAGAACATAACACAGTACTATAAATGAGGGCATACTAGTGAATTATATAAAAAAAGCTTTATATTTTTTAAACTATATTCAAACGTTCCTATATGAATTCTACTAGTTAGTTGCATCCAAACACTGCTTGCTTGGTTCCAGATCATTTGTTATTATAATTCATTTTTATGTATATCCATATCTATATCTATCTATCTATACCGAATATATATATATATATATATATATATATATATATATATATATATATATATATACAGGGAGAGAGAGAGAGAGAGAGAGAGAGCCTCCGTGGTACAGTGGTCGAGTGTGCGTCTCACACGCTGATGGACACAGGTTCGCCTCCAGCCAGAGTTGTAAAACTTTGGAAAGCGTTCCCCAAGCCACTTACTGCTTTGGCGGACAAAAAAGGTGCTATAGTTGAACCAATGTCGCATACTAGTATGCTTGCACTCTTTCGGCTTAAGGCGGGCTCATTACGCTTGGTTCACAAACTACACACACATCCAAAGCCACTCCAACTTTACAGTCACACTCACAATCACTTCTCACCCAACATACAGTCTCTACCAGACAGCCTAAGCCACTGGGTAGAGATACATTGGCTGTATCATCCCTGCTTCAGTGGGGATAGGCCGGTCCTGCAGTGGACACTCAACAGCTGATGATGATGATGATATATATATATATATATATATATATATATATATATATATAGATATATATATATATATATATATATATATATATATATTTAGATAGATAGATAGGAGCCTCTGTGGTATAGTGGTAGAGTGTGCGTTTCGTACACGGGTGAACCAGGGTTTGCGCCCTGCCAGGGCAATAAACTTTGGGAGTGTTCATCCGGCCACGTACTGCATTGGCGGACATAAAGGGTGCTGTGGTTGAACCAGTGTCGCTTACTATAAAGTATGCTTGCACCCAGTCGGCTTGCGCGGGCCGATTACACTTGGTTCACAGACTACATACACATCCAAAGCCACTCCAACACTACAGTTACACTTACAAGCACTTCTTACCCTACATACAATCGCTACCAGACAAAGATACATTGGTTGTATCGTCCTGACTTAGGTCAGGATAGGCCGGTCCTGCAGTGGATACTCAAACGGCTGGATGAGAGGATATATATATATATATATATATATATATATATATATATATATATATATATATAGTGTTACGGAACAGAGAAAGATAATGTACACTTTAAGTGAGAATACTAAAAATCACTACTGTCCCGTAAAGTTCCAGGTTCAAAACAAAAGAGTTAGATAAAATTGCAAGTTAAAGTTTAATGCTCAAACTAACAACAAAACATTCAGGACTCATAAGGATAATGTAATGGCAAAAAAACAGGTTAAATATATTGTTAACTGCAATAACCTCTATTAACACGAAATTAGCATGAGTAAATTTATCTAAGTCAGCCCTAATAAAATGAAAATACTAGATAATACTCAGTGAATGAAAGATATATTATTACAGATACAAAATATTATTAATAAGGGCTGACACCCAAAACACATGAATCACAAAAACCTTACTAGGCCTAAGAATTAACACCTTACGCTACACAGTACAAGAAAAAATGGAACAACACTTATACTCAAATTACACAACTGCTAGATGGTTGGAGACTTCCTGAGAACTCACAACTGTACAGGGGAGGACAGAGATGTGAACAAAATGAGGAGTAGATCTAAGTGGCAATTAATGCAGAGACTGAGCTCATTACATAGGGGCCGGTAGAGCTTGATACAACTTGTAAGAAAGACGCGCAATTGAAGCCATGGGGACAAAGAGTTGACAATCCTGCTCTGAACAACAGAAAGAACGACTTACTCTATTATAAGGGAGGAGGGGGGGAGTGAGGTAAAACACGCTCGTCATCAAACATGCAGCATACTGTACGTTAGAATTACACAAAGCATGATGAAATCATAGGCTATGTAACACCTCCCCACAAAGAAAAAGAAATTTACAAAGGAAATTTCTTATTACTCTAAAACAATCTGTCTAAAGTCTAGATAAGCAATCTGCAATAACATTTTCTTTCCCCTTGACATGTTGTATGTCTAATGAATACTCTTGAAGAAGTAGACTCCATCTTGTCAATCTCTGATTTTTATCTTTAAACTTACTAAGGAATTTCAGTGGGTTATGATCGGTATAAATGATTATGGGGTCAAAACCAGAACACAAATAAAATGAAAAATGCTGTAAACCCATAATCAAGGCCAAAAGCTCTTTCTCAATAGTTGAATAGTTCTTTTGAGGTGGAGTGAACTTTTTACTGTAATAAGATACAGGGTGTTCAATACCCTGATCATCCTCTTGCAGCAAAACAGCCCCAGCTCCTGCATCACTTGCGTCAACAGCCATCTTAAAAGGCTTAGCAAAATTTGGAGTAGTGAGCACTGGCTGACTTAATAGGATAGCTTTAAGTTTGCAGAAAGAGGATTCACAGTTACCGGTCCAGACAAATTTAACTCCCTTTTTCAGTAGGTCTGTAAGCGGTGATACAAGAATTGAAAAGTTAAGAACAAATCTCCGGTAATAACCTACCATTCCCAGAAATCTTTGTAGCTCTTTCCTACTTTTAGGTCTGGGAAGATCACTTATAACATCAACCTTAGCTCATGCTGGTGCAACGTGTCCATCAACAATTACGTACCCAAGGTACTGAACTATAGCTTGACCAAACTCACACTTTGATAAAATAGCTACAAGATTAGCCTGAACCAAACGCTCAAGAAATTTACTGACATGGCATAGGTGATCTTTCCAGTTGTCACTGAAGATTAATACATCATCAATATAAACAACACACCCTGCCAAACCCTCTGTTACAACATTCATGAGCTTCTGAAATGTGGCTGGTGCATTCTTCATACCATATGGCATTACAGAACATGCAAAAGTCTTTCCTAGTGTTACAAAACATGAGATCTCCCTAGCACGTTCAGTCATAGGTACTTGCCAGTATCCCTTTAACAAATCAAACTTACTTATGTACCTAGCCTTTCCGATCTTGTCTATGCAATCTTCCACACGAGGGAGAGGGTAAGTGTCTGTTTTGGTTATCTGATTAACACGTCTGTAGTCAATGCAAAGCCGCTGTGACCCACCTGGCTTAGGGACTAAAGTGACAGGAGTGTACGACTACATAATAGTTAGATAGATAAATAGATAGATAGAGAGACAGATAGAAGCAGGAAGTCAAATGATGAGAAGGTGTTGTGTCTGCGAGAATCGAGCAGTGCTAAACATGCTTACACCCTCTTAACACTGAGGAAAGCTGACGACGGCGGCCAGTAAGGAGATGATGCAGTTAGCTGATAGCAGGCCTCTCGTGAACAAAGATCCACAAGGAACACACGTGACACACCCCTGCTACACCAGATTTTAGGAAAGAGAGTTTAGAAGGAGACAAGCGACCCTAGAGAGAGGTCGAGACGGAGATTAGCCTTAGAATAGAAAGAGAGAGAGATAGCGAGACAGGGAGGTAGCTACCCGGGACTTATACTCTTCCCATGGGAGAGACCTGTTTAATATCTCCAAGACAAATAAAAATAGTCCCATATTATTCTTTACCTCTCCCGTCACTACATGACATCTGGTGGGGAAACTACTACAAGATATAAAAGCCGCTCGACCACAAGTCTAAAATATACTTCTCTACAAGTAACTACAAAGTCTTTATGACATTTGGTAGCAGCGAACGTATACGAACCTCGCCTACGAATCAACATTAAATTACTACAAAATATCAAGATTGAAAATAACCAACAACATCAGCTCCTGACAGTATTCTCTCCATCCAGCCCTCTCCGTCTCCCAGATCATTACACTGATGCAGAGGTCAAGAGATCACTCGACGCCTTGCAAGTAGCTTAACGACAAACCAGCAAATCTGCGGACATCGTCTCCGAATTAAAAGCAAATTTCTACAAAAGCAACCGAGACTACAAGATTAGCTTCAGTTCTACATTGAATCCTACAAAATACAGTCTACAGTGCAAATAGTCTACAGTCTACAGCCATCTACAATCAACTACAATTAACAACTCTACGTCGTCTGTATAATCTTCTACACGCACCTACAAGTAGCGGCAGTCTTCATCCCACAACGAGTAAATCACTAGAGAAAAGGAACGAGAAAACTTCCACATAGAAAAACGGAACAAACAAACGAAGAGTGAGACAGGACTCACAACTCATCTTACTCACTCGTCTTCACTCAAGTTACTCATCGCTACTCATTCACTCACCACAGCTACCAGTGTGGGAAGCCGACGTCACCATGTGCTGAGATGACATCACAACGCGAGTCTGCCATGCCAAGCAACGTGTGACTGACACCAGGCACTTCTCACCCACTACTCATTACTCATTATTCACATAGCTCCTACTCATATTCACTTATTTTCACAGTTAAGTTGGAAATTCGACGTTCTATGCTGAGGTTTGCCTGGGACAGCCGTTAACCACTACAAATACCAGGCCATGGAGTTTCCTGAGTAATATCGTCCATCAACACACCACTAGAATTATCAAGAGATCTTCAATCAAACCTGTATTTTCTTCCGAGATCGACTTTTGTATCGACACACCTCTACGATCTGTATCAAGTGGGTAAAATTATACTTGCTCATTTCTTCTCAGTGCTAAAAGTAGCTATATTCAACTTTTTTACTCATCTAGTTTGCTAGGACATAAATAAACAAGAGGCGTATTTCATAACATCATATCTTAATGACAGGAATATTTTCGCCACCACCCACGTTAATACCAGATGACACACAAATTGCCACAACATCAGACTCACAATTAAGAGACAGCCCACCCATTGTACAACCCACACCACACGTTAAAGATAAAGAAACAAATACGGGAGTTTCGGATGATGAGTGGGAAACCCCTTCAGACATAGAGAGTGTCGACTTTGCAGCTGCCTTGCATACGTATGCCAATATACTTAACAGGGTTCACCGGTCCGGTCATACATATTCCACCATTCCCTCACATAACGATAAACTCGTACAAGTTGAATTAACAGGGCAATCATTAAATATGAATCAAGAACCAAATACTGCTGATCTAAAAACCACACCTCACGTTTTTGTGTATCACGAGGATAAGACTGCCCCAAAATTCTCTGGCACAGACAAGGATCGCATTGATGTCATTTCATTAATCAGTCAGTGCGAACAAATGTTCATCAAGCGCCACATACTAGATGACCAAGAGAAAATTGCTATTTTTTCATCTTGCATAAGCCAGGAAAGATGTCCAGCAAGCAATTTATTGCGCTCCGATAAGCTACATCGTGCTAGGACATATGATGAATTTAAAACTGAATTTCTGAAGAAATTTTCTGGAGGTATGAACTTCTTGCCAGGTATAATTCCAGAATTACATAAAATTGTAGATCTTGTAAGGGAGCACACTACAAACCATGTGCTCAGTGAAATAACTGCTGATGTCTCCACAATCAAGAGAACCCTATTAGCTACTCTGGAGAATTCTAAGTGGATAACAGATGATGGAAAGATGTCCCCAGACCTCGTCGTGGACATCATTGGTTATGTAGCTGCCTTGTGTAAATTACCTGATAGAACCCTTAAGATCGCCAAAACAATCGCGTACACCCCAGGAATGTGCTTACTAGACTTAATGAACGAGGTAGAGATGCAGTGCAGTAAAGCAGGTGTGGTCGACACACATGCACATTCTGGTAGAATCAGGGTACCTGAGACAGTATCAGCTGTGAAAACATCTACACCGACCCTAAACAGAGAACAAAATCGATCGCGACAAGAAATGAGGCAGCCCAAACAAACAAAGACGCCTAGACCTCGTTCCCACACGCCTTCCTACAGGCAGTTTCATAAGTTTTCGCGCAGCCCGAGCAGGTCTCGCGCCATAAACAACACTTTTTATGGGAAATCACCTCGTAGGTCACAGTCAAGGGATAGGTCCATTCTGTGTCATTATTGTGCAAAACCAGGACACACAAGGTATGAATGCTTTATCAAGGCAAAAGAGGATAATCAAAAGACACAAGGATTTGGTCCTTACTGTAGGCATCATAGATACCAAGGGCACTGGACTAGTGATTGCAAAACAGTAGAAAAAATTGTGTCTATGTTCAAATCGGGGGAAGACCAAGTCATGACAAAAAACGAACAAACGTAAAGAAGAACAAGGTTAAACTTCACATAGGAGGCATGTTGGGAAATGAGTGTATCTTGATACCAGATGTATGTGAGGATCAAAACGTTTCCTTATTTTTAGATACAGGCTCTCCAGTGAACTTAATAACACATGAAGAACTAAACAGAATTCTTAAAAATAAAAAGAAAGTAACTTTTCTGGATGAAGCTGATTTAGAATTATACACAGTAGATGGTCAAGAGATTACAGTAAAAGGTATGATAAGATTAAATCTCAGTTTCACAGAAACTACAAGACCATTCTCTGCATTGTTCTATATCGTTGAAAACTTAGCAATTAAAGCTCATATGTTACTGGGCTTAAGATCCATGAGAACTGAGAACATAACTATACTCCCACAAATGAATGGAATAGACTTTGATAATGAATTCATAGAGGAAATACTTTCAGAGCCCTCACCGATTGGTAGAAGAGAGCCAAAAAGAATTGGTAATATTAAAGGCTTAAACAAACATACACAAACAGATGAGTGTATAAATCCACTTACACCAGCAACCCCATCCTCCAGAATTAGTAACCCAGATAACAGTACTGATTTATCAATTTTTCCAGCCCATCTCACTAATGATTTGGTTATACCACCTAATTCATACATGAAGGTTACCATAAAGAGCAAATTACGGAATAGTACTGTTCTTGTCTTAGAAGAATTATGTAAAGTAAAGGGATTGTCAGTAGAAAACGCATTATGTCATACGAACGACGAAGGGCTAACTCAGATATTCATTATTAATCACATGAATGGGGAAGTTCAGTTGAAGAAGGGAACTTGCATAGTTAATATTGAAAAATGTTTCGCCCCTGTGAAGGAAATAAATATTGGTGGAGTAACAAGTGAGATAAAATCTACGGATAGAGAAAGAATAAAAGAGAATTTAATTCACTCAGGTGAATTTGACGAAGAAAATGATTTGTTAACCCTGCTGGAAACACACAGGGACACCGTAGCATTGCCTGGAGAACAATTAGGGTGTACTAACTTGATTAATCACATGATTAATGTGCACCCAGAAACACCACCAATTTTCGTACCAGCTTATCGCATACCACACTCCCAACGTACACTTGCAAATCAGTATGTCGATGAAATGTTAAAGCTTGGAATTATTGAGCCTTCAGTTTCTCCGTGGAACGCTCCCCTTTTCTTTGTGCCCAAGAGAAATGGAGAAATGCGTGCGGTAGTAGATTACCGTAAACTAAATAATCACACAATCCCAGACAGATTTCCCATGCCATTGCTAAGTGATGTTCTACAGAATATTGGTCCTGAGAATAATATATTCTCGACCATCGATCTCCTAAACGGATACTATCAGATTCCGGTATCTCAGGAGTCACGTAAATACACTGCCTTTTCAACAAACAGAGGCCATTATCAATATACAAGAATGCCAATGGGACTGAGGACAGCCCCCGGTACGTTCCAGCGTCTTATGAATTACGTATTGTCCGGAATTTTAGGACAAGGAATATTTGTTTATCTTGACGATATTATTATCGCAACGAAGAATATTAAGGATCATCTTAGGAAATTAGACTTACTCTTACAAAAGCTTAGTGATGCTGGATTAAAAATTAAACTTTCTAAATGCAAATTTTGCTTTAAGGAAATAAATTTCTTAGGCCACAAATTAAGTTCTGATGGTATTCACACCACTGATGACAAAATACAGGCGGTGAGAGATTTTCCTGAACCCACTACGACTGACGAAGTTAGACAATTTTTAGGTCTGGCTGGGTACTATAGGTCCTTCGTACCACAGTTCTCTCATATAGCCTTCCCTCTATTCCAACTACTCAAAAAAGATGCTGTATTCCAATGGGAAGAAGAACAAAAAAGGGCATTTAACAATCTAAAAATTAAACTAACAAATGCACCTTGTTTAGCATATCCGAATTACACGAAATCATTTCTTATTTGTACAAACGCATCAGTTAAAGGATTAGGGGCTGTACTGATGCAGGAAGATAAAAGAGGAAAGAATCAACCAATTGCATTTGCCAGCAGACAAACAAGAGGTGCGGAGAAAAATTATAGCACTACAGACTTAGAGGCACTTGCAGTGATTTTTGCATTACAAAAGTTTCGAGATTTGGTATATGGTTACGAAATCCACTTATTCACCGACCATAAACCACTGGTGGGTATGTTTAAAGAAAGACTCCTTTCTGGGAGGAGAGCAAGATGGAAATGTACAGTTGAAAACTACAATGTACAAATACATTATATACAAGGTAAAATGAATATAGTAGCTGACGCATTATCTAGGAACCCGAACACAATTCAGGTCGCGGCGTTAGATCTCAAAGGAAATATCCCAAACCACGAGGATATCGCAAAGGCACAAAGACTTGACCCAGTATGGTCAAAAGTAATATACAAGTTAGAAAGTGGAGATGACATACAATTACCCAAACTTCATGTCCCACTTGAACAATTCACAATGGTCAATAATACATTATACAAAATTAACTCTAAACAACCAAAACGCCAAAGAAATACTAACCAGTTGGTAGTACCTAATGACATGATACCCCAAGTATTACGAATGATACACGACAGCCCACATGCAGGACACCCTGGAAAGGATAAGACATTCAACCAAGCCCAGCTATTATATTACTGGCCTTCATTACGAAGAGATATAAACAATCATATAGACAGATGCGAATCATGTGCAGAACACAAAGGATACCAATCACACCTGCACCGATGGGTAATTACCCAGTACCACATCAACCATGGGACGTTGTCGCTGTTGATTTACTCAAGATGCCATTATCATACAATAATAACCTATACTTATTCGTAGCAACGGATCATTTTTCCCGTTATGTCATTTTAGCTTCAATTAAAGATAAGACAGCAGAGACAGTAGCAAAGGCAATAACAGATAATGTAATATGTCGCTTTACTACCCCAAAGGTATTAATAAGTGATAATGGAGGAGAATTTAATTCTGAGATCTTACAAGAAATATGTAAACAATACAATATCAAAAAGGTTAACGTTTTGGCCTATCACCCAGCATCGAATGGGTTGGTAGAGAGACAAAATAAAAAGGTATTAGATGTGCTACGACACATTCTCAGTGAAAATTATGCAAGCTGGGATGATTGGATTCCCAGAGTAGAGGCCTCCATTAATGGGTGTATAAATAAATCCATTGGTGACACACTACATTTCATTATATATGGCACAGATAAAAAATTACCATATGTGCTCCTAGAAGGTGACAGCATGCCTATATACAATTACGATGATTACTCTAAACTCCGTTTACGAGAATTCCAGGACATTCACAAAAGAGTGAAAAAACAATTAACGATGTCCAAGGAAGAAATGACGGAGGCATTTAACAAGAAGGCAAAAGATTCACCTATCAGCTTAGGAGACATTGTTTACGGAGTCATTCATACGAGAGACAATAAATTATCCCCTAAATTTGAGGGCCCATACAGAGTAATTAACATACAAGCAAACAAAGTTTTAATTAGGTCACTTTCAAGTGGCGAGGAAAAACAAGTTGATATTGACCATTTAAAACGAGTTTCAAGGGAATTATCACATAATTATTCAGCTCGGATACAACCGAACAGGTGAACGTACCTCAAGAAACCAAGCAAGAACACAACAATGATTACAAAAAGAAATTAAGGTCATATACCAAACAATCGAACATAGGTGCAACTATTCCAATGAAATCTACAGTACATCATTTACGAGAATTAAATATCGATTTAAACTCCTTCTATAAATGAAATAACAGCCAACCGTAACGCACACCATCACTATCATCAACCACAGCTTTATAGGAAATTAATAGATTTTTTTTTTTTCGGTAGGTTACGATGAAGGGACTTATGCTATGGATTCTCCTATACATAGTAAGAGTATATGCGCACCTAGACCCCAAGCATATAGTACGACAAGGATGCCTCATAGCTCCAACGGCCACGACTACAATCGTCAAGGACGTCATGAGTACTGAAATAAGTCTAGATTACTTGTATGACTTACCTACTTATGTAGAAAGACTTGCGACGCCGATGCAAACTCTGGACTTCAAGATAGGGAATTATGTTTCACAAGCACATAACACCAAGGAAGTGGATGAAATGGTGAAGTTAGCGAAATGGAAACTAGAACAGGTGAAGTCAACTATGCTCGTCATGATCCAAGATCTCCCATCTTATGGAACGGAGGTACTGAGCGACAGGAACAATACCACACGTACTCGCCAAAAGCGCGGTTTGTTCGATCTGGGCGGCGCAGTTCTTGGGAACATCTTTGGATTGGCTACAGAGGATGACCTTAAAGAAATAAACGACAAATTTAATAAGATAGCTCAGGTACTAACATACCAAGATAAATTCATCACAGGACAGAACTCGGCAATGAAGACAATTGTGAAAAATCTGAAACAAGCAGAAAACGTAGCTCTCGAGAGTGTAGATAAAATAAATGACTTAGAGGGCAACGTTACTCTTTTCCAGCACTTCTCCATCATCACAGAACATATTGACACGATTCTACTACAATTAGAGAACACTAGAGATAATTTCAGGGCACTTATGCAAGGAATTTCGAATGCTGGTGATGGCAAGATCACAAATGACTTACTCCCAGTTCATGAGCTACGTCAGATAGTTAGTCAAGGCATACATAAACATAAATTGAAGCCATTCTTCCGCAGTAGGGAATCTATGCAATATTACCCGTACTTAGAAGCAACACTAACACCAACATCAGTGATAGTTCATGTACCATTCATCACGGAAGACCTGTTCACAGTATACCAAATACACCCCTTCCCTTATAGAAACAACAACACTTTGGTCATCATCAACATCAACACAGACACCGAACTCATCATGGTCTCCAAGAGACGAGACACTGTCACTTTCGCAAGTGAGTCAACGATTGAGCGAAAGTGCTGCACATCCTTACATGCTGTTCATCTTTGTCCTGCGTACATTTTCACGTTTCAGCCTACTGATACGGTCCCTTGTGAAATGGCTATCATCAGCAATAACAATATTCATCATCATTGCAACTTCACTTTTGCTCCAGATAAACTTGTACACCATCAACGCATTGGACACTCGCAGTTTTTTTATTTCCCTCATAACACATCAGTTTACATAGTCTGTCCAGATATACGACCATCTCATACATCAGCCTCAGGATTATACATAGCACCAGACTACTGTGCGGTATTTACACCATCCATGTCTACTTTTTCCACAATCAATCACTACGCCATTATCAACCATACACACAAACATTTCCACCCACTGCCTAATATGAACTTAAACATGAGCACAAGTATTAAGCTGACTTCACCTAAGTTTGAAACTATGCAGCTGATCAATGAAACAATGAAGCCCTGGGAATATTTGAGTTTGAGTATGTTCAACCCATATTATGTGTATAGCCAAGCACCTTCTGTCTTTATAATCATCTGCATTGTAGTTGCAGTATTGCTGTTGGCAATGCACAGAATGCATGCAAGAATTGCTAATTTGGAGTCATTGTTTAGTGGGGGGAAAGTTAACATCACAGTTAACCACCCTGAATGAAGTGTATATATTTTGTATATAGTATTAATTATATATATATATATATATATATATATATATATATAAAAATAAAAAAAATAAAAAAAAATAATAATAATACAAAGAAGAATGACCCATATATGGCAGACCAGTACCATTATCTTTGAATGAAATATTAATAACTCTTACAATAATCTTAATTTTAAACTATTTTTATTCTTGCATGTATGCATTTCACTATAATATCCCAAGTACATACTGTATTACAGTTAAATAATTTACTTTAATGCATTTATTCAAATATGTATACAACTTATTTAAAATGTAATATTACTGAATAATCACTATTTACTATGAATAATATATGTATACAATATTCATACAATTATGTTACTTTACAATATTATGTATTTCACTAAATTAGCTTATAAGTTCATTATAATGTGTATGTAGCATGTATTAATATGTTATAACTATTAAATGTCGATGGTACGCCATTTTCGCGCGGCCGAGCAAATGTAGGACTACATAATAGATAGATAGATAAATAGATAGATAGAGAGACAGATAGAAGCAGGAAGTCAAATGATGAGAAGGTGTTGTGTCTGTGAGAATCGAGCAGTGCTAAACATGCTTACACCCTCTTAACACTGAGGAAAGCTGACGACGGCGGCCAGTAAGGAGATGATGCAGTTAGCTGTCAGCAGTCCTCTCGTGAACAAAGATCCACAAGGAACACACGTGACACACCCCTGCTACACCAGATTTTAGGAAAGAGAGGGTAGAAGGAGACAAGCGACCCTAGAGAGAGGTCGAGACGGAGATTAGCCTTAGAATAGAAAGAGAGAGAGATAGCGAGACAGGGAGGTAGCTACCCGGGACTTATACTCTTCCCATGGGAGAGACCTGTTTAATATCTCCAAGACAAATAAAAATAGTCCCATAATATTCTTTACCTCTCCCGTCACTACATGACATCTGGTGGGGAAACTGCTACAAGATATAAAAGCCACTCGACCACAAGTCTAAAATATACTTCTCTACAAGTAACTACAAAGTCTTTATGACAGGAGAACTCCACTCGCTCTGACAGGGCTCAATCAACTTGTGGTCCAACAGGTAGCCAAGCTCCTTCTGGATGAGAGGAACTTTCACTGGGTTCACACGGTAAGGAGGCAGTTTAATTGGCTTTGCGTCTCCAACATCGACATCATGCATCAACACATTGGTTCTTCCTGGAGTAGCACGGAACACTTGCGGGTACTCCTGCAGTAATGCCGAAAACTCCTTCCTTTCATCGGGAGGTAGATGAGAAAGCTTAGTCTGGAGATCATTCATGATATCAGGATTCTTCCCCAAACTATCACTTAGGCTCATGCTGCATGGGAGAACTTCACTTGCAGACTCGGGTGGAACAGCTACAGTGCAGACTGGGTTATTTTCGTCCCCCCTGTGATATAACTTTAGCATGTTCATGTGACAAAGTTGCTTGTTCTTTCTACGATCTGGTGTGGCGATGATATAGTTGACATCACTGAGTTTCTTCTTCACGAAATAAGGACCACTAAACTTGGCCCATGCACCGGTAGCAGAATCAAAACCTGATCTCCTGGCTGAAAGTGGCATAACCTGGACTTCTTATCATATCAAGTCTTCATCTTCTCCTGAGCAGCTCCTAAATTCTCTCTCGCCAGCTGTAAAGCAGTGGACAGTCGTTCTTTGAACTTCATCACATACTCCAGCAGGTTGACGTCATCTTCCTCCGACAGCCAGCATTCCTTGAGTAGCTTAAGGGGTCCTCTTACTTCATGGCCAAACAGTAGTTCAAAGTGTGAGAAGCCCAGTGATTCATTTGGAGATTCTCTTGCGGCAAATACAACGAATGGAAGACCTTTATCCCAGCCTTTCTGATGTTCCAAACAGTATTTCTTGAGCATCGATTTGAGTGTTTGATAATATCTCTCCAACGCTCCTTGGGTCTGGGGATGGTAAGCTGAAGACGTTATCTGAGTGATGCCCAACTCTTTCAGAGACTGCTTGAAAACATTTGACATGAAATTACTTCCCGGGTCTGACTGTACCTCCTTGGGCAGACCAAACTTGGTGAAGAACTCCAGCATTTCCTTAACCACGTTCTTTGCTGAGATATTTCTAAGTGGAATGGCTTCAGGATAACGAGTAGCCATATCAATCAGGGTGAACACATAAGAAAATCCTGAAGAAGTCTTAGGAAGAGGGCCCACAATATCCACCAACACACGGGTGAAAGGCGCCTCAAAAGGAGGAATGGGAACTAGAGGTGCAACCTTTTCGGTCTAATTACATTTCCCCACAACTTGACAGGTGTGACAAGACTTACAATACCAGGAAAGATCTCTGAAGATACCTGGCCAGTAGAAGTGTTTCAAAATGCGTGCCACAGTCCTCCTCACTCCAAGGTGTCCTGCCAAACTGGAATCATGAGCCACTCTAATGATATCCTGCCTACAAACACGAGGGATGACAACTTGATGTACAACCTCCCATTCACAGTCAGCTGATACTGTTGGGGGTCTCCACTTCCTCATAAGTACTCCTGACTTTATATAATAACAAGTAGAAGCACCAGTTGACTCTTCCTCACTGCAAGCAGAGTTAGCAAGACCTTTCAACTCAGGGTCAGCAACCTGCAACTCAACCAACTCTTGACGAGACAAATTATCAACACTACGGGGTACTGCCTCATCTGGTGAGTGGTCCAAATTAGCGAGAAAAGTGTCAGCTAGGATAACATCATCATCATCATCATCATCCTCTAAGTCACCAGTAACTTTAGACTTAGCCCTAGTGACAGCACATGCAGAGAACACATCAGGGACATCACAATCCTGGGCCGCAGCCACTGGCTCACTAGACAACTGAGGAGCTGGACACACTTGACTTCCACCAATATCATTTCCAAGTAAGAAAGTTACACCTGACATTGGGAGTGTCTCAACCAACCCAACCATAACGGAACCATTAACAAAACCAGACTCTAAATTCACTCTGCACAGAGGGACAGAGAAGTAATTATTCCCTACACCTTGTAAGATACAGTTTCATCAGAGGAATTAACATTAGAGCCTAGAACACTGGTCAGCATAAGGGATTGGCAACCACCTGTATCACGATATATTTTAACTGATTTCCTGTTATTACTGTCCAGAGGACTGACAAAACCATCAGACAGGAAATTAGCACATGAACTCTTGAGAGTGTCACCCACGTTACTGCTCAAAAGAGGAGCTTCATCATGAGAATTTAATTTACCCCTCAAAGCAGGTTCAGTTAACTCAGTTAAAGAATTCTGGGAACTCTCAAGAGTGGACACTAGACCAATTGACTGAATATTTAAAGACTCCTTTTTGTTCACATCACGCCGTCTCCTGAAACACTTCTCTGTAGTATGACCAAGCTTACTACAATAAGTACATTTACTTTTCTGAAATCTAGAGGTGAAGCTGGTATTTACTTCCTGAGAAACATCATCTTTATTCTCTTTCCTGTTACCTGTACTCTGAGTAGAGGCAACGTACTTACTCTCAGCTTTCCCTTTTTCTTTAGAATATCTCTTGTGAGTGAGAACATATTCATCAGCTAAAACTGCAGCATCAGACAAATTATCTATTCTTCTCTCATCAAGATATGGGCTTACATCTTTACTAATACACCTTTTGAAGTCCTCCAGCAAAATCATATGCTTAAATTTGTCAAAATCAGAATCCACATTCTTAGAATTTAACCACTGCTCTAACAGATCTTCTTTGATTTTTGCATACTCAACATGGGATTGCTTATCTTGCTTATAAGTTGTCCTAAATTTTACTCTATAGGCTTCAGGAACAAGCTCATAGGCCTTAAGAATCAAGCTCTTAACTACATCATAATTATCACATTAATCCTGACGCAAAGATGCATAAGTTACTTGAGCTTTACCGGTGAGAACAGTTTGAAGGAGTACTAGCCAATACTTTTTGGGCCAATTAAAACCTGTAGCTACCCTCTCAAACAACTGAAAATACTTTGTTAAATTAGATTCATTAAAAGGAGGGACAAGTTTAACATTTTTAGCCGCATCAAAATCATCAGAGCTAGATGATCCAGTTCCACCTTGTTTCATGCGATACTCATGGTCTGCCTGAATCCTAGCAAGTTCAACTTGTGCCTCAGCCTCCTTAGCACGAACCTGAAACTCAGCCTCCTTAGCATTTGCCTGAAATTCAGCCTCCTTAGCACTAGCCTCCTGCAGGGCTAGCTGTAACTTAGCTAATTCAATCTGCGTTTGCTCATTTGGAGGAGTTACATTAAACAAACTTTCATTAATCATGTCAACAATTTGATCTTTAGAATGATGAGAGCGAACAGCAATTCCCAATTGTTGAGCAACAAGCTTAAGTTCTTTCTTTGTTCTGTTTTCTACATCACACACTGTTTGCACATTTGACAAAAAATCTTTGGCTTCATCAAGAGTAGTAATAGTAGACATCATGAATAAATCACAGTAACAAAATATCAAGCAATATCCTTATGATAATATCCTGAATATCCTGATAAGAGGTCGCCAAATTTATGTTACGGAACAGAGAAAGATAATGTACACTTTAAGTGAGAATACTAAAAATCAGTACTGTCCCGTAAAGTTCTAGGTTCAAAACAAAAGAGTTAGGTAAAATTACAAGTTAAAGTTTAATGTTCAAACTAACAACAAAACATTCAGGACTCATAAGGATAATATAATGGCAAAAAAATAGGTTAAATATATGGTTAACTGTAATAGCCTCTATTAACACGAAATTAGTATGAGTAAATTTATCTAAGTCAGCCCTGATAAAATGAAAATACTAGATAATACTCAGTGAATGAAAGATATATTATTACAGATACAAAATATTATTAATAAGGGCTGACACCCAAAACACATAAATCACAAAAACCTTACTAGGCCTAAGAATTAACACCTTACGCTACACAGTACAAGAAAAAATGGAACAACACTTATACTCAAATTACACAGCTGCTAGATGGTTGGAGACTTCCTGAGCACTCACAACTGTACACGGGAGGACAGAGATGTGAACAAAATGAGGAGTAGATCTAAGTGGCAATTAATGCAGAGACTGAGCTCATTACATAGGGGCCGGTAGAGCTTGATACAACTTGTAAGAAGGACGCGCAAATGAAGCCATGGGGACAAAGAGTTGACAATCCTGCTCTGAACAACAGAAAGAACGACTTACTCTACTATAAGGGAGGAGGGGGGGAGTGAGGTAGAACACGCTCGTGATCAAACATGCAGCATACTGTACGTTAGAATTACACAAAAGATGATGAAATCATAGGCTATGTAACAATATATATATATATATATATATATATATATATATAATTGGCTCCAAGAGTTCCAGGGTGAGGGATTTTGCTGGTAGGGCACTAAGCGTACCGCCCTTTGCCTATTGGCTCATTGTCGCAAAGCTCATAGGGCCCTACCCAGGTGTTCCCTACGTTATTAACTTTTGAAAATTCCCAGTTCCGTCCTATACTGAGGACACTGGACGCAAATGGGTTGAAGAAACCGATAGATTTGCCAGTCATTAACCTACTGGCTTCCAGAGTTCCTGGACGAGGGATTGTACTCTCAGGGCACTAAGGATACCGTCCTCCGCCTATTGGCTCATACTTGCGAAGCTCATAGGTCCGTACCCGAGGGTTCCCTAATTTATTAACTTTTGAAAATTCCTAGTTCCGTCCTATATTGAGGACATTGGGCTCCAATGATGTATATATATATATATATATATATATCCTTTAACTAATGCAAGAAAGCCTTGGTTTAATCACGCTTGTTCTAATGCTGTCCGCAACAAGGAGAGGGCCTACTAAAGGTACCGGGGCCAACCCATCCCTGAATCACATCATCTTTACGTTTCTGCCCGGAATCGTGCTAAGTCTGTTCTTCGCTCTGCTAAAAATAATTTCATCCGTACTAAATGCTCTCAACTCTCCAACTCGAATTCTTTCCGCTCCTTCTGGCACCTTGCCAAAAACCTTTCTAACAACTATACCTCTTCATCCTTCCCTTCTCTTTTCTACTCTGATGGTTCTATAGCTATTTCTTCTACTGATAAAGCAGATCTCTTCTCACAGACTTTCTCCTCCAATTCCACCTTAGACGATTCCGGTGCTGTTCCTCCATCACTTCCCCCCGCTGACTTCCTCATGGCTGACATTAAAATTTCTTCAGCTGATGTATTTTCTGCCATCACTGGCCTCAGTACTAACAAGGCATAAGGGCCTGATGGGGTCCCTCCTGTTGTTCTCAAGAACTGTGCTTCTGTGCTTACACCCTGCCTAGGCAAACTCTTTCGCCTTTGTCTGTCAACTTGTACCTTTCCTTCTTGCTGGAAGTTTGCTCTCATTCAGCCAGTCCCAAAGAAGGGTGACCACTCCCAACCCTCCAATTATCGTCCAGTTGCTTTAACGTCCTGTATTTCAAAAGTTTTCGAGTCAATTCTCAATAGAAAAATTTTAAGGCATCTTTCCTATCACAACCTTCTTTCTGATCGTCAGTACGGGTTCCGTCAGGGACGCTCCACTGGGGATCTTCTCACCTACCTTTCAGACTCCTGGTCATCCTCCTTTCGGGACTTTGGCGAAAGCTTTGCCATTGCACTTGACATCTCAAAGGCTGTCGTTCGAGTCTGGCAAAAATCTTTAATTTCCAAACTGCCCTCCTACGGTTTCTATCCTTCTATCTGTTCCTTCATCACTAGCTTCCTTTCTGGTCGTTCTATAGCCGCTGTTGTAGACGGCCATCGTTCTTCTCCTAGATCTATCAACAGTGGTGTTCCTCAGGGCTCTCTCTTATCACCAACTCTCTTCCTTTTATTCATTAATGATCTTCTAAGCTGTACATCTAAGCCTATCCACTCTGTTACATAGCCTATGATTTCATCATCCCTTGTATAATTCTAACTTATGATACAGTTTCATTCATGATTGCATCATCCTTTGTATGATTCTAATGTACAGTATGCTGCATGTTTGTTCACGATTCGCCACGTGGCTTCCAGAAGTGACCAGGCTTATGTGTTCTACCTCACTCCCCCCTTCTCCCCTTTATAGTAAAGTAAGTCGTTCTTTCTGTTGTTCAGAGCAGGACTGTCAACTCTTCTTCCCTTATGCCTTCATTTCCTCGTCCTTCTTACAAGTTGAATCAAGCTCTGCCGGCCCCTATATAATGAGCTCAGTCTCTGCATTAGTTGCCACTTAGATGTACTCCTCATTCTGTTTCACATCTCTGTCCTCCCCTGTACAGTATATTATTATTTTTGTGAGTGCTCAGGAAGTCTCCAGCCATCTAGCTGCTGTATAATTTGAGTATAAGTGTTATTACCTTTCTTGTACTGTATAGCCTAAGGCGTTAATTTGTAAGCCTGGTAAAGCTTTTATGATTCATCTTGGTTCCATGCTGTCAGCCAGTATTAGTAATATTTTGTTCGTTCGTTCGTTCAAAGATTCCCTGCACCTATAATGCAGGCCAGTCCATACATTAGCCCGGTCAGTGAGGTACGGGCTGGTTAAAAAACAGTAAGGGAGAAGGACAGGACCTAGGGATTGCCCAGCACACACATCCTGTCTCCTGGCTGGCTTTGTGGTGTGTGTGTAATATTGTGTATCTGTGATAATATTATATATTGCTTTAACTGAGCATTTTCCGGTTTTCTTATTTTATCAGGGCTGACTTAGATAAATTTGCTCTTGCTAAATTCGTGTTAATAAAGGCTATTGCAGTTAACCATATATGTAACTTGTTTTGCCATTACATTATCCTTATGAGTCCCGAAAGTTTAGTTGTTAGTTTGTGCATTAAACTTTAACTTGTAATTTTACCCAAGTCTTTTGTTTTGAACCTGGAACTTTACGGGACAGTGACTGTGATTTATTCATGATGTCTACTATAACTACTCTTGATGAAGCCAAAGATTTTTTGTCAAATGTGCAAACAGTGTGTGATGTAGAAAACAGAACAAAGAATGAACTTAAGCTTGTTGCTCAACAATTGGGAATTGCTGTTCACTCTCATCATTCTAAAGATCAAATTGTTGGCATGATTAATAAAAGCTTGTTTAATGTAACTCCTCCAGATCAGCAAACGCAGATTGAAATAGCTAAGTTTCCGCTAGCCATGCAGGAGGCTCGTGCTAAGGAGGCTGAGTTTCAGGCACGTGCTAAGGAGGCTGAGTCTCAGGCTCGTATTCAGGAGGCACAAGTTGAACTTGCTAGGATTCAGGCAGACCATGAGTATCACATGAAACAAGGTGGAACTGGATCATCTAGCTCTGATGATTTTGATGTGGCTAAAATTGTTAAACTTGTCCCTCCTTTTAATGAATCTGATTTCACAAAGTATTTTCAGTTGTTTGAGAGGGAAGCTACAGGTTTTAATTGGCTCAAAAAGTATTGGCCAGTACTCCTTCAAACTGCTCTCACCGGTAAAGCTGAAGTAACTTATGCATCTTTGCCTCAGGGTCAATCTGATAATTATGTAGTTAAGAGCTTGATTCTTAAGGCCTATGAGCTTGTTCCTGAAGCCTATAGAGTAAAATTTAGGACAACTTATAAGCAAGATAAGCAATCCCATGTTGACTATGCAAAAATCAAAGAAGATCTGTTAGAGCAGTGGTTAAATTCTAAGAATGTGGATTCTGATTTTGATAAATTTAAGCAGATGATTTTGCTGAAGGACTTCAAAAGGTGTATTAATAAAGATGTAAACCTATATCTTGATGAGAAAAGAATAGATAATTTGTCTGATGCTGCAGTTTTAGCTGATGAATATGTTCTCACTAACAAGAGATATTCTAAAGAAAAAAGGAAAGCTGAGAGTAAGTACGTTGCCTCTACTCAGAGTACAGGTAACAGGAAAGAGAATAAAGATGATGTTTCTCAGGAACTAAATACCAGCTTCACCTCTAGATTTCAGAAAAGTAAATGTACTTATTGTAGTAAGCTTGGTCATACTACGGAGAAATGTTTCAGGAGACAGCGTGATGTGAACAAAAAGGAGTCTTTAAATATTCAGTCAATTGGTCTAGTGTCCACCCTTGAGAGTTCCCAGAATTCTTTAACCGAGTTAACTGAACCTGCTTTGAGGGATAAATTAAATTCTCATGATGAAGCTCCTCTTTTGAGCAGTAACGTGGGTGACACTCTCAAGAGTTCATGTGCTAATTTCCTGTCTGATGGTTTTGTCAGTCCTCTGGACAGTAATGACAGGAAATCAGTTAAAATATATCGTGATACAGGTGCTTGCCAATCCCTTATGCTGACCAGTGTTCTAGGCTCTAATGTTAATTCCTCTGATGAAACTGTAATCTTACAAGGTGTAGGGAATAATTACTTCTCTGTCAATCTGTGCAGAGTGAATTTAGAGTCTGGTTTTGTTAATGGTTCCTTTATGGTTGGATTGGTTGAGACACTCCCAATGTCAGGTGTAACTTTCTTACTTGGAAATGATATTGGTGGAAATCGAGTGTTTCCGGCTCCTCAGTTGTCTAGTGAACCAGTGACTGCGACCCAAGATTGTGATGTCCCTGATGTGTTCTCTGCATGTGCTGTCAGTAGGGCTAAGTCTAAAGTTACTAGTGACTTAGAGGATAATGATGATGATGATGTTATCCTAGCTGACACTTTTCTTGCTAATTTGGATCACTCACCAGATGAGGCAGTACCCCGTAGTGTTGATATTTGTCTCGTCAAGAGTTGGTTGAGTTGCAGGCTGTTGACCCCGAGTTGAAAGGTCTAGCTAACTCTGCTTGCAGTGAGGAAGAGTCAGCTGGTGCTTCTACTTGTTATTATATAAAGTCAGGAGTACTTATGAGAAAGTGGAGACCCCCAACAGCATCAGCCGTCTGTGAATGAGAGGTTCTATATCAAGTTGTCATCCCTCGTGTTTGTAGGCGGGATATCATTAGAGTGGCTCATGATTCCAGTTTGGCAGGACACCTTGGAGTGAGGAAGTCTGTGGCACGCATTTTGAAACACTTCTACTGGCCAGGTATCTTCAGGGATGTTTCCTGGTATTGTAAGTCTTGTCACACCTGTCAAGTTGTGGGGAAGTGTAATCAGACTGAAAAGGTTGCACCTCTAGTTCCTACTCCTCCTTTTGAGGCACCATTCACCCGTGTGTTGGTGGATATTGTGGGCCCTCTTCCTAAGACTTCTTCAGGATTTTCTTATGTGTTCACCCTGATTGATATGGCTACTCGTTATCCTGAAGCCATTCCACTTAGAAATATCTCAGCAAAGAACGTGGTTAAGGAAATGCTAGGGTTCTTCACCAAGTTTGGTCTGCCCAAGGAGGTACAGTCAGACCGGGGAAGTAATTTCATGTCAAATGTTTTCAAGCAGTCTCTGAAAGTGTTGGGCATCACCCAGATCACGTCTACAGCTTACCATCCCCAGACCCAAGGAGCGTTGGAGAGATATCATCAAACACTCAAATCGATGCTCAGGAAATACTGTTTGGAACATCAGAAAGACTGGGATAAAGGTCTTCCATTCGTTGTATTTGCCGCAAGAGAATCTCCAAATGAATCACTGGGCTTCTCACCCTTTGAACTACTGTTTGGCCACGAAGTAAGAGGACCCCTTAAGCTACTCAAGGAATGCTGGCTGTCAGAGGAAGTTGACGTCAACCTGCTGGAGTATGTGATGAAGTTCAAAGAACGGCTGTCCACTGCTTTACAGCTGGCGAGAGAGAATTTAGGAGCTGCTCAGGAGAAGATGAAGACTTGGTATGATAAGAAGTCCAGGTTATGCCACTTTCAGCCAGGAGATCAGGTTTTGATTCTGCTACCGGTGCATGGGCAACCTCTTCAAGCCAAGTTTAGTGGTCCTTATTTTGTGGAGAAGAAACTCAGTGATGTCAACTATGTCATTGCCACACCAGATCGTAGAAAGAACAAGCAACTTTGTCACATCAACATGCTAAAGTTATATCACATGCGGGACGAAAATAACCCAGTCTGCACTGTAGCTGTTCCACCCTAGTCTGCAAGTGAAGCTCTCCCATGCAGTATGAGCCTGAGTGATAGTTTGGGGAAGAATCCTGATATCATGAATGATCTCCAGACTAAGCTTTCTCATCTAGCTCCCGAGGAAAGGCAGGAGTTTTCGGCATTACTGCAGGAGCACCCGCAAGTGTTCCGTGACACTCCAGGAAGAACCACTGTGTTGATGCATGATGTCGATGTTGGAGACGCAAAGCCAATTAAACTGCCTCCTTACCGTGTGAACCCAGTGAAAGTTCCTCTCATCCAGAAGGAGCTTGGCTACCTGTTGGACCACAAGATGATTGAGCCCTATCAGAGCGAGAGGAGTTCTCCTGTCACTCTAGTCCCTAAGCCAGGTGGGTCACAGCGGCTTTCCATCGACTACAGACGTGTTAATCAGATAACCAAAACAGACACTTACCCTCTCCCTCGCGTGGAAGATTGGATAGACAAGATCGGAAAGGCTAGGTACATAAGTAATTTTGATTTGTTAAAGGGATACTGGCAAGTACCTATGACTGAACGTGCTAGGGAGATCTCATATTTTGTAACACTAGGAAAGACTTTTGCATGTTTTGTAATGCCATATGGATGAAGAATGCACCAGCCACTTTTCAGAAGCTCATGAATGTTGTAACAGAGGGTTTGGCAGGGTGTGTTGTTTATATTGATGATGTATTAATCTTCAGTGACAACTGGAAAGATCACCTATGCCATGTCAGTAAATTTCTTGAGCGTTTGGTTCAGGCTAATCTTGTAGCTAATTTATCAAAGTGTGAGTTTGGTCAAGCTAAAGTTCAGTACCTTGGGTACGTAATTGGTGATGGACACGTTGCACCACCAGGAGCTAAAGTTCAGGTTATAATTGATCTTCCCAGACCTAGAAGTAGGAATGAGCTACAAAGATTTTTGGGAATGGTAGGTTATTAAAGGAGATTTGTTCTTAACTTTTCAATTCTTGTATCACCACTTACAGACCTACTGAAAAAGGGAGTTCAATTTGTCTGGACCGATAACTGTGAATCCTCTTTCAGTAAACTTAAAGCTATCCTATTAAGTCAGCCAGTGCTCGCTACTCCAAATTTTGCTAAGCCTTTTAAGATGGCTGTTGACGCAAGTGATACAGGAGCTGGGGCTGTTTTGCTGCAAGAGGATGATCAGGGTATTGAACACCCTGTATCTTAATACAATAAGAAGTTCACTCCACCTCAAAAGAACTACTCAACTATTGAGAAAGAGCTTTTGGCCTTGATTTTGGGTTTACAGCATTTTTCATTTTATTTGTGTTCTGGTTTTGACCCCATAGTCATTTTTACCGATCATAACCCACTGAAATTCCTTAGTAAGTTTAAAGATAAAAATCAGAGATTGACAAGATGGAGTCTACTTCTTCAGGAGTATTCATTAGACATACAATATGTCAAGGGGAAAGAAAATGTTATTGCAGATTGCTTATCTAGACTTTAGACAGATTGTTTTAGAGTAATAAGAAATTTCCTTTGTAAATTTCTTTTTCTTTGTGGGGAGGTGTTACATAGCCTATGATTTCATCATCCCTTGTAAAATTCTAACTTATGATACATTTTCGTTCATGATTGCATCATCCTTTGTATGATCTTAATGTACAGTATGCTGCATGTTTGTTCACGATTCGCCACGTGGCGTCCATAGTGACCAGGCTTGCGTGTTCTACCTCACTCCCCCCGTCTCCCTCTTATAGTAGAGTAAGTCGTTCTTTCTGTTGTTCAGAGCAGGACTGTCAACTCTTCCTCCCCTATGCCTTCATTTCCACATCCTTCTTACAAGTTGAATCAAGCTCTGCCGGCCCCTATATAATGAGCTCAGTCTCTGCATTAGTCGCCACTTAGATCTACTCCTCATTCTGTTCACATCTCTGTCCTCCCCTGTACAGTATATTATTATTTTTGTGAGTGCTCAGGAAGTCTCCAGCCATCTAGCTGCTGTATAATTTGAGTATAAGTGTTATTACCATTTTTCTTGTACTGTATAGCCTAAGGCATTAATTCGTAAGCCTGGTAAAGTTTTTATGATTCATCTTGGTTCCATGCTGTCAGCCAGTATTAGAAATATTTTGTATCTGTAATAATATTATATCTTGCTTTAAGTGAGCATTGTCCGGTTTTCTCATTTTATCAGGGCTGACTTAGATAAATTTGCTCTTGCTAAATTCGTGTTAATAGAGGCTATTGCAGTTAACCATATATGTAACTTGTTTTGCCATTACATAATCCTTATGAGTCCCGAATGTTTAGTTGTTAGTTTGTGCATTAAACTTTAACTTGTAATTTTACCTAAGTCTTTTGTTTTGAACCTGGAACTTTATGGGACAGTAGTGATTTTAGTATTCTCACTTGAACTGGTCATTATCTCTCTCTGTTCCGTAACAACTCATACACTGATGACTCCACCCTTCACCTTTCTATTCTGTTCCCGCAACGCCCATCTCAACAGTTACTTCAACAAACAAGGGATGAGGATATGGCACACCTAATGTCTGACTTGGCTCGTATCTCTGATTGGGGTAAAAATAATATGGTTGTTTTTAATGCATCTAAGACTCAGTTCTTACACCTATAAACCCGACAAAATCTTCCACAGGTATACCCGCTAATGTTTAATAATATTCAGCTTAATCCTGCATCATCCTTGAACATGCTTGGGGTTTCATTTACTCGGGACTTATCTTGGAAAGATCATATTACATCTCTTGTAAAATCTGCTTCCAAGAGATTGGGTGTGGTAAGCTGACTCCGCTCTTTCTTTACCCCTGCACAATTGTTGACTCTATACAGGGGTTTTATCCGCCCCTGTGTGGAGTACAACTCTCATGTGTGGGGATGCTCCCCACATACAGCTCTTCTCAATAGGGTGGAGTCAAAGGCTTTTCATTTCATTAACTCTCCTCCTCTTACTGACTCCCTTCAACCTCTGTCTCTTCGCCGCACTGTTGCATCTTTATCTCTTTTCTATCACTACTTTAATGGTCACTGCTCCTCTGAACTGTCTGCTTGCATTCCTCCACCTCTACGACAGCCGCGTAGCACCCGTCTGGCAGCAAACTCTCATCCCTTTTCTGTCCAACTCTCTAATGCAAGAGTTGACCGTTACTCCCAGTCTTTCATTTATGCAACAGGTCAACTCTGGAACTGTCTCCCTCTGTCTGTATTTCCTGCTGCCTATGATCTCCAGTCTTTCAAAAGCAGTGTGTCCAGGCATCACGAAATGATCGGATCTTGAATTTGGCTCTCTATTGTATTTTGTTTTTCTCTTGGAGGGAACTGTTACTGCGGGCTCATGGCCTTTGGTTCTTTCTTCCTTGCATAAAAAAAAACATATGTATCTATCTATCTGTCTATCTATCTATCTATTTATCTATCTATGTACATATATATATATATATATATATATATATATATATATATATATATATATATATATATATATATATATATATATATATATTCAGTTATATCCGAAAAGACTACTATTTCTGTCCCACTGACTCTGCGGCACAATAATAAATGTGTGTAATTTTAATGCCCCTCTCTCTCTCTCTCTCTCTCTCTCTCTCTCTCCGTCAGATGCATTATATTTTAACTTTATTATGGGTATCTGTATTCGTTTATTCAGTGTTGCCCTGTAAACCACCTAAAAGCTAATTCCTCTCTGTCTCTGTCTCTCTCTCTGTCTCTGTCTCTGTCTGTCTGTCTGTCTGTCTGTCTCTGTCTCTGTCTCTGTCTCTCTCTGTCTCTCTCTCTCTCTCTCTCTCACTCTCTCTCTCTCTCTCTCTCTCTCTCTCTCTCTCTCTCTCTCTCTCTCTCTCTCTCTCTCTCTCTCTCTTATCCTTTACAATATATCTAAGTGCCAGTCACTGTGTATAATGGAGGAGACAACCCATCTTATCTCAGATTATATCTTTTTAGAATGAGACGGCTATATCATGTCTGTCTGCAGTGTCTGTCTCTGTCTCACTGTCGGTCTGTTTGTCTCTGTCACTTTCTGTCTCTGTCTCAGTTTCTGTCTGTCTGTCTGTCTGTCTGTCTGTCCATCTCTCTCTCTCTCTCTCTCTCTCTCTCTCTCTCTCTCTCTCTCTCTCTCTCTCTCTCTCTCCGTCTGTGTATCAGTTTCTGTATATGAGTGTGTCAGGCTTCAGTCAGTTGTCTGTCTGTCTGTCTGTCTGTCTCTCAAATCACAGTTATTTCAGTACATAATCCTCTTCCCTACGCCAACGTCTAACACAATTAATTACTATCTTCAGACGATTTTATTCAGCTTAGACGAAACTTTCTGAATGTTAAAAAGTAACCCTTGAATCAAATTTCGTATATTTCATTGATTTTTCCCCTAGTACCACCAGACCATTCTACCGAATATTGGAAAGGCATATTTTATTGTAGGGGGTTAATGGAGGGTCTGCCTATGTAGGAGGTTAATGGAGGATCTGTCTACCCCTTTCTCTCTCTCTCTCTCTCTCTCTCTCTCTCTCTCTCTCCCCCCCCGTCTGTGTATCCATTTTTGTATCTGAGTGCGTATCGTTTTTCCTTGTTTATATTTATTCTCTCTCTCTCTCTCTCTCTCTCTCTCTCTCTCTCTCTCTCTCTCTCTCTCTCTCTCTCTCTCTCTCTCTTTCTCCGAGGCAAAATATTCTGAGGTTAGCAAGAATGAAAATATTAACATACCATCCGGATGAAAGGACTAACACTCATATAACTCTGATAAAATTATTGAAGGCACTGATAGGAGGCCTTCTCGTGGTGACGCTGTGTACCTTGGGAGGGGTACTACCTGCGGCATCCACTCGAGAGTTAAACTTCCCCATATTTCCCTGCACCTCGCCGTGGGAAGGACCCTGGATCAGGGCCGGATTACCAGTTATAGGCAAAATGGGCAACTACCTACCAGGCCACGGCCTGTCACAGGCCATCCAGACTTCAAGAGTGGAATAAATATACACTTTGGGCTTCCAATTAAGGACCATCACCCATCAGGCCATCAAAAAAGGACATTTTAGGTTATGCCAAAATTTCACTGGAAAAAAAAAAAAAAAAAAGAGAGAGAGATCTGTATGTTCCAGGCCAACCGTCTGCTTTGCCTACCCGGCCACAGCAGGGTTAATCCGGCCCTGCCCTGGATCGACCCTGGTGTGGCGCCGTCTACTACAAGGGGACACCGGATCCTAACACAGTGTATGTACTGTAATGTATTTGTATTACGACCCAACAGAAGGAGTCGTTTACCTGTGGTCGACAGGGATACTTAGCCATACAGTGCGAGGTTAAGGAACAACAATAACAACTGTCAATTGAATAAAATCGATTGGCGTCTGCTGGATGAAATATAGAGCTGTTCGACAGTGACAGAGTAAATGTTGACAGTATTAGCTCTGTCTAACCCCTATAACTTAGCCCCGGCTCTAAAAGTATAATCTGAAGTTAGTTTGAGTTGAATTGTAAAGATGTCCCGACCATGAAGGGGAAAATACAGCTTTCTTTAGCTCATGGAATACGAGATAAATTTCCCTAGGCTGGGTAAAGCCATGTGGTGCAAGCAATAGTAAAGTAAATAGATATTTTCGTATTGAATGTGGTAAGCGGTGCACCTGTTGTTTTCCTTCCTCTTCCCCTTCTCCCCCTCTCCCTCCCCTCTCCCCTTCCCCTTTCCCTTCCCCCTCCCTTCTTCCCTTCGCTCTTTCCCTCCCCCTCCCCTCTTCCCCCTCTTTCCTCTCCTCTCCTCCTCCCCCCCACCCAGTAATGTGGAGTGGAGTCCCTCAGTGAAAGTGGATGCAAGCTAGGAGCAAATCCCCACTGCATTCTGGCTGTGTACTGTAGATATTGGTGACTACATTTTCAATGGCATTTAATACTTTACATCTGATACATAAACTTCTGTACATAGCTGACACACGCTTAAGGTATATCGTATATGACACTATTATATATGTTTATACAGGTAGATAGACAGACAGATAGGCTGACAGATATAGGGACAAATACATATAGATAACAAATAGATACATACTGTAGATAGACAGACAGGCAAATAGGTAGATAGATAGACTGTAAGGTAGACAGACAGAAATAGACAGATACAGATGAAGGTAGCTAGATAAATAGACAGAGATAGACAGATTGAGCGTGAGTCAACTAGATGCACGGATTACAAAGACCTTATGGGTGTGAGTACGTGGGCGGGATTTAGACTACGACAGCGGGCTTTGGGCGTGAATCTGGGCGTGGTGGGCTTGGCTAGGAATGCTGAGATGGGGTGGGAGACTCATCACCTTGGTTATAAAAAACTGAATCTGTTACCGCAGTCTTGTGGGCATGACTGAGCTCTCTCTCTCTCTCTCTCTCTCTCTCTCTCTCTCTCTCTCTCTCTCTCTCTCTCTCTCTCTCTCTCTCTCTCTCTCTCTCTCTCTCTCTCTCTCTCTCTCTCTCTCTCTCTCTCTCTCTCAAGTTAGAGCTAAAGAAAATAATACTGTAATATCACCATCTCATTTCCGACAGTGATATCCCTAGCGTACCATAATATACACGGTGGGTATTAGTGTCCAAATGATGATATTTAAAGGCTGGTGGATGGATTACTGGGATACTAGACCTCATGGACGGACAAAGCTAAGTGCAAAAAATTTATATCTGCTGTACTAGGTCGAAGAGCTCGTTTATCAGTTAATTCTTCAGTCCTCTCTCTCTCTCTCTCTCTCTCTCTCTCTCTCTCTCTCTCTCTCTCTCCAGGGTACTAACTCACAGTCCAGGGTGAGGATTATTTTCTGACGTACAATCTCCCACCTCATAAGTCCAATTCGTCACCCCTCCATCTCCTTCCATCTCGTATAATACCTTGCATTCTGGAAATTATAATGGGAAAAACTACTATGCTCTTTCATTTTTTACTTGGACCACCTCTTCATCATGAATACTCGGTTATTACACTAGATTAACACTGGAATGAGATGCTAGTCACAAAGAGGTGCTGTGGAAAGAATGTAGAACCATAGTAGTGTCTTTTTCTGCCACTGAGCTCGTGAAATAAGCCGTAAAAGGTTGGAAATCTAAGTCAAGTTAAAGTCAGCGAACTGTAGTCACTTCTTTTTTGAACCCTTGTCTTAGGGTAGGCTTAGAAACGCCTTACTGAGTTACTGAGGAAATGATTTTAAATTAGCCCTTTGTATGCCTCCGGAAACTCCAGGGCCTGTGTTCTCGTCCAATAAGGACGCCCCTTAGCATCTCTTCCTTAGCAATTTATTTTTGGGAATGATTGGTAAACATCTTTTTGTACGTTTTTCATGATGTGTAGGACGATGCTTGCAGGGATTTATATAACGTAAGAGTACAAAGTAAAGCAAACAGCAACAGACCTAATGGTTCTTTCGAGGCTGCTTGTTACAGACAAGACCATCACTATGATATCTAATTCTACAAGTTGAAGGTAAGGATAGTAAAGCAAGAAGACTCCCCTACCCACCAAATCCTCCAGTCGAAGCTGACAGGAAAAAAGTGAGAAGGACCACCATGCAGCATGGAAAAGCCGACATGGAATTTTCATAGGAAAGACTGAAAAATGATAAACTATATTGTGTCTTACACTATCTGTATACAAGTGTCAGTAAGGTACAATCATCATTAATTACATAGTATTTCCCTGCTATAGTTTCATCATGATCTGAAACAGAGAAAAACAGCTTACATTATTATTCGCTCATGAAGGTGTTTAGCTTGGGATTTGAAGCAAGGTACTTGTCCAAGCGATTTTTGAATGTCACCACTGTACCGCAATCAGCGACATCCCTGGGCAGCTTATTCCAAATGTTAACAACACTGTTAAAGAAAAAATGTTTTGCTTCATTAGACTGGAAGCGCTTTCCAATAATCTTATACCCATTACCTCTAGTATAGTTTGAACGATCAATAGCAGAGTACTTGTCGACATCCATAATATCGATTCCTTTAATAATTTTGAATACTTGAATCAGATCCCCTCGTAGTCTGCGCTTTGATCCCCTCGTGGTCTGTGCTTTGACAGTAAAGTGTATTAAGGAACAAGTGCTAGGGAGCCTCATTTACCGATGAGAATACGGGCCTAATCATGCAGAAAGTGTAACGAAGTGTAGATGTTACTGTGAAGTTTTAGAATGAAGAGGGAATGGCATGATTTGAAAGAGTGCAGCTGAGCCAGGATAATTTAGGGAGCATTATGAAGGAGTGAAAAATGGAACTGAATAATAAGGCAGTTAAGAGTAACGAGTATATGCAGGAAGGTAGACCTGGATGGAGTAACGACTTAGCTCGAGGCGGAATTAGTGAGTGCTTGAACGCAAGATGGAGCGTAAGATGAAATATTGGACTGTAGATGATGTAGGAAGACTGAAAAAGAAAGATGTTATGGAAGTCATGAAGCAAAAAGAATCCCAGGAAAATTGTTCATCCTCAGTACACCTAAGGAGACTAAGACATTTGGGTGGGAAAGTGCGTAATTCCATAATAACCCTTAGATTTTTTGGTAAAATTCCCTATTGCTATTACAACGCTTTCTCTTAGAACCTCCTTCTCCTCTTCCTATGCTTAGAGAATTATTAGCGCTTAATCATTCCTTGTACAATCAGTGGAATGAGAGAAATGGACTTCAGGGATGTTTAGAAAAGGCGGACTTCCCGAGGAGTCAGCACATGAAGTAAATTGGCACGGAGTGAAGGACTGTAAGTGAAACGTGGTGATATTACGGAGTATATTTAAGAAAGAAAAATAACATGAAATGATTAGGTACAGTAGACAGGGCAAAAGAAAATTCACGAGTGTGTGCAGAAAGGTGTATATGAATAGACTGAATGACTGAAGGTGGGTGAAGCTAAAACTAATGAGCGTCTACAAGGATGGTGAAGTGTCAAATAAAATGTTGGTGTCACGAATTCGCACGAGCGTATTTATATAAATTCGTGACATTGTACTGTGATGAGAAAACCACGAACTCTAGTGGAATTCCAACTAGGCATCACTCAGTTCAACCGTCCTCGTATTCACTTCGATCGGGATGGTTTTCAGAACATTTGTCACTGTTTCACAAGTGACCATGCTTGCCCATGACATAAGTGCTTTCACTGATTGATTTATTGTGGGCCTATATTGTTCACCCTCTTTCCGTTGACCGTTGAGCTAGGCCACGCCTACATCCGGCAAACACGGTCAGGCCCTACCTCTTTTCCCCATTTGAATTTAGTCAGCTTTGAGTTGCCTCGAAGATAGGACCGTTTGTGCCCAGCGTAGAGCAGCGCCTCCGTTGTACAGCGAGTTCCTGAATCTCCACCTAGACAGTGAATTGGTGAAGCGGACTTACAGCGAACAGCAGCGTTTTGGTGTTCATCACAGGAGCCCAGATTTTCGTTTCGGCTCCCCTTCACTGACCAGTATTTCTGTTCGTTTTTCTAGGCTTAAGTTTAATTAGCTTTTGAATGAGCGAGTGAGTGTATTCTCCTTGTTATTTTGAATTTATTTTGAGATTCATATAACGTAAATTTATTTTATTGTAACCAATAAATTTACAGTTCTTTTCTTTGAGCTTAATTAGACTCGTGTTTTATTTCTCCACATTAAGCCTATTTTAGTTGCCGCTCCTAGTTTGCACAAACTCTTTACAATATTCATAACTGGTACTTAAGCCAATTCTTTTGTATCAAATTTAAATCCGTTGTACCAGCCAGGAGTTAAGCACCGGCAAGAACCTGTTTATTATTATTAGCATTAGTTATTGATCGTCAGGGGTGGAGTCACTTTCTCGAGAGGCTAACAGTACTACAAACAGCACTCGTGAGTAATTAGTCTCTGCTGTGTACTGTTGAGAAAGTTTATAAATTCTTGACTTAGAGAATCGGCGAAATAAGCCGGCATAAAGTAAAACTTACTGCTTGATTTTCACAAGCCAATTCCTTGTCTCTATTTTCAAGTAACATCTAGCATTTTCAATTCACAAATTCACATCCCCCCGTGACAGTTGGATTGTAGATGAAAGGATCCTAAAGGATGGTGAACAGGGTTAGAGTGAATAAATGAACTGCTGTTGAGTACACAGTATATGAAGTCGAGGATATTACGTGCATAATGTTAGAATGGTATGAAGTGGACTGCATTTGATTCAGATAAGTATTATGCGAATTATGTTGGAATGATATGAACTGACGGACTGCATTTGATTCAGGATAAATTAAGAGCATAATTCAGGGAGGAAATTTAAAAATTAGATGGAGTATCGTAGACTCGGCATAAAAGTACGGTAAGGATTATCTGTAAAACTGAGAAGCAGGATGAGTCGGACTTAAGATGAGGCCAGACAAAGTGAGGAGGAGGTTAGGGATTTACCGGAACCAGCATATCGAGTTCCGGCCGGAACCGGAACTGGAAGTGAACTTATGGAATAAAAAAAATCTTGACACTCAAACATCCAAGAACTATGCAATAATTTTAGGCTGAGGATCAGACAGAGATTAACGAAACTGCACCAAAACCTGTCTGCACCCTACAAGTGGAAATTCACCGTGACTCTCTGAGCTGCTACAGTGAAGATGAGAGGAGAAATTAGAAGAGAACTGTATAGAATCGGCTGATCAAAGTCTTAGTGAAATAGCAAATGAAACTGAAAAGTACACCAATAGTCCAGTAATTGAGAGGGACCAGGACCCATGAAATATTGGAAGGAGTTTAGAATAGTTTATCCTATAATTTCCGAAGCTGCAAGAAAGTATTTGTCTTGTCCTGCTTCTTCAGTCTACTCTGAAAAACTGTTTTCTGAAGCTGGCAGTGTATACGAGGAGAAACGTACACGCTTGCTACCTCGGACTGGAGAACAACTTCTTTTCCTCCACCACAATCTTTCATGCCTCCCCCTCTCAGATGCTGGCAAGGTAATACAAAACCTATGAATATATATATATATATATTTCAGTTTCATGTCGAAAGAGAAGGAAAAAGTTTTTTTTTTTTTTTGGATCAGTTAAATGTCATACAGCGTATAGTATGAATTTCTTTAATAAATTTTAATATACATAACTCAAGTATATCATTAACCAATAAATACTTTTATGTATTTTGATGGTGACGGATAAGAAAAAAAATATTTTACAACATGGCTGTAAAAAAGAGCTATAAAATATGAAAAGTTGGTCCAGTAACATGTAAATTCAGGCCCGTTATTTTTCTAAAGTTCCAGCCGAAAAAAGAACTTCTTAAAAACTGAAGTTCCAGCAGGAAGTAATCGACCGGAACCAAGTTCCTGTGTATCTCTACAGGAGGAGCATGACGACTAATGATATGGATTGAAGGACTGTATTTGCCTCAGGACAAAATTAAGTAATGCCATGATATGTAGGAAAAAACAGAATGGAATGAAAGAAAAGCATTCGAGAGCTGAATGCTAATCGCCCGCCAGAGTATGCAGTTGGCCAAGTCCATGATTTTGGCCATGCCTTGATACCATGAACTCATGTTCATAGCTCAAGCCGTTCATGAGATATAATGGTGCTAAAGGCGGGCAATAAAAACTAGTTGACCTTTGGCAGCCAATTTGTGACCTTGACCTTGAATCGGAGTGTCCATTTTCGAATTCGTCCAAAATTTTGGCCTTATCTTAATACCCTGAAGGTTTCATGTTGATAGCTCAAACCGTTCATAAGATATAATGGGAACACACACACACACACACACACACACACACACACACACACACACACACACACACACACACCAAGACGCGGGCAAAAACATTATCACTCAGCCTTTACAAAACAGGGTGATAATATGAAAATGCGATGGCTAGGTGAAGATAATATTGGGGAGTTTGTGCATAATGCTGGGACGAGACAGACTGAAGGACTGCAACTACGTAGAAATAGGGTTAATGGGTGTCTGCAAGGAAGGTGGAGTGCAAGACGAAATACTGGTGAAAAGATGAGTAAAAAAAAAAAAAAAGACTGAGGTGGACTGGAAAGATGGTAGTGTGAGACGAATGAGAAAGAAATGGAGTGAAGTTTGACTTTGATACGATTGAAGATAGAATGGTATGGAAGGAATGACTGCAACTGATTAACGATAAAAACGAGGGGTATGAAAGCAGTGTTATTTAGATCATTACAGTTATTCGACACTCTTCGTAAATGACGGACAGAATTATATTAAGTAAAACTAAATCGCTAGGGTAGAGCTGTTAGGGACCTTCTTAAGTGATGACAATATGGATATTAGTCTTATCTTGTATTAATAACAGCGGTTTTTTACTATTCCATGTTGCCTCTTCAGACAGACTTCTCAGTCAATTACCCTTTCCATTAAACAGCTAAAGCAAATACACGCAGCACACGCAGACAAGCATACAAATGAAGGCACACACATCTAAACATAGGCAAACACACACACACACACACACACACACACACACACACACACACACACACACACTTTTACGGCCACCCTAACATCACAATACAAAACTGGCCACGGGGGGTCAGAACTTGGACATAAAAGGATAAAGAATGGTTAGACCGGATCCCAGGCCTCAAAGCCATCATCCCAGGTTCCCAGACAGGCAGGGAGGGAGGCGGGGTAGGAGACTGGGTGGGTCCCTTGATTGCTGAGTGGCATCTCATATGGCATACATTTGGTGGACTCGTTTCATTAAGAGTGTTGCTGGTTTGGTGTAGAGTAAAAAAAAAAAAAAAAAAAAAAAAAAGGACTATCCTCCTCTCCGTACTCTTCTTCCTTCTCTCCATGCTCCTGCTCCTCCTCCTCTTCCTTCTCCTCCTTCTCCCATTCCTCCTGCTCTCCTTCCTGCTCCTCCTCCTCCTCCTTCTCCTCAGTTGCCCGCCACCGTGGTCAGACTCTCATTCCCCATCCCTCACTTATCATGCTTTTCCTCGCCTTCCTTCAGCCTTTACATTTCTACTTCTCGATCTCCTCTCCGTCTTTCGTTTCTTATTCTCTGTCTTCACCTCCATCTACGTTTCAACTGTTCTATTTCTCTTATACCTTATCTGTTTCTTATAGTTTTCCTCATTTGTCTCATATTTCTCTACTTCCCCCATCTCTGAATTCCTGACCAGATTATTTATCATCTCTCTCTCTCTCTCTCTCTCTCTCTTCTGCATCTCCGTATCTCATTCTCACCACTCTTCGCCTTGTTTTTAAAGCCTTCTCCTCCTCCTCCTCCTCCTCCTCCTCCTCCTCTACGCATTATCACTTCCATCTCTTCGTGCTACAGCATAAATCAAAGCAGGGGAATTTCAAGTCTCAGTCTCTGTCTGTCTGTATGTCTGTCTGTCTGTCTGTCTGTCTCTCTCTCTCTCTCTCACACACACACACACACACACACACACACACACACACACACACACACACACACAAAACACAGCTAAACTCCCACAGACACGCCACAGAGACCCCGATCAATAAGTCCCTTAGTTAGTGAAGCCCTTTGGTCTAGTAGAATATTATCATATGTTTTAGAGAATAAAGCAGAAAATTATGAAGGAATTGGTTAATAAGATTTTCTCCTTCATGATAGGTGTGTGTGTGTGCGTGTGTGTGTGTGTGTGTGTGTGTGTGTGTGTGTGTGTGTGTGTGTGTGTGTGTGTGTGTGTGTGTGTGTGTGTTTCGTTTGTTTGAAAAGAGAAGAATGCAAAAAATGCTCCTTAAAGGCGTCATTAGGGCTCACCTTTTTATTGATTTATTTTTATGTAAAGTGTAAACCATCTGCTACACTTTGGCTCCCGAAAACCAAAAGCCCGTTAAAGAGGAAGAGAGCAAGATGAAAGGGAAAACAGGGTGGGGGAAGCTAAGGAGAGCAAGGATGAAGAGAAGAGAGCAAGGTGAAAGGGCAGGGAGCAAGGTGAAGAGGAAGACAAGGTGAATGGGAAATAAGCAAGGTGAAGGAGACGAGAGCAAGGTGAAGGGAAGGAAAGCAAGGTGAAGGGGAAGAGGGCATGGTGAAGACAGAAACAGGGTGGAGGAAGGTGGGGACAACAAGGTCTATCTATTTATCTAAAGCCAGACGCCTTTCTCCCGTAAGGGGTGGCCACAGACAAATAGCTTCTTTGTCGCCCTGCCCCCTTCCATTACGCTGGCCTCCCCCCAGCTCACACCTCCCTCCCTAATATACCTCTCCAAGGTCTAGAATGAAAATGAGCCACTACAAAATCCCTACCATCTCCCCCTCCTCTCCACATCAACCCCCACCAGAATCACCTGCTTCGTACTGACGTCTGAGGGCAAGGGTGTGGGGAATAACTAGGGGAAGGGAAAATGAAGACTGGCATGAAATGGAGGGGGAAGGGTAAAAAATGCAACATCGAAGAGTAATTACACACACACACACACACACACACACACACACACACACACACACACACACACATTCTCTCTGTCTGTCTGTCTGTCTCTCTCTCTCTCTCTCTCTCTCTCTTTCACCTAAACCATCATCAATATCTCAGTTTCCGAAAAAATCAGAGGAAGAAAAAGGGGAAGGGAGACGGAGATGAGGAGGGAGACTGTTATGATTCCATATTATATTTACAAATCATAATAGATAGATAGATAGATAAATAGACAGATAGACAGCTCTATGCGAGCCTGGGAATGGGAAATGATCTTGCAAGTTAAACTGAGGAAAAGCTGACGACAGATTAGGAAGTAGCAATGTCAGGAGATGATGCAGGTAATTTGTCAGCGAAATAGTAGAAGAACAAAGCCTAGTGACATACACACATACTCACACACAGGTTTCTGGAACTTTCCAACCACAGTGTAACACACGTGACACGACCCCTGTTTCACCAGAATTTAGGAAAGAGAGCTCAGAAGGAGAGAGACCATAGAATCGGCAGGTAGTAGGGAGAAAGGCTTAGCAACTTGGAAGAGAGAGAGAGAGAGAGAGATAGGGAGGTAGCTCGTGGGACTCTACTTAACTTCATTCGTGTGTGAGAGACTTTGTTAATATTTCCAAGACAAATAAAAATAGTCCCATACTCATCTTTACCTCTCCTGTCATTGAATGACAAAAGGGAACCAAGATTAACTACCTACAAACTACTCAATTATAACAACCGCTCGTCCACAAGTCTAATATATAACTTCTCTACAAGTAACTACAAAGTCTTTTATGACATTTGGTGGCAGCGGTGGGATATGTACGACCGGACCGGTGAACCCTGTTAAGTATATTGGCATACGTGTGCAAGTCAGCAACAAAGTCATTTGGTAGCAGCGAAAAGTACGCACCTCGTCTTCGAATCAACAGTGAATTTCTACAAAAGCAGGCGACACTCTACAAGATTAACTTCAGTTCTACAGTGAATTCCTACAAAATCCAGCCTGCAATGCAAATAGCCTACAAGTCTACAAAACAACTCTATAATCTTCACGTAACTTCAAACAGCAGCAAGAAGAATAAAAAACAAAGCAAGTAAAGAAAAGGAAATATTAAAGCAACAAGCTAACTAACTCTTACCACTCTCTCCCGCCTACCTCCATCGCTGACACAGAGGTCAAGACACGCAGCAAAACACCAGAGCCACATTTATAACGCAACTTACTCACCTTTCTTCACCCAGCTTAAGCATCGCTACTCAGTATTCACCACAGCTACCAGTGTGGGAAGCCGACATCACCATGTGCTGAGATGACATCACAACGCGAGTTTGCCATGCCAAGCAATGTGTGACTGACACCAGGCACTTCTCACCCACTACTCATTACTCATTATTCACATAGCTCCTACTCATACTCATTTTTTCCACAGTATTGAGTTGGAAATTCGACGTTCTATGCTGAGGTTTGCCTGGGACAGCTGTTAACCACCACAAGCACCAGGCCATGGAATTTCCTGAGTAATATCGTCCATCAACACAGCACTAGAATTATCAAGAGATCTACAATGAACCCTGCATTTTTCTTCCGAGATCGACTTTTGTATCGACACACCTCTACGATCCGTATCAAGTGGGTAAAATTATACTTACTCATTTCTTCTCAGTGCTAAAATTAGCTATATTCAATTTTTTTACTTATTTCCATATATACACTTATACACTCACTATCTACCATTTATTTCAACTTATTTACTCATCTATTTTAATAGGACATAAATAAACAAAAGGCGTATTTCATAACACCATATCTTAATGACAGGAATATTTTCGCCACCACCCACGTTAATACCAGATGACACACAATAAGCCACAACAACAGACTCACAATTAAGAGAGCACCAAGACAACCCACCCCAAACCTCACCACAAACTAAAGACCAGGAAACAAATACGGCAGTTTCAGATGATGAGTGGGAAACCTCCTCTGATGTAGCAAGTGAGGACTTAATTTCTGCCTTGCATACTTATCAGGATATACTTGATATAGTGCAACGTACAGGCGAATCCTATTCCACCATTCCCTCACACAACGATAAACAAGTCCAAGTTGAATTAACAGAGCAAACAGTGAAAATGAATCAAGAAACAAATACCGCCGATCTAACAACCACACCCCAAGTGTTTGTGTACCAAGAAGATGAAACTGCCCCAAAATTCTCTGGCACAGAAAAAGATCGCATTGATGTCATTTCATTAGTCAGTCAGTGCGAACAAATGTTCATCAATCGCCACATACTAGATGAACAAGAGAAAATTGCTATTTTTTTCATCTTGCATAAGCCAGGAAAGATGTCCAGCAAGCAATTTATTGCGATCAGATAAGCTTCATAAAGCTAGGACATATGATGAATTTAAAACTGAATTTTTGAAGAAATTTTCTGGAGGTATGAACTTCTTGTCAGGTATAATTCCAGAATTACATAAAATTGTAGATCTTGTAAGGAAGCACACTACAAACCATGTGCTCAGTGAAATAACAGCTGATGTCTCCACAATCAAAAGAACATTGTTAGTTACTTTGGAAAACTCAAATTGGATAACAGATGATGGAAAGATGTCCCCAGACCTCGTCGTGGACATCATTGGTAATGTAGCTGCCTTGTGTAAATTACCTGATAGGACCCTTAAGATCACCAAGACGATCGCGTACACCCCAGGCATGTGTTTACTAGACTTAATGAACGAGGTAGAGATGCAGTGCAGTAAAGCAGGTATGGTCGACACACATACACATTCTAGTAGAATGAGGGTACCTGAGACAGTATCAGCTGTAAAAACATCTACACCGACCCCAAACAGAGAACAAAATCGATCGCGACCCGAAAGCAGGCAGACCAAACAACCAAACATGACGAGGCCTCGATCACAGACGCCAGGCTACAGGCAGTTTCATAAGTTTTCGCGCAGCCCGAGCAGGTCTCGCGCCATAAACAACACTACTTATGGGAAATCACATCGTAGGTCACAGTCTAGGGATAGGTCCATCCTATGTCATTACTGTGCAAAACCAGGACACACAAGGTATGAATGCTTTATCAAAGCAAAAGAGGACAAACAAAAGACACAAGGATTTGGTCCTTACTGTAGGCATCATAGATACCAAGGGCACTGGACCAGTGATTGCAAAACAGTAGAAAAAATTGTGTCTATGTTCAAATCGAGGGAAGACCAAGTCATGACAAAAAACGAACAAACGTAAAGAAAAACAAGTCTAAAATTCACATAGGAGGCATGTTGGGAAATTAGTGTACCTTGATACCAGCTGTATGTGAGGATCAAAACGTTTCCTTATTTTTAGATACAGGCTCTCCAGTGAACTTAAAAACACATGAAGAAATAAATAGAATTCTCAAAAATAAAAAGAAAGTAACTTTTCTGGATGAAGCTGATTTAGATTTATACATGGTAGATGGACAACAAATTACAGTGAAAGGTATGATAAGATTAAATATCAGTTTCACAGAGACTACAAGACCATTCTCTGCATTTTTCTATTTCGTTGAAAACTTAGCAATTAAAGCTCATTGTTGTTGTTGTTGTTGTTGAAAGATTCCCTGCACATATAGTGCAGGCCGGGCCATACATTAGCCCGGTCAGTGGTGTATGGGCTGATTAAAAAACAGTAAGTGGGGAGGACAGGACCTGGGGATTGCCCAGCACACACGTCCTGTCTCCTGACTGGCTTTGTGGTTTGTGTGTAAAGCTCATATGCTCATATGTTACTGGGCTTAAGATCCATGGGAGCAGAGAACGTAACTATACTTCCACAAATGAATGGAATAGACTTTGACAATGAATTCATAGAGGAAATACTTTCAGAGCCCTCACTGATTGGTAAAAGAGAGCCAAAAAGAATTGGTAATATTAAAGGCTTAAACAAACATACACAAACAGATAAGTGTATAGATCCACTCCCACCACCAACCCCATCCTCCAGAATTAGTGACCCAGATAACAGCACTGATTTATCAATTTTTCCAGCCCATCTCACTAATGATTTAGTTATACCACCTAATTCCTACATGAAAGTTACCATAAAGAGCAAATTACGGAATAGTACTGTTCTTGTCTTAGAAGAATTATGTAAGGTAAAGGGATTGTCAGTAGAAAACGCATTATGTCATACGAACGACGAAGGGCAAACTCAGATATTCATAATTAATCACATGAATGGGGAAGTTCAGTTGAAAAAGGGGACTTACATAGTTAATATTGAAAAATGTCCTGCCCCTGTGAAGGAAATAGTTATAGCTGGAGTGACAAGTGAGATAAAATCTACGGATAGAGAAAGAATAAAAGAGAATTTAATTCACTCAGGGGAATTTGATGAAGAAAATGATTTGTTAACCCCGCTGGAAACACACAGGGACACCGTAGTATTGCCCGGAGAACAATTAGGGTGTACTAACTTGATTAATCACACGATTAATGTGCACCCAGAAACACCACCAATTTTCGTACCAGCTTACCGCATACCACACTCCCAACGTACACTTGCAAATCAGTATGTCAATGAAATGTTAAACCTTGGAATTAATGAGCCTTCAGTCTCCCCGTGGAATGCCCCATTATTCTTCGTGCCCAAACGAAATGGAGAAATGCATGCGGTAGTAGATTACTGTAAACTAAATAATCACACAATCCCAGACAGATTTCCCATGCCATTGCTAAGCGACGTTCTACAGAATATTGGTCCTGAGAATAACATATTCTCAACCATCGATCTCCTAAACGGCTATTATCAAACCCCGGTATCAGAGGAGTTACGTAAATACACTGCCTTCTCCACAAACAGAGGCCATTCTCAATATACAAGAATGCCAATGGGACTGAGGACAGCCCCAGGCACATTCCATCGTCTTATGAATTACGTATTGTCCGGAATTTTAGGACAAGGAATATTTATCTTGACGATATTATAATCGCAACGAAGAATATTAAGGATCATCTCAGGAAATTAGATTTACTCTTACAAAAGCTTAGTGATGCTGGTTTAAAAATTAAACTTTCTAAATGCAAATTTTGCTTTAAGGAAATAAATTTCTTAGGCCACAAATTAAGTTCTAATGGTATTCACACCACTGATGACAAAATACAGGCAGTGAGAGATTTTCCTGAACCCACTACGACTGACGAAGTTAAACAATTTTTAGGTCTGGCTGGGTACTATAGGTCATTCGTACCACAGTTCTCTCATATAGCCTTTCCTCTATTCCAACTACTCAGAAAAGATGCTGTATTCCAATAGGAAGAAGAACAAAAAAGGACATTCAACAATCTACAAATTAAACTAACAAATGCACCTTGTTTAGCATATCCAGATTACACAAAATCATTTCTTATTTGTACAGACGCATCAGTTAAAGGATTAGGGGCTGTACTGATGCAGGAAGATAAAAGAGGAAAAAATCAACCTATTGCATTTGCCAGCAGACAAACAAGAGGTGCAGAGAAAAATTATTGCACAACAGACCTAGAGGCACTTGCAGTGGTTTTTGCGTTACAAAAGTTTCGAGATTTGGTATATGGTTACGAAATCCACTTATTCACCGACCATAAACCACTGGTGGGTATGTTTAAAGAAAAACTCCTTTCTGGGAGGAGAGCAAGATGGAAATGTACAGTTGAAAACTACAATGTACAAATTCATTATATACAAGGTAAAATGAACACAGTAGCTGACGCATTATCTAGGAACCCGAACACAATTCAGGTCGCGGCGTTAGATCTCAAAGGAAATATCCCAAACCACTATGATATCGCAAAGGCACAAAGACTTGACCCAATATGGTCTAAAGTTATATACAAGTTAGAAAGTGGAGATGACATACAATTACCCAAACTGCATGTCCCATTCGAACAATTCACAATGGTCAATAATACATTATTCAAGATTAACTCTGAAGTCAGTGAATGTACAGCGAGGTTGGATGGTGAGGAATTGGAAAATGTGAGTACGTTTAAGTATTTGGGTAGTGTGATGAGTAAGGATGGAGGTTTGGAGGGTTAAGTGCTTGAAAGGGTACAGCAGGGAAGAAAGGTTGCTGGTTCCTTAAAAGCAGTGATAAGAAACAGGGAAGTGAGCATGGAAGTAAAAAAGTTACTACATGACAGTATTGTGATACCAACTCTAACGTACGGAAGTGAAGCTTGGACATTGTTGGAAGGACACAAGTCAAGAGTGAGAGCAGTGGAAATGAGTTATTTAAGAGGAGCCTGTGGAGTCACGTGGAGAGACAGGCTGACGAATGAGGATGTAAAGGAGCGTTGTGGTGTGGATGTGGATGTGATAGGAAGCGTTGTGAGGAACACACTGAGGTGGTTTGGCCATGTGGAGAGGATGGAGGGTGAAAGATTGACGAAGAGAGTGTATGTGAGTGAGGTGGAGGGTGGAAGAGGGAGGGGGAGACCGAGGATGAGATGGAGGGATGGGGTGGAGAGGTATATGAGAGAGGGGGGTGTGAGTTGGGAGCAGGGCAGTGAAATGGCGGGGGACAGGGCGACTTGGAGGCGATTTGTTTGTGGCCACCCCAAACGGGATTGAGGCGTCTGGCAATAGATAGATAGAACTCTAAACAACCAAAACGCCAAAGAAATACTAACCAGTTGGTAGTACCTAATGACATGATACCCCAAGTATTACGAACGATACACGATAGCCCACATGCAGGACATCCTGGAAAGGATAAGACATTCAACCAAGCCCAGCTGTTATATTACTGGCCTTCATTACGAAAAGATATAAACAATCATATAGACAGATGCGAATCATGTGCAAAACACAAAGGATACCCAATCACACCTGCACCGATGGGTAATTACCCTGTACCACATCAACCATGGGACGTTGTCGCTGTTGATTTACTCAAGATGCCATTATCATACAATAATAACCTATACTTATTCGTTGCAACGGATCATTTTTCCCGTTATGTCATTTTAGCTCCAATTAAAGATAAGACAGCAGAAACAGTAGCAAAGGCAATAACAGATAATGTAATATGTCGCTTTACTACCCCAAAGGTACTACTAAGTGATAATGGAGAGGAGAATTTAATTCTGAGATCTAACAAGAAATATGTAAACAATACAACATCAAAGAGGTTAACGTTTTAGCCTAACACCCAGCATCGAATGGGTTGGTAGAGAGACAAAATAAAAAAGTATTAGATGTGCTACGACACATTCTCAGTGAAAATTATGCAAGCTGGGATGATTGGATTCCCAGAGTAGAAGCCTCAATTAATGGATCTATAAATAAATCCAAAGGTGACACACCACATTTCATTATATATGGAACAGACAAAAAACTACCATATGAGCTCCTAGAAGGTGACGCTATGCCCATATACAATTACGATGATTACTCTAAACTCCGTTTACGTGAATTCCAGGACATTCACAAAAGAGTCAAAAAACAATTAACGATGTCCAAGGAAGAAATGACGGAGGCATTTAACATGAAGGCAAGAGATTCACCTATCAGCTTAGGAGACATTGTTTACGGTATCATTCATACGAGAGACAATAAATTATCCCCAAAATTTGAGGGCCCATACAGAGTAATTAACATAAAAGCAAACAAAGTTTTAATTAAGTCACTTTCAAGTGGGGAAGAGAAACAAGTTCATATTGACCATTTAAAACGAGTTTCAAGGGAATTATCACATAATTATTCAGCCTCGGATACAACCGAACAGGCGAACGTACCTCAAGAAACCAAGCAAGAAAACAACAATGATTACAAAAAGAAATTAAGGTCATATACCAAACAATCGAACATAGGTGCAACTGTTCCAACAAAATCTACAGTACATCATTTATGAGAATTAAATATCGATTTAAACTCCTTCTATAAATGAAATAACAATCAACCGTAACGCACATCATCACTATCATCGACCACAGCATGACCATATTAGGAAATTAATAGATCTTTTTTTCGGAAGGTTACGATGAAGGGACTTATGCTATGGATTCTCCTCTACATAGCAAGAGGATATGCGCACTTAGACCCCCAACACATAGTACGACAAGGATGCCTCATAGCTCCAACGGCCATGACTACAATCGTTAAGGACGTCATGAGTACTGAAATAAGTCTAGATTACTTGTATGAATTACCTACTTATCTAGACAGCCTTGCGAAGCCGATGCGAACTCTGGACTTCATGATAGGAAATTATGTTTCACAAGCACATAACACAAAGGAAGTGAATGAAATGGTAAAGTTAGCGAAATGGAAACTAGAACAGGCAAAGTCAACTATGCTCATCATGATCCAAGATCTCCCATCTTATGGAACGGAGGTACTGAGCGACAGGAACAACATCACACGTACTCGCCAAGAGCGCGGTTTGTTCGACCTGGGTGGCGCAGTTCTTGGGAACATCTTTGGATTGGCTACAGAGGATGACCTTAAAGAAATAAGCAACAAATTTAATAAGATAGCTCAGATATAACATACCAAGATAAATTCATCACAGGACAGGACTCAGCAATGAAGACAATTGTGAAAAATCTGAAAAAGGCAGAAAACATAGCTCTCGAGAGTGTAGATAAAATAAATGAAATGGAAGGAAACATTACACTTTTGCAACACTTCTCCATCATCACAGAACATATTGACACGATTCTACTACAATTAGACAACACTAGAGATCGTTTCAGGGCACTTATGCAAGGAATTTCGAATGCTGGTGATAGCAAGATCACAACTGACTTACTCCCAGTTCATGAGCTACGTCAGATAATTAGTCAAGGCATACATAAACTTAAATTGAAGCCGTTGTTCCGCAGTAGGGAATTCATGCAATATTATCCATATTTAGAAGCAACACTAACACCAACATCAGTAGTTGTTCATGTACCATTCATAACTGAAGACCTGTTCACAGTATACCAAATACATCCCTTCCCCTATAAAAATAGCAACACTTTGGTCATCATCAACATCAACACGGACACCGAACTCATTATGGTCTCCAAGAGACGGGACACTGTCACTTTCGAGAGTGAATCAACGATTCAACGAAAGTGCCGCACATCCTTACATGCTGTTCATCTTTGTCCTGCGTACATTTTCACGTTTCAGCCTACTGATACAGTCCCTTGAGAAATGGCTATCATCAGAAATGACAATATTCATAATCAATGCAACTTCACTTTTGCTCCAGATAAACTTGTACACCATCAACGCATCGGACACTCACAGTTTTTTTTTTATTTCACTCATAACACATCAGTTTATGTAGTCTGTCCAGATATACCACCATCTCATACTTCAGCCTCAGGATTATACATAGCACCAAACTATTGTGCGGTATTTACACCAGCCATGTCTACTTTATCCACCATCAATCACTACGCCATTCTCAATCATACACACAAACATTTCCACCCACTGCCTGATATGGACTTAAACATGAGCACAAGTATTAAGTTGACTTCACCTAAGTCTGAAACTATGCAGCTGATCAATGAAACAATGAAGCCCTGGGAAGATTTGAGTTTGGTATGTTCAACCCATATTATGTGTATAGCCCAGCACCTACTGTCTTTATAATCTTCTGCATTGTATTTGCAGTACTGCTGTTCGTAATGCACAGAATGCATGCAAGAATTGCATATTTGGAGTCAGTATTTAGTCGGGGGAGAGTTAACATCCAAGTTAACCCCCCTGAATGAAGTGTGTATATTTTGTATATAGTATTAATTATATATATATATATATATATATATATATATATATATATATATATATATATATATATATATATATATATATTTTTTTGTTACATAGCCTATGATTTCATCATCCTTTGTGTAATTCTAACGTACAGTGTGCTGCCTGTTTGATCACGAGCGTGTTCTGCCTCAGTCCCCCCCCTTCTACTGTTATAGTAGAGTAAGTCGTCCTTTCTGTTATTCAGTGCGGGATTGTCAACTCTTTGTCCCCATGGCTTCATTTGCGCCTCCTTTTACAAGTTGTATCAAGCTCTGCTGGCCCCTATATAATGAGCTCAGTCTCTGCATCATTGCCACTTAGATCTGCTCCTCATTTTGTTCACATCTCTGTCCTCCCCTATACAGTTATTATTATTGTGAATTTCTCAGGAAGTCTCCAACCATCTAGCAGCTGTGTGATTTGAGTATAAGTGTTATTGCATTTTGTTCTTGTACTGTATAGCATAAGGTTAATTCTTAGGCCTGGAAAGTTTTTGTAAATTGTGTAGAATTCATTTTGTCAGCCAGTGGTAATAATAGTTTGTATCTCTAATAATTTATCTTGCATTAACTGAGCATTACCCAGTGTTTTTCATTTCATCAGGGCTGACTTAGATAAATTTACTCATGCTAATTTCGTGTTAATAGAGGCTATTGCAGTTAACCATATATTTAACCTGTTTTTGCCATTACATTATCCTTATGAGTCCTGAATATTTTGTTGTTAGTTTGAGCATTAAACTTTAACTTGTAATTTTACCTAACTCTTTTGTTTTGAACCTGGAACTTTACGGGACAGTAGTGATTTTTTAGTATTCTCACTTAAAGTGTACATTATCTTTCTCTGTTCCGCAACATAAATTTGGCGACCTCTTATCAGGATATTCAGGATATTATCATAAGGATATTGCTTGATATTTTGCGACTGTTACTTATTCATGATGTCTACTATTACTACACTTGATGAAGCCAAAGATTTTTTGTCAAATGTGCAAACAGTGTGTGATATAGAAAACAGAACAAACAATGAACTTAAGCTCGTTGCTCAACAATTGGGAATTGCTGTTCGCTCTCATCATTCTAAAGATCAAATTGTTGACATGATTAATGAAAGCTTGTTTAATGTAACTCCTCCAAATGAGCAAACGCAGATTAAATTAGCTAAGTTACAGCTAGCCCTGCAGGAGGCTCGTGTGAAGGAAGCTGAATTTCAAGCAGGTGCTAAGGAGGCTGATGTTAAGGAGGCAAATGCTCGTATTCAAGAGGCACAGGTACAGGCTCAGGCACAAATTGAACTTGCTAGGATTCAGGCAGACCATGAGTATCGCATGAAACAAGGTGGAACTGGATCATCAAGCTCTGATGACTTTGATGTGGCTAAAAATGTTAAACTTGTCCCTCCTTTTAATGAATCTGATTTAACTAAGTATTTTCAGTTGTTTGAGAGGGTAGCTACAGGTTTTAATTGGCCCAAGGAGTATTGGCCAGTACTCCTTCAAACTGTTCTCACCGGTAAAGCTCAAGTAACTTATGCATCTTTGCCTCAGGGTCAATCTGATAATTATGATGTAGTTAAGAACTTTATTCTTAAGGCCTATGAGCTTGTTCCTGAAACCTATAGAGTAAAATTTAGGACAACTTACAAGCAAGATAAGCAATCCCATGTTGAGTATGCAAAAATCAAAGAAGATCTGTTAGAGCAGTGGTTAAATTCTAAGAATGTGGATTCTAATTTTGGTAAATTTAAGCAGATGATTTTGCTGGAGGACTTCAAGAGGTGTATCTATAAAGATGTAAGCCTATATCTTGATGAGAAAAGAATAGATAATTTGTCTGATGCTGCAGTTTTAGCTGATGAATATGTTCTCACTCACAAGAGATAATCTAAAGAAAAAGGGAATGCTGAGAGTAAGTACGTTGCCTCTACTCAAAGTACAGGTAACAGGAAAGAGAATAAAGTAGATGTTTCTCAGGAAGTAAATACCAGCTCCACCTCTAGATTTCAGAAAAGTAAATGTACTTATTGTAGTAAGCTTGGTCATACTACGGAGAAATGTTTCAGGAGACAGCGTGATGTGAACAAAAAGGAGTCTTTAAATATTCAGTTAATTGGTCTAGTGTCCACTCTTGAGAGTTCCCAGAATTCTTTAACTGAGTTAACTGAACCTGCTTTGAGGGGTAACTTAAATTCTCACGATGGAGCTCCTCTTTTGAGCAGTTACGTGGGTGACACTCTCAAGAGTTCATGTGCTAATTTCCTGTCTGATGGTTTTGTCAGTCCTCTGGACAGTAATGACAGGAAATCAGTTAAAATATATCGTGACACAGGTGCTTGCCAATCCCTTATGCTGACCAGTGTTCTAGGCTCTAATGTTAATTCCTCTGATGAAACTGTAATCTTACAAGGTGTAGGGAATAATTACTTCTCTGTCCCTCTGTGCAGAGTGAATTTAGAGTCTGGTTTTGTTAATGGTTCCGTTATGGTTGGGTTGGTTGAGACACTCCCAATGTCAGGTGTAACTTTCTTACTTGGAAATGATATTGGTGGAAGTCAAGTGTGTCCAGCTCCTCAGTTGTCTAGTGAGCCAGTGGCTGCGTCCCAGGATTGTGGTGTCCCTGATGTGTTCCCTGCATGTGCTGTCACTAGGGCTAAGTCTAAAGTTACTGGTGATTTAGAGGATAATGATGATGATGATGTTATCCTAGCTGACACTTTTCTTGCTAATTTGGACCACTCACCAGATGAGGCAGTACCCCGTAGTGTTGATAATTTGTCTCGTCAAGAGTTGGTTGAGCTGCAGGTTGCTGACCCTGAGTTGAAAGGTCTTGCTAACTCTGCTTACAGTGAAGAAGAGTCAGCCGGTGCTTCTACTTGTTATTATGTAAAGTCAGGAGTACTTATCAGGAAGTGGAGACCCCCAACAGCATCAGCCGACAGTGAATGGGAGGTTGTACATCAAGTTGTCATCCCTCGTGTTTGTAGGCAGGATATCATTAGAGTGGCTCATGATTCCAGTTTGGCAGGACACCTTGGAGCGAGGAAGACTGTGGCACCCATTTTGAAACACTTCTACTGGCCAGGTATCTTCAGGGATGTTTCCTGGTATTGTAAGTCTTGTCACACCTGTCAAGTTGTGGGGAAGTGTAATCAGACCGAAAAGGTTGCACCTCTAGTTCCCATTCCTCCTTTTGAGGCGCCTTTCACCCGTGTGTTGGTGGATATTGTGGGCCCTCTTCCTAAGACTTCTTCAGGATTTTCTTATGTGTTGACCCTGATTGATATGGCTACTCGTTATCCTGAAGCCATTCCACTTAGAAATATCTCAGCAAAGAACGTGGTTAAGGAAATGCTAGGGTTCTTCACAAAGTTTGGTCTGCCCAAGGAGGTACAGTCCGACCGGGGAAGTAATTTCATGTCGAATGTTTTCAAGCAGTCTCTGAAAGAGTTGGGCATCACCCAGATCACGTCTTCAGCTTACCATCCCCAGACCCAAGGAACGATGGAGAGATATCATCAAACACTCAAATCGATGCTCAGGAAATACTGTTTGGAACATCAGAAAGACTGGGATAAAGGTCTTCCATTCGTTGTATTTGCTGCAAGAGAATCTCCAAATGAATCACTGTGCTTCTCACCTTTTGAACTACTGTTTGGCCATGAAGTAAGAGGACCCCTTAAGTTACTCAAGGAATGCTGGCTGTCGGAGGAAGATGACATCAACCTGCTGGAGTATGTGATGAAGTTCAAAGAACGGCTGTCCACTGCTTTACAGCTGGCGAGAGAGAATTTAGGAGCTGCTCAGGAGAAGATGAAGACTTGGTATGATAAGAAGTCCAGGTTACACCACTTTCAGCCAGGAGATCAAGTTTTGATTCTGCTACCAGTACATGGGCAACCTCTTCAAGCCAAGTTTAGTGGTCCTTATTTCGTGGAGAAGAAACTCAGTGATGTCAACTATGTCATCGCCACACCAGATCGTAGAAAGAACAAGCAACTATGTCACATCAACATGCTAAAGTTATATCACAGGCTGGACGAAAATAATCCAGTCTGCACTGTAGCTGTTCCACCCGAGTCTGCAAGTGAAGCTCTCCCATGCAGTATGAGCCTGAGTGATAGTTTGGGGAAGAATCCTGATATCATGAATGATCTCCAGACTAAGCTTTCTCATCTAGCTCCCGAGGAAAGGCAGGAGTTTTCGGCATTACTGCAGGAGTACCCGCAAGTGTTCCGTGACATTCCAGGAAGAACCACTGTGTTGATGCATGATGTCGATGTTGGAGACGCAAAGCCAATTAAATTGCCTCCTTACCGTGTGAACCCAGTGAAAGTTCCTCTCATCCAGAAGGAGCTTGGCTACCTGTTGGACCACAAGATGATTGAGCCCTGTCAGAGCGAGTGGAGTTCTCCTGTCACTCTAGTCCCTAAGCCAGGTGGGTCACAGCGGCTTTGCATCAACTACAGACGTGTTAATCAGATAACCAAAACAGACACTTACCCTCTCCCTCGCGTGGAAGATTGCATAGACAAGATCGGAAAGGCTAGGTACATAAGTAAGTTTGATTTGTTAAAGGGATACTGGCAAGTACCTATGACTGAACGTGCTAGGGAGATCTCATGTTTTTTAACACTAGGAAAGACTTTTGCATGTTCTGTAATGCCATATGGCATGAAGAATGCACCAGCCACATTTCAGAAGCTCATGAATGTTGTAACAGAGGGTTTGGCAGGGTGTGTTGTTTATATTGATGATGTATTAATCTTCAGTGACGACTGAAAAGATCACCTATGCCATGTCAGTATATTTCTTGAGCGTTTGGTTCATGCAAATCTTGTAGCTAATTTATCAAAGTGTGAGTTTGGTCAAGCTAAAGTTCAGTACCTTGGGTATGTAATTGGTGATGGACATGTTGCACCACCAGCAGCTAAGGTTGAGATTATAAGTGATCTTCCCAGACCTAAAAGTAGGAAAGAGCTACAAAGATTTTTGGGAATGGTAGGTTATTACAGGAGATTTGTTCTTAACTTTTCTATTCTTGTATCACCACTTACAGACCTACTGAAAAAGGGAGTTAAATTTGTCTGGACCGATAACTGTGAATCCTCTTTCAGCAAACTTAAAGCTATCCTATTAAGTCAGCCAGTGCTCGCTACTCCAAATTTTGCTAAGCCTTTTAAGATGGCTATTGATGCAAGTGAAACAGGAGCTGGGGCAGTTTTGCTGCAAGAGGATGATCAGGGTATTGAACACCCTGTATCTTATTACAGTATGAAGTTCACTCCACCTCAAAAGAACTACTCAACTATTGAGAAAGACCTTTTGGCCTTGATTTTGGGTTTACAGCATTTTTCATTTTATTTGTGTTCTGGTTTTGACCCCATAGTCATTTATACCGATCATAACACACTGAAATTCCTTAGTAAGTTTAAAGATAAAAATCAGAGATTGACAAGATGGAGTCTACTTCTTCAGAAGTATTCATTAGACATACAACATGTTAAGGGGAAAGAAAATGTCATTGCAGATTGCTTATCTAGACTTTAGACAGATTGTTTTAGAGTAATAAGAAATTTCCTTTGTAAATTTCTTTTTCTTTTTGGGGAGGTGTTACATAGCCTATGATTTCATCATCTTTTGTGTAATTCTAACGTACAGTGTGCTGCCTGTTTGATCACGAGCGTGTTCTGCCTCAGTCCCCCCCCTTCTACTGTTATAGTAGAGTAAGTCGTCCTTTCTGTTATTCAGTGCGGGATTGTCAACTCTTTGTCCCCATGGCTTCATTTGCGCGTCCTTCTTACAAGTTGTATCAAGCTCTGCTGGCCCCTATATAATGAGCTCAGTCTCTGCCTCATTGCCACTTAGATCTGCTCCTCATTTTGTTCACATCTCTGTCCTCCCCTGTACAGTTATTATTATTGTGAATTTCTCAGGAAGTCTCCAACCATCTAGCAGCTGTGTGATTTGAGTATAAGTGTTATTGCATTTTGTTCTTGTACTGTATATCATAAGGTTAATTCTTAGGCCTGGAAAGTTTTTGTAAATTTTGTAGAATTCATTTTGTCAGCCAGTGGTAATAATAGTTTGTATCTGTAATTATTTATCTTGCATTAACTGAGCATTACCCGGTGTTTTTCATTTCATCAGGGCTGACTTAGATAAATTTACTCATGCTAATTTCGTGTTAATTGAGGCTATTGCAGTTAACCATATATTTAACCTGTTTTTGCCATTACATTATCCTTATGAGTCCTGAATGTTTTGTTGTTAGTTTGAGCATTAAACTTTAACTTGTAATTTTACCCAACTTTTGTTTTGAACCTGGAACTTTACGGGACAGTAGTGATTTTTTAGTATTCTCACTTAAAGTGTACATTATCTTTCTCTGTTCCGCAATATATATATATATATATATATATATATATATATCTCTATATATATATATATATATATATATATATATATATATATATACAAAGAAGAATGACCCATGTATGGCATACCAGTACCATTATCTTTAAATGAAATATTAATAACTCTTACCATAATCTTAATTTTAAACCTTTTTTTTTTCTTGCATGTATGCATTTCATTACAATAACCCAAGTACATACTGTATTACATTTAAATAGTTTACTTTTAATACATTTATTCAAATATGTATACAACTTGTTTAAAATGTAATATTACTGGATAATTGCTATTTACTATGAATGTTATATGTATACAATATTATAATCAATATTATGTACTAATAGATTAGCATATGTCAATGATAATTGCTGTTGGAGGACCTTCAGCGGCGTGGGCCGAGCAATGTTATGAGTCCATATTATATTTACAAATCATAATAGATAGATAGATAAATAGACAGATAGACAGCTCTATGCGAGCCTGGGAATGGGAAATGATCTTGCAAATTAAACTGACGAAAAGCTGATGATAGATTAGGAAGTAGCAATGTCAGGAGATGATGCAGGTAATTTGTCAGCGAAATAGCAGGAGAACAAAGCCTAGTGACATACACACATACTCACACACAGGTTTCTGGAACTTTCCAACCACAGTGTAACACACGTGACACGACCCATGTTTCACCAGAATTTAGGAAAGAGAGCTCAGAAGGAGAGAGGCCATAGCATCGGCAGGTAGTAGGGAGAAAGGCTTAGCAACTTGGAAGAGAGAGAGAGAGAGAGAGAGAGAGAGAGAGAGAGAGAGAGAGAGAGAGACAGGGAGGTAGCTCGCGGGACTCTACTTAACTTCATTCGTGTGTGAGAGACTTTGTTAATATTTCCAAGACAAATAAAAATAGTCCCATACTCATCTTTACCTCTCCTGTCATTGAATGACAAAAGGGAACCAAGATTAACTACCTACAAACTACTCAATTATAACAACCGCTCGTCCACAAGTCTAATATATAACTTCTCTACAAGTAGCTACAAAGTCTTTTATGACAAGACGAGAAGATTGGAAGAACATAATCTACGAAGAAAATAAACCAGTGAAAAAGAAACCCACACTAACAAAACCACAATCATCTCTAAAACCACGAGGGGTATCTTAGTTTCCTAGAGTAAGAAAGAGAGGCTCCTAGGATGATGACCCTCCCAGATAGGCCAAGGTTGATGACGGCTCGGTAGGTGTTGAAAGATCTCCGCCGGCTAATCACTGGGGACATGATTACCACCAGACTGTGTGGATTGGTTCGCTTTCTTGGCATGTGGGGCCCATTTGGATCTCCCAGCCTGATGTTGCATGCCATTTGCCTTACTTGTCTGTCCAAACATCACGTCTCAGTCTCCCCTGTCATTAGTAAAGGAAGGCCATACTGAAAACATTACCGCCTCTGCGACCTGGTTCTTCTCTTAAAGCTGTAGCTACACACTAATACAACACCAGAAGGAGATAATCTTACTATTCTATCCAAACATCACGGCTCAGGCTCCTCGACCATTAGATAGGGAAGGCCATACTGATAACACTACCTCCCTTGCCGCTGCTATCTGCAACGTCAGTAGCGATCTGCCTCTAACCTGTAAAGTAATGCAACACTGAAGAGATTTTCGTCCTTTTGCAGCTTATTTCTCATAGCATGGGCACTCCATGATGGTATTACAGCTATACAACCTATCCATAGCACTTTTTCGTGTCTAACATCATATACTTGGGCTAATTTCTTGCTATAGCACTACATTCAGAACTGAGAGATGGTTCTGCCTACGGGTGACTTTACGCTCCTTCTTCTGTCTTTCATTTCTTCATTCTTTCCTCCTCCTTCTGCCTGTGGGTGACTCTACACCGAGTGACAAGCCATATGGTTTCCTGTACACCAGAAAACCATTTACTACGCTGGATGGTAACCATATAACCAAATTTTGGCGCATGGTAGTTTAATGGGTAGTTACGGCGCTGGTGAAGGTTTATATCCAAGGGATGGTTGGGGTTTATTGCTCACGTAATGCCACTCAGGGATGAGTGAGGCTGGTCACTCTTATCTTAAATGTCAGGACCAACTTGCCTAGCCCCGGGTTCCTACGCTCCTCATGGGGCAATGTAGTATTGGATGATGAATGATGAATGAATGGCTCTATTACGTCAAGGTTAAGAGAACAGAATACAGAGGGAATCACATTTATTTGACTATCCAAATATCTCGGCTCAGGCTCCTGTCATTACCAAGGGAGGGCCATACTAAAAACAGTGCCTCTTCTGTAGCTGCTAATTAAACAACAATAGCTATCTGGTTCCTCTCTCAAAGCTCTGATCGTCTGATTAGCACGCTAATATAGTGCGATGAGAAACACTAACATGACTAACCATAACCAGATATCAGAGCTTGCACCCTTCCTTCATTACCAGGGGAGGGCCATATTAACAATACTGCCGCCTTTATCACTGTTATCAGCAATGTCAGTAGCAACCTGGTGGGGGATTAACAAACTTACGATAATCTTCCTGTCGTAAGTATGATAATTTAATGCCTACAGGAAGGATAAGAAGAGTGTTGAATGTCCCATCTTTCTTCCTGTGAATTTAAATCCCAGCTACAAGATAGGGTTAAGCATAAATGTGTTTTTGGATTTCATAATCTGGTTTTTCTATCGAAAATCTCTCACCACACCCAAATACGGTACTACCGTAGGAGATTCATTATTGACCATCGAAGTACAGTACGTCGGCTCTAATTCCTTCATTATCATGAGGCCATGCTAGCACGAGTATAGCTGCTACTAAGAACGTCAGCATCGTCTTAGTTTTTCTCTTAAAAGACCTTGCTGCCTCACAAGCACACTAATATGATGAGGGAAGGATTTTATATATATACCACCAATCAACATCGCACAACACCACACAACCACCGCCACCACCACCATATCACAATATCGCTGCCAAACTACCACCATCACCACCACACTACACCACACCAATATAATCATCGCCAACATCACTCCAACACATTACTGCTGCCAAACTACTACCATCACCACCATCACCACCACACTACACCACCCCACCACCATCACCACCACATTATACCACACCATCATCATCATAATCATCATCCTACCACATTACTGCTGCCAAACTACCACCACCACCATCATAATCATCACACTACACCACACCTTCATCATCTTCATCATCACTCTAAAACATTACTGCTGCCAAACTACAACTACCGTTTCTATAGGGTCTCTAACCACTACCACCATCACAACTACCATCACCATCACACTACACCACACCACAATCACCACGACCATAATAGCACAATACTACTGCCAAACTATGGCTACCACTACACTAAACTATCATCATCATCACAACCATCACACCATACCACCATTACCATCAAATCACATCACACCACCACACCACAATCACCACCAACACACTATCACAATACTGAAAACAAACTACCACCACCATCTCCACCAGACTACCACCGTCATCACCACCACACTACACCACATGACCATCACCACCAAATCACATCACATCACCACACCACCATCGCCTCTACAACACTAACACAATACTATCATCAAATTACCACTACCACAATCACCAAGCTGCTCTCATCATCACCAGACCACATCACCTTCACCACCAAACTCTGCCACACCACCTGCCACTACCAAACCATACCACATCATTATCACCACGACACCATTATCACCATCACCACAACTATCAGGGGAGTTGGTTCCGACCTGGTTGCTATACCAAAGCTCTTACCAGCTCAAGTACACGCTCAAATGGAGCTTAGAACTGGTCCATCCAAATATAGCAGCGACGAATGCTCACTACTGTCACCATCATTACCATAGTTATCTAGAATATCATGAGCGTCCGCGTTCGTCTGCACTCATGATCACTACTACTACTACTACTACTACCACTACTACTACTACTACTACTATTACTACTACTACTAATAATAATAATAATAATAACAATAATAATAATTATAATAATAATAATAATAATAATACCACTACTACTACCACTACTACTTTTTTTTATTTTTTTTTTCTAAATCACCTCCATCCATTGGTGAATAATATTGTGAAGATCAAAACCAACCTTCCTAATACAGTTCACCATTTGGAGTTGTAATGTGACGGTTAACACTAACCCTCACATTACAATCCGTTGGCCCCAAGCACGCCAACGGCTGTGGTTACCAACCATCTACTATTATTATTATTATTATTTTACTTTTTATTTATTGATATTACAATGTAAATAAAGACATTAAACTACTGAAGTCGCTGGTCTATGCGATCTCGACCACTGTAGTTTTGTAATCCATACCCACCAGAGAGACAGGCCTGAGGGCTGATGATCTTGTGCCCCTGAGACATAGCAGAGCAGACCTCATGAGGGAGAATGACAGTCGACATCTCATCCAGGCCATAACAGAACTCTGCTGTTGACGTTTCTTCTTAAAAAGAACCTCTGCCAGTCTAGAATAGAATCTCACAGCCTCTGGACCCATCCCACCTGATGTCGTGAACACAAGGAGAGTGAATCGACCGTGGTCCACATGTTGGATCCTTTCTTGATAATTTCTATTTTTTTCTTGTTCATTCCTCTTGTGTGCAGCTTCGAGAGACAGTTCACGATGACATGCTGCCATGGAATCGAATATCCTGATGTCGAAGAACGCCCTCTGCCCATGTGTCAAGAAACCTCGAGCACTGACATCCACTCTTGCATCATTTAATGTGTTTGCTGTTCTGTGGGTGACGTGCTCGCCGTCCAAGGGTAGCAGAGCTTGCTCAATCGTGACATCATGGCATATTTCCTGCAGCATTTTGGCAGCGAGGTCGCGTACTTCATCGTGTCGGATGCAAACAAAGTCTCCCTTCTTGCATACCATTGCATGGTTTACATCAAAGGCAGTGCCACAGGCACAGTGTTGAGGTAGGTTCTCTATTGGCCACCCATATCTCAAGGCTATGGCGTCAATAAATTCTTGTTTGATGAAGTGGAAGCCTTTTGCCTTGAGAGGCCGGGTTGTGAGCCAGTTCGATGCCCCAGCCTCCTGTACAATTTCAACTCTTCTGCACTGGACTGGTGTTAGATGTTCGATTATGTGCTGCAGCTGGTCTTCTTGTCTTGCTTTACGCTCCTTGCTTATCTGTGTCTTTATGTCTTTCTGCCTTTGGTGGTCGATTTCACTCGTCTCAATCTGGGCGCAGATCTTCTGTGACAAGGATTCTGTGAGCCTGAGTGAATTTCTGTGTTCATAGCTTGCCACGGCTACTGGATTTATAATGCCAAGGCCTCCCATCCTGGGTGGTAGTGAAATAAGGTCACTCTCTTCTGGTGTGGGGATGTGGTCATTGGTTAGAGATGGGAGGAATGAATCCCTGATTGCATCCTCCAGTGGTTATAGCAGCAACTCGATGTCTGGTATGGTCCTCTTCACGAAGGTCCACTTGTGCTTTACACCATAGGTAAATGCTCTCTATGCTGCATGGGGTTCTGTTTTTACGTGGCTGGATAGTGTATGAATTTCTTCTACCCATGTCTTTACATTATCACTCACATATTTGTCTTTGAATTCCTTAGTTCCAATCACAGCCCCTAGATGCCTTTGACCTTCCTTGGTCACTAATGCCTCATGTGCATCTTGATAGTAAGCTGGTTTCAAGATCAAGATGGACTTACTTGCATTAGGGTAGTAACCTATTTCAGGGCCATGAGATGTTGTAAGGTCCCACCATTTCCTCACGTCCTCAACCTTGCCAACACCCGTGAGATCATCTGCATAGGCTACCTGTTTTACACTGGTGGCCCCGTATTTGATCTGTTGTTGCAGCACTGTCATCGCCAGGGCGTACATAGCCATGGCAACAGGGTCCCCCTGGGTAGTTCCTTCTGTGGACTCGATTACACCGACATCGTGAGCCGCTGTCTTACCCACAATGTAGAGGTCTGCTGGTTCTTTGTAGGTGTTTTCCACATATTGGGCAAATGCTGGGCATTTAACCTTGATATTGTGCAGCATTGCCTCCCGGTTGATGGAATTAAATGCATTTGAGGCATCAACTAATAATACTGCCTGACAGTCCTCTTCCCCAAATATTTTCCTCATGGAGTGAACTGCTGCCTCACCCCTTGCCTGCTGGCCTGCACACACCTGGAGGTTGCCAACTGCCTGCTTCACATCATCTTTCACCACCTCCATGATGCATTTTCCTATAATCCGTCTTAAGACTTCACCCACCCCGATGGGCTTGCATCCAGGATTCTTATCAAGGGGGATGAGTCTGCAAGCCGTCAGAGCTTCGATGTTACTGCACTGACTTGAAGCCAGCTTCCTCGCCAGTGAGGCAATGGTATTCCAAAGGTCTGTTGCTGCCTCCCCAAACTTGATGTTACTGAGGATTACTCGCCAAGATTTTGCATCCAGGCCTGACGGTCCTGCCCCTCCCTGTGTGTGCATTGCCTTCTGCCACACCATATCTCCAGTTATCCTGTCATATATGATGGGATTGGGAGGAGTGTGGTTGCCGTCAAGCTTTGACTAGGCACTTGCTTGTCGTCAGTCGGGTGTTTCTCTTTTAGTTGTTGCATTGTTTCATCTGTCAGGTCAAGTATTCCATTTGGTGATTCAGCTGACAGGGATCTTGTTGCCATCGAGCCCTTCCTCTGTCTCATCTTGCTGCCAAAAATCCTTGCCACATCGTTCGTATTCTGATTTCTTCTGCCTCAGGTGTTTATTCTCATCTGAAAGGCCCTTGCTTCCTCAAGTAGGTTGTCGATTTCACCTCTTTTCCATGTTTCAACCCGCCTTTGGATGGCTTTAATATTTTCTGCAGTGCAAGCTCTTGGGCGGGTCTTGTTGAGGAAGAGATGTGGTATTAGTGCAAGGACCTAAAGAGAGAATGAGGCAATGGGTGTGTTATTGTTGTAGTTGGCTATCAGGCGAGTGATTTCCTTGATCATGTCAGTAGTAGCATTGTATTTGGGAGGTTCAAAAAGGTTACTTGAGGACCATCCAACTATTTCATTATATGTGGTGTTCACCCAGGTTACTGCATTTTCTCGGGATTTGCCCATCCAGTATGTGGGACGACCTTCTCACACAGACATGTGAGGCTGTTCTCTTCCTCGTTGTTCGTGTCACTACCGTTCTGAGGACATATAATACCTGGATGCTTCCCTCTTTCATGCGCTCCTCTATGGTGGTCTTCATCCTGAGTTTCATTTCTATTATAAACCTCATGATGCTCCTCACCCCAAACTTCACTACCATTCACGTCCCCATGGTGATTTAACCCACCCAGCGCTTCCATATCTCTCGCATCTTGGCATCCATCCCTATCCCTCTCTTCACCACGGGGTCTTTCACCACCACGCATCTCCGTGTGATCGTGCACATTGTCAGTGACCGCCCCATCAATTTCCACATCACCAATCTGTCGCCTGCCATGTTGGAAACGGTCAAGTGCCGCTTTTGGTGGGCTGTGATTCCCTAACACATTCATACAGAAAGGTCCCATCCTACAGTATCTACACGGCGACCTGTTTGTTGCAAATGAACACCTGATACACTTATGCTGCCTACTGGAGCACTGACAACAATACTGTGGCATGGCCATGGTGTTAAAGTTTTTATACTGTGGTACAGTATTAATAAAAATAATTATGGTTACTTTTTTGTAGTACTTTTAAATGAAAATTAGATATAATGTAACTAGAACTACTGTTTTACTATAAGAATTTTATATTTAGATTTGATATAAATGAGGAATGTGCTTGTTTTACTTCTAGTTCTGTAGATAATATGATTAATGGTCTGTTCGAATCTATAGGTGGGTTTGGTTCGTTTGCTTCAATTTGGGAGGGGTTTGAGTTTGGTGTTCGAACAGACGAATGATGTTTGAGTTGGGGGTTTGAGTAGTTTTCTTTCTCTGAGTGATTCTTGGCATTTCTGTTTGACTTTTTTGCATGGTCGCGGAGAGTGTGGACGTGTTTTCTAGCTCTCCTGTAGCATAGGGCTGCCTCACTGGCATTAGCTTTTGTTTTTTTCAGCCACTTTGGTGTTTTTAAAATAAAGTTAGGCTAGATAGTACTCATTTTCCTCCCCTCCCCGTTAGAGACACAATAGGTGTTTGTGTCTTTTTCTGAGTTTACCTTTGCTTATCGCCCAAGGAGGTTCCCCCCCACTGATCGCTGTGGGGCGTGAATTGACACGGTTCGGGCCTCCCTGGAGTGGTTTGAGAGGGCAACCTTAGATATAAGTGTTTAGTCCCAGGTTGATTGTCCCTTGGTCGTTTTCTCTCCTCCTTCCCATTTCCCCCGTTAGGGGAGAGTGGTACTATGTCCGACGCCCCTACTGCCTCCCCCACCTTCACGGGGGGAGGCGGTTCTGACCGACCCCCCACTGAACCACAGACTGACAGCCTCCAGACAGAACGGCCCCAGACTCGAACCACCCTTGACATTCCTGTATATAATGCCCAGTTTGTGACTCTCCATGCTCTCAGTTCCATTCCCTTGAGCAGTATCAATGCTTTCGTCATCAAGAAAGTGATTGATTACTCTGTTGAGGAGGTGGAACAAGTAAAAAAACTTGGTAATGGAGACCTTCTTATTAAAACTGTGAACACATCCCAGGTTAAAGACAATGAAACTGCGTTAGTTCCACGAATATGATGTCAAGCCGTGGATCCCGTATTTCATGAATTCCTGCAAAGGGATCTCATGGTTATGGAAGAGGAGGAGATCATACAGGTACTTGCTCAGCAGTACGTAATCGGTGCTCGGTTTATTACTAGATATTCCCAAGGCGTGAGGACGAAGACTGCTACTATTGTCTTGACTTTTGGCAAAGTTTCACTCCTGGACCATGTCAAAATTGGCTACGAAATTGTTAACGTAAGGCCTTATATCCCCAACCCACTTCGTTGCTTAAGGCATCAATTATATGGGCACGGTGACAAGACTCGTCGGGCTTCCCAGTCAGTGTGTGGCAAATGTGCAACACAGGGACATGATGCTGAAAGCTGCACATCGGAGACGGTACGTTGTTTTCACTGCGAGGGCGCACACTCCACTTCCTCTGGGGAATGTCCCAAGTGGAAGGAGGAGAAGGAGGTCTGTGTTGCAAAAGCAACTGAGGGCATTTCCTACTACGAAGCTAGGAAAAAGGTGAAGGAGTTGCATGCAACTCCCATGCCGAATAGGTTATATGCTTCAGCGGTAATGTACCGTCCCGTGATGTGCTCCTTTGAAACACAGACTGACTCTGAACCTGTTCCTCTTGCCTCACACTCTACCTCTCCATCTCAGCCTCTTGTCCAATCCAATTCTCAAACTGACATCCCCACTGCAACTTCCTACTCTCAGGCTCCTGCTGCCTCTCAGTCAGTAAAGCCTAAACAGAAGTTTGACAACTCTAGTAAGAGTAATATGACCACCCTTTCAAAACAGCCACGTCCTCATGTCCTTCCTGCTCCTGGTCCAGCGAGGGAGAAATAGTTTATTTCTTCCTCGGGGAGCTCTGGGAGCTTAGTTATTGATGATCAATGTATGGAGGTTTCCATTTCTAATCACCAGCATAGGTCCCCTGGTAGCCACTCACCTGGCGGCGGGCGGTATAAAAAAGCTAAGCACACTGGCCCCCGCTTAAATCTTAAACCATCACATTCACTATTACAATGGAATTGTAGGACTCTTGGGAATAAATTCCACAATATTGCAATTTTCCTATCTATACACAGGCCAGACGTTGTTTGTTTACAGGAGACGCGCTTGGTGGATCACCCAGATCCTCCACAGTTTAAACACTGCCATTCATATAGATGATATGATGGTCACAGAGTCTCCATATACACCCACAAATCACACCCACAAACGGAAGTGATTCTAAGTTCTACTCTGGAAGCTGTCGCGTAAAAACTTAATAATATGTATGTGCAGAGTAAAACTTAATAATATGTATCTGTCTGTTTGCTCTATCTACTGTCCTCCCCGTGGTCCCATTGATGGTGATGCCTTCACTTCACTAACCCATCAACTTCTGGGTCATAAATTAATATTAGGCGATTTTAACGCCCATCACTGTCAATGGGGAAGCTTGAGGAGTGGTGGCAGGGGGGAGCAAGTAGCCGACCTCATACTGCAGTCAAACCTCTGTCTTCTAAACAATGGTAGAGCGACTGGTGTAGATGACCGCACTGGTAACATGTCATGTATAGATCTGTCCTTGTCATCTCCCGATATACACACTAACACCTCTTGAGACCCATATGACGACTCGATGGGTAGCGATCACTTTCCAATTTGTCTTTCTTATACACGCGACGATTCCCGGCCTCCTCCACCACCTAAATTTAACTTAAAGAAAGCAGATTGGGGGTACTTCTCACGGGTCGCCAATCTAGATATATCGGGAGATAACACTGATGACAAAGTTTCACACCTACAGACTTCCATTATGCACGCAGCTGAGGCTGCTATTCCCAAGACATCTACAATTCCAAACAAGCTCAAGAGTTTCGTGGTGGACACCAGATTACCGACAAGCACTCACAAAGTGCAATAGGAGATACAGGATTTTTGAGAAACAGCCAACAGAATCAAACTTTATTGCCTACAAAGCAGCTAAGGCTGAGGCAAGGAGGACAATTAAAGCAGCAAAATGGACTAACTTGCATAGTTTTGTGTCCACGGTGAATCGCTCCACCCCACTAAGTCAGGTCTGGTCCACCATAAATGTACTAAACAACAAGTACACCCGGTCACCAATCACCACACTTGAGGTGGCCGGGAATGTCATTGACGATCCCGTGAATATTGCCAATACTATCGCCGACCATTTTGCCCAGATAAGCAACTCAGCCAACCATGATCCTCGCTTTCAGCACCATAAGCGTACGACTGAGTTGCAAAACTTAGACTTTGCCATGGAAGATGGAGAGACCAGCTACAACTTCGAATTTAAGTTAGATGAACCTCTCCTTGCCCTTAAATCCTGTAAAGGCTCCAGTCCCGGTCCATCCACCATTACATACGGTATGATCCAGCATCTTACTCGGGCCAACCTGAGGAAACTGTTAGTGGTGTACAACGAGATTTGGGCGTCTTGCACGTTCCCAAACTCATGGCACTACGCGCCCGTCATACCGATACCTCGGCGAGACTGTCGCCTTACGAGTTCCAGCTCGTTTCGACCTATTGCGCTAACTCTCTGCCTATGTAAGGTTTTTGAACGTATGGTTAATAAAAGGTTACTTTTTGCTTTTAAGTCGAAGAGTGTGTTAATCAACAGAGTGGATACCCTAAATACAGGTCCACTCTGGATCATTTAGTGCCCCTGAAGCATTGCAAAGCCGAGGCTTTTGCCAATCGCGAATTCATGATAGGAATTTTTCTGGATATTCATAAGGGTTATGATATGACCTGGCGAAACGGAATACTACATAAACTCTATGCTTATGGTTTAAGAGGTAATTTGCCCATTTTCCTTCGGAACTTCCTTACTGGCAGAACGTTTTCTGTCAGGTTACCCTGTAACATAACTTCGGACATATTTGTCCAAGAGAACGGGGTACCACAAGGAAGTGTGCTTAGCCCTACTTTGTTCACCATTGCCATTAATGACATTCTGTCGTCCGCTTCCGTCCCCAGGACGCTTAGATACTCACTCTATGCTGATGATTGTGCAGTGTGGCACTCTTCCCGCAATGCACAATCCTCGGCACAGCGGATTCAACTGGCACTTGAATCTGTTCAGCATTGGGCCCTGGAGTGGAGATTTAAATTATCCGTCAATAAATGTGTCGGTGTTGTTTTTACTCACAAACTTAACGTACCTCCTTTGCATTTAACTTTAGATAATCAGCCGATACCTTTTCAGAATTCAGTCAGATTCTTTGGTCTACATTTTGACAGTAGGCTTAGTTGGAGAACACGCATTACTCATTTCCTTGCTTCTTGTAGTTAAAAAGTAAACGTCCTTAAGTTTCTTTCCAGTAAATCGTGGGGAGCAGACAGAACGTCTTTATTGATGGTGTATAAGTCCCTTATCCGTTCTAAGCTTGACTATGGCTCTCAGGTGTATGGGTCGGCATCGGATGCTGTCCTCCGTAGACTGGATGTGCTTCAGAACGTATGCTTGCGTATATGTCTCGGAGCCCTTCGATGTACTCATGTGGGGCGGTTGGAAGTGGAGGCTAACGTGCCTCCCCTCCATCTACGACGTGACCACCTGTTATTTTCTTACGGTATCACCACCCACCGTAAACGCTCACTTGGCCTTCCGACCTGTCGGATCCTCTTACACTGGGAATACCTGTTGTATGCAGCCCTCAAGCCGGTGGCTGTGAGGCTTCAATTCCTCTGTGAGGCGTTAGGGTACGACCTTTCTAATGGGGATCAGGTTTTAACATCAAAAATAGCGCCCTGGAAGTAACTTGCCACCACATTCAACACTGACTGGCTTCTCGTCGCAAAGTACAAGGCGCCGGAGGTGGAGGTACGACAGTTGTTCCGGATGATCCTTATTAGACACATAGCGTCATTCCTCTTGTACACCGATGGCTCTAAGATGCATGAGCGTGTGGGTTCGAGTGTGTTGTCTACGGAGTGCCGCATCCGTTTTCGCTTGCCCCTCCCGTACTTCTGTATTCCCTGCCGAATTATTTGTCGTAGATCAAGCTATAGACTTTGCTTTGCGTTCAGATCACAACAGTTTTGTCATTATTTCGGACTCTAATTCAGCCCTTCAGGCAATTCATTCATGTAGGACTGATTCACATGAGGTCCTGGGCCGCATTATCAATAAGCTGCACACATGTGCTAAATCCTTCTCTCTGATATGGGTGCCTGGTCATTACGGCAATGAGTAGGCTGACGTACTAGCTAAATCGGCTGTAGAACTCGAGGGGACTTGGGACGTTCCTCGTGAGCAAAAGTCTAGTCTCTCTTTCGGAAAGAAATCAATTAATCTTCTGTGGCAAAGTCAGTGGACCGACCTTGCAATTCCATCAGTCAAAAGGACCATATGTCACTGGTCCAGTTCCTCCCGAGGAAACAGACGGGAGGAGGTCGGTTTAGCCCGCCTCCGCATAAATTCCACCCTAATAACACATATGTTACCATATATTAACAGACAATTTCCACCGCGTTGTACCACCTGTGATGCGGTGTTATCTATTATTCACATCCTTTCGTACTGCAGTAGGTATGCTAGGGAACGTACCTCTCTGGCTGCCTACTGTAGGACAAATGCGATCCCTTTCACACTTGATTCTGTCTTGGGTGAAGGGGACGTTGGTGTGACTAATAAATTGATGACTTTCCTGAAAGAGACCAGATTACTCAGAGAGTTGTGATTTATTTTATGAACTCGGTTTTGGTTTCCTTATTTATATATATATATATTTTTTTAAATAGGGATAAGGTTTTTGTACATATGTAAATACGTCAATACACTTTTATAGATATGTGAACCGCCGGAGGAGGTTATATTTATATAAAGGTGTATTTTTTTTTCTTTTGTTCTGGACCAGTAAATATGTAATTGTTCTTTTTATGTATTTTTTACATAAATTTGATAATTATTTGATATTTTTGTAGTAGTATAGTAATGAATCTACATGTGATGTATAGATGGAAGTATTTGTCCTGGTACTTGTCACGAATCAATTCACGACATTTCCGTTTTGTGAGAAGCCACGAACTATTAGTGGAAAACTCACTGTGTATCGCTCAGCTAACCGTTTCTCCCTCCATTTCGGAGTATACTTTTCAAAAACATTCGTCACTGTTTAAAAGTGACCGATTTAATGCACGTCACTAAGTGCTCTACTGAGCGATACAATTGTTTCTTTGTTGTTCGTCCCTGCTCTCCTCAACCGTTAGCCACGCCTTCTTCCGGTGGCTTGTGCATTCTGCCTATGCATTATTTGAATTCAGTCTAGTGTTTGCTGTGACGGAGACAGGACCTGTGCAGCAGTGCGAGAGGTCAGCTAGTACCCCAAACTCCACTTCACAGTTAATCCAGTCCTCCCACCCCTCGGGTGATACATAGCATTCATCGACCGGTATTTCCTTTTGTATAATCCTAGTTTTAAGAGCTTAGTTAAGGTGTTTTTCCTAGGCGTAAGTATTTAACTATTGCGTGAGTGAGTGAGTGAGTGCGTCTCATTTAATTTGATTTGAATTGAAACGTTAAATTTATTTTTTGTGATTAATAAATTTAACAGTTCCTTTCTTGAGCTTAATGTAAAGTAAACTCTTGTTTCATTTCTCCAAATCAAGCTTATTTTCCATATAGCTCCTAGCTTGCATAAACGTTTTACTATTCATAACTGGTACTTAGACCAGTCTTGTTGTATTAACTTAAAATCCGTTGTCCCAGGAGTTAATGCATCAGCAAGAACCTGATGTTATTATTATTAGTATTAGTTATTTATTGTCAGGGGTGAAGTAACTTTCTCCAGAGGCTAACAGTACAGTAATTCAGCAATTGTGAGTAATTAGTCTCTGCTGTGTACTGTTGAGAAAGTTTATAAATTCTCGATCTTAGAGAATCGTAGCAAGTCAGCGTAAAGTAATCGTTGCTTGATGTAGCAAGACAATCATTGTCTCTGCTCTTCAATATTATTGAATATTAATATCAATTCAAATAATATTTAAGCAATTATTTCAAAATTACCGTGATATTATAAAAACCCCGTGACAATTGGCGACCTCATTCCAGGATATTAACTCCTAGCTCTAAACCTATTCACGAGATAGTCCTCACTCATTCATATTTAGGTATTTATAATTAAAGTTTATTGGCACAAGTTTACTGGTGTTTACCGTTAATTTAGCAAGTGAGTTTTTGCTTTATTAATCAATAGAGTACTTAACTCTAGTTTATTCTTGGTAACGCCAGACGATTTTATTCGCTCCTGGGAAGTCGGCGTACCCATTGTGTTTATTATTGAGTCTTCCCAGTCATTTGCATTTTTGCTTTAATCTTTGCCAGTTAACTAGATAAGACTGGTCACCACTAACTTGTGTCTGTACTCTTTACTTGTGTTTATTAGCATTTGTTCGCTAAGCAGTCAGTACTCAGTTTCGGTTTGCTTAATAAATTAGCGCTATGGCTACCACCATATTTTTACAGGAAGCCAAAGATATGGGTCTTTCGGACCCAACCGAAATTAAAGAGTATATTCTCTCACGGCATAATCAGGAGCAGCAGCGTGAGAATGATGCCCGTGAAGAGCGACAACAGTGCGAACACGAGCTAGTACAAGAGCGAGAACAGCGCGAATACGAGCGAGAACAACAAGACAGAGAACGAGAACACGAACGTGCCGAGCGAGAAGCACGCGAGAGACATGAACTTGAAGTGCTGAAGCTCAAGCGAGATTCCTTGGCTTCAGACACGTCTGCTGCAGTTGGTCCAAGCTCCACGAGCGTTTCCCCTGCACATGTCCTGGCTACCCCACGCATCAAGCTTCCTTCATATAAGGAAAGCGAGCGAATCGAGCCGTACATAGCTCGTTTTGAGGACATGGCAGACATGTATCAACTGGATGAGGCAGCTAAGCGGCTTCAGTTTCTTAGCCTATTTGAGGGCCCTGCCCTCGATATTCTCCACAGAATTCGTGGAGACAATCTCACATATGAGATGATGAAAGCTGCACTCATTAAGGTGTATGGTCTCACAGTAGACGACGCCAAAGTTCAGTTCATGCGAGCTCGTCTCCTAGACAAGGAGACAGTTGTTCAGTTCCTTGATCGTCTCACAGCTTACTTAAATGAGTGGATGGAGAAAGATGAAACTCCTTTCACGCGTGAGGGGATAATTGACCTTATGCTGCGTACACAGCTAGAGAGGTCGTGGCCTGCTGAGCTCATAGCACAGCTTAAGATCTGCCAGGTGAAAGATGCCAGCCAAATGGCAGAGAAGGCTGACGCATTCTTTACTGCATACGGGTATCAAGCTCGTAAGCAAAACACCTGGAGCAGAAAAGATACTGCCAAGTCTGGGAAGCCGTCTCAGACTGAATCCCAGCACCAAGGCCGTTCTCAGAGTAATGGTCAAGGTCCAAGCAAACCACAGAAGGACCAGGGGCAAAATACACAGCAGCCTGCTTGGAAGCGGTACAACAAGCACCCCAACCAGCAGCAGTTCCCCAAGCAGCAGCAGCAGCAATACAAGGACAAGCCACGTAACCCTCAGTCAGGTCAATTAGTGTATCGGAGGCAGGAGGCAAATGCAGCCTTCATTCCACAAGTACCCGGTGGTGCCATCTCTACCAGTACAGGTACTTCCCAACAGTTCACAAGTCCCCCTCCGACCATGAACTCTCCTCAAACACCTAGTTCCCAGGGCGCCACGTTTGCTGCATCGGTTGTTCCGCAGTCTCATGAATGACTGGCTGCTACCTCCTCAGACCCTTCCACCAACAACACTGCCTTTCTTGTTCAGCCAGGGTCTGTAGGAGGTGTTTCTGTAAATGTCCTGAGGGACAATGGTTCCTCAGGCTGCTCTGTTAAGCAGAGTTTAGTTCGGCCTGATGAGTATACAGGTCGACAGATCCAAGTTAGACTTATTGATGGATCAGTGAGATTGTTCCCTGAGGCACGTATCCAGGTGGCGTCTCCATTTTTCACTGGCTTGACAGCTGCAGTTGTCATGCCAGAACCTTTATTTGACCTCATCTTAGGCAACATACCTGGCATCAAAAATAGTTGTGCCGTAGATGTTGCTACTCAGACTTCGGCTGCTGCGGTAACACGAGCCATGGCTGAGGCTCCAGATTGTGTCACCCCAGTGATCATTGACTCGCCGCAAGATCTGATGTGTAGTCAACTTGTTGTACAAGAACAACATTCTGACCCGACACTTGCTGCCGTGCGGAACAAACAAAAGGGTCGAGTGATTAAGTATTCACGGGGAGGTCGAGCCAAGTTCCTTGGCAAACAAGGACGGCTCTACCGTGAGTCACGAACACCCGAGGGCGAGGTTCGACTGCAGTTTGTCGTTCCCGCCAAGTACCGCCTAGCAGTGTTACAATGGGGTCATTGTTCAGCCTCAGGAGGTCACATGGGCAAAAGGAAGACCCAGGGCCGTATCCGAGCTGACTTTTTCTGGCCAGGGATGGGACGAGACATAGATAGTTTTGTCCGTTCCTGCAGTGTGTGCCAAAGTATCACCACTAATCAGGGACATGCCCTTCCTGTGCCATTTGTAACCACACCCGTAATCTCTGAGACAGTTGAGAGACAGGGTAGTGGCGAAGTGGGTGCAGACCTGACGTCTCGCCCATTGGCCCCACAGGACACATTATGTCCAGGGCCTGTACATACATATTATGTACCGTAAGTTAAGTGGGAAGTTGAGAGGCGACTTGAGGCTATGGAAGACCCAAGTTTGCATAAGGATTCTCAGCTTCCCGGTACTAATAGAAGTACTGTAGGTTAAGGGGGAAGTTCGAGAGAGAACTCCGCAGAGGCGACTTGAGGCTATGGAAGACCCAAGTTTGCACAAGGATTCTCAGCTTCCCAATACTAATATAAGTATTGTAGGTTAAGGGGGAAGTTCGAGAGAGAACTCCGCAGAGGCGACTTGAGGCTATGGAAGACCCAAGTTTGCACAAGGATTCTCAGCTTCCCGGTACTAATATAAGTATTGTACTGTAGGTTAAGGGGGAAGTTCGAGAGAGAACTCCGCAGAGGCGACTTGAGGCTATGGAAGACCCAAGTTTGCACAAGGATTCTCAGCTCCCCGATACTAATATAAGTATTGTATTGTAGGTTAAGGGGGAAGTGGGAACTCCGCAGAGGCGACTTGAGGCTATGGAAGACCCAAGTTTGCACAAGGATTCTCAACTTGCCGACCATAATCGTGTGCTATAATTAATGGCGACCTCGAGTGTACTTTTCGTAGCATGTACTGATTGCTAGGCAGAGAGAGTAATTGTAACGTAATAAGAATTTTGTCTCATTGACACTTTTGATGCTCCACCTTAATTGGTTTTGCAGGTTCAGCAATGGGTGTAGCAGTTTTGCTGTGCGGACCAGCTGATCGTCTGCCGCACGCTGCCGCCTCTTCTCCTCTGCCTTCGTCGTCGCCATATTATTTACTGTGTCATTTTACACGTAGGTACAGTTACACTACAACTGTCACACCTACACCGTGTATTACATACACCACGCTGCACAACAATTAGTTGTCAGTGTAAATGTAGCGAATTTTCGCTCAGTTTGACCTGAGTACAGGATTTTCACCGTCGTCACGGAGTTTTTCCATCAAGCTTGCTTCTATTAAAGTAAATACGAGGTTTTCTCGCTCACTGGCGACTGCGGCTTTCTCCTGTAGCAGGATAGCACACACCACAGTGTGAATCTTGTGTGAATGACTTAGGATGTATACATATATATATATATCCACAAATTTTTTCCCATAAGGAAAAAATTTAATTTTGTAGGGGCGTAATGTCACGAATCAATTCGCGACATTTCCGTTTTGTGAGAAGCCACGAACTATTAGTGGAAAACTCACTGTGTATCGCTCAGCTAACCGTTTCTCCCTCCATTTCGGGGTATACTTTTCAAAAACATTCGTCACTGTTTAAAAGTGACCGATTTAATGCACGTCACTAAGTGCTCTACTGAGCGATACAATTGTTTCTTTATTGTTTGCCCCTGCTCTCCTCAACCGTTAGCCACGCCTTCTTCCGGTGGCTTGTGCATTCTGCCTATGCATTATTTGAATTCAGTCTAGTGTTTGCTGTGACGGAGACAGGACCTGTGCAGCAGTGCGAGAGGTCAGCTAGTACCCCAAACTCCACTTCACAGTTAATCCAGTCCTCCCACCCCTCGGGTGATACATAGCATTCATCGACCGGTATTTCCTTTTGTATAATCCTAGTTTTAAGAGCTTAGTTAAGGTGTTTTTCCTAGGCGTAAGTATTTAACCATTGCGTGAGTGAGTGAGTGAGTGCGTCTCATTTAATTTGATTTGAATTGTAATGTTAAATTTATTTTTTGTGATTAATAAATTTAACAGTTCCTTTCTTGAGCTTAATGTAAAGTAAACTCTTGTTTCATTTCTCCAAATCAAGCTTATTTTCCATATAGCTCCTAGCTTGCATAAACGTTTTACTATTCATAACTGGTACTTAGACCAGTCTTGTTGTATTAACTTAAAATCCGTTGTCCCAGGAGTTAATGCATCAGCAAGAACCTGATGTTATTATTATTAGTATTAGTTATTTATTGTCAGGGGTGAAGTAACTTTCTCCAGAGGCTAACAGTACAGTAATTCAGCAATTGTGAGTAATTTAGTCTCTGCTGTGTACTGTTGAGAAAGTTTATAAATTCTCGATCTTAGAGAATCGTAGCAAGTCAGCGTAAAGTAATCGTTGCTTGATGTAGCAAGACAATCATTGTCTCTGCTCTTCAATATTATTGAATATTAATATCAATTCAAATAATATTTAAGCAATTATTTCAAAATTACCGTGATATTATAAAAACCCCGTGACAGTACTATCCATGTATACTGATGTATTCTTTATTACTTATGTTTCATAATCATGAATAATAACTTAATATTGGTATGAAATAGATGCAACTATTTCATATCACTATTTTGGCTTTCATGATTATTGATTCTTATTGGTCTAATGCCCCTTCAGGGTGATGGCCATATAAAAAAAAAAAATCTGAGATTTTATACTGGGAGGAGGGTTGATTTTACTTGCTTTTTTTACTTGTTACTTGTTTTTTAGTTTTATGGATCAATAAAGTTCTGTTATTTTCATCAAGTCTGAGCTGATTGTATAGAACAATTGTAGTACCTGATGATGGCCTCAGGTGGGCCGAAAATTCGTATTATATTGAGAGTGTTTACTGCATTAATTTTACTACTGTTCTGGAAGTTGCGATGTCCAAGATCGCCTGCAGAGGTCTTACTTGGTCGATATGGAAGAAGTACTTTGACATCCTACCAAACTTTAGAAAAATTACATCTTAAAGTCAGCCAAATAGGACATGATATAGGATTTTTAGAGAAATGTTGGGAAAATGACATCCTTCCCAAATTTTTGAAATTTAAAGCAAAATTCAGTAATTCAGCTGATGCTTTACTAGGAGAATAATTACTAATATAAAAGTATAGACCTGAAATCAAAGTAGCTAATAGTACTTAATGGTCTGTTCGAATCTATAGTTGGGTTTGGTTCGTTTGCTTCAATTTGGGAGGGGTTTGAGTTTAGTGTTCGAACAGACGAATGATGTTTGAGTTGGGGGTTTGAGTAGTTTTCTTTCTCTGAGTGATTCTTGGCATTTCTGTTTGACTTTTTTGCATGGTCGCGGAGAGTGTGGACGTGTTTTCTAGCTCTCCTGTAACATAGGGCTGCCTCACCGGCATTAGCTTTTATTTTTTTTAGCCACTTTGGTGTTTTTAAAATAAAGTTAGGCTAGATAGTACTCATTTTCCTCCCCTCCCCGTTAGAGACACAATAGGTGTTTGTGTCTTTTTCTGAGTTTACCTTTGTTTATCGCCCAAGGAGGTTCCCCCCCACTGGTCGCTGTGGGGCGTGAATTGACACGGTTCGGGCCTCCCTGGAGTGGTTTGAGAGGGCAACCTTAGATATAAGTGTTTAGTCCCAGGTTGATTGTCCCTTGGTCGTTTTCTCTCCTCCTTCCCACTTCCACCGTTAGGGGAGAGTGGTACTATGTCCGACGCCCCTACTGCCTCCCCCACTTTCAGGGGGGGAGGCGGTTCTGACCGACCCCCGACTGAACCACAGACTGACAGCCTCCAGACAGAACGGCCCCAGACTCGAACCACTCTTGACATTCCTGTACATAATGCCCAGTTTGTGACTCTCCATGCTCTCGGATCCATTCCCTTCAGCAGTATCAATCCTTTCATCATCAAGAAAGTGATTGATTATTGTGCTGTGGAGGTGGAACAAGTAAAAAAACTTGGTAATGGAGACCTTCTTATTAAAACTGTGAACACATCCCAGGTTAAAGACAATGAAACTGCGTTAGTTCCAAGAATATGATATCGAGCCAAGGATCCCGTATTACATGAATTCCTGCAAAGGGATCTCATGGTTATGGAAGAGGAGATCATACAGGTACTTGCTCAGCAGGATGTAATCGGTGCCCGGTTTATTACTAGATATTCCGAAGGCGTGAGGACGAAGACTGCTACTATTGTCTTGACTTTTGGCAAAGTTTCACTCCTGGACCATGTCAAAATTGGCTACGAAATTGTTAACGTAAGGCCTTATATCCCCAATCCACTTTGTTGCTTAAGGCATCAATTATATGGGCACGGTGACAAGACTCGTCGGGCCTCCCAGTCAGTGTGTGGCAAATGTGCAACACAGGGACATGATGCTGAAAGCTGCAGATCGGAGACGGTACGTTGTTTTCACTGCAAGGGCGCACACTCCACTTCCTCTGGGGAATGTCCCAAATGGAAGGAGTAGGAGGAGGTCTGTGTAGTAAAAGCAACTTAGGGCATTTCCTACTTCGAAGCTAGGAAAAAGGTGAAGGAGTTGCATGCAACTCCCACGCTGAATAGGTCCTATACTTCGGCGTTAATGTACCGTCCCGTGATGTGCTCTCTTGAAACACAGACTGACGCTGAACCTGTTCCTCTTGCCTCACACTCTACCTCTCCATCTCAGCCTCTTCTCCAATCCAATTCTCAAACTGACATCCCTACTGAAACTTCCTACTCTCAGGCTCCTGCTGCCTCTCAGTCAGTAAAGCCTAAACAGAAGTCTGACAACTCTAGTAAGAGTAATATGACCACCCTTTCAAAACAGCCACGTTCTCATGTCCTTCCTGCTCCTGGTCCAGCGAGGGAGAAAAAGTTTAGTTCTTCCTCGGGGAGCTCTGGGAGCTTAGTTATTGATGATCAATGTATGGAGGTTTCCATTTATAAGCACCGGGATAGGTCCCCCGTTAGCCACTCACCTGGCGGCAGGCGGTATAAAAAAGCTAAGCACACTGGCCCCACGCGTAAATCTTAAACCACCACATTCACTGTTACGATGAAATTGTAGGACTCTTGGGAATAAATTCCACAATATTGCAATTTTGCTATCTATACACAGGCCAGACGTTGTTTCTTTACAGGAGACGCGCATGGTGATCACCCAGATCCTCCACAGTTCAAACACTGCCATTTGTATAGAAAAAATGATGGTCACGGAGTCGCCATATACACCCACAAATCACACCCACAAGCGGAAGTGATTCTAAGTTCTACTCTGGAAGCTGTCACGTGCAGAGTAAAACTTAATAATATGTATCTGTCTGTTTGCTCTATCTACTGTCCTCCCCGTGGTCCCATTGATGATGATGCTTTCACTTCACTAACCCATCAACTTCTGGGTCATAAATTAATATTAGACGATTTTAACGCCCATCACTGTCAATGGGGAAGCTTGAGGAGTGATGGCAGGGGGGAGCAATTAGTCTACATTATACTGCAGTCAAACCTCTTTCTTCTAAACAATGGTAGAGCGACTCGTGTAGATGACCGCACTGGTAACATGTCATGTATAGATCTATCCTTGTCATCTCCTGATATACACACTAACACCTCTTGGGACCCATATGACGACTCGATGGGTAGCGATCATTTTCCAATCTGTCTTTCTTATACACGCGAAGATTCTCGGCCTCCTCCACCACCTAAATTTAACTTAATGAAAGCAGATTGAGGATACTTCTCACGGGTCGCCAATCTAGATATATCGGGAGATAACACTGACGACAAAGTTTCACACCTACAGACTTCCATTATACACGCAGCTAAGGCAGCTATTCCCAGGACATCTACAATTCCAAACAAGCGCAGAGTTTCGTGGTGGACACCAGATTGCCGACAAGCACTCACAAAGTGCAATAGGAGATACAGGATTTTTGAGAAACAGCCAACAGAATCAAACTTTATTGCCTACAAAGCAGCTAAGGCTGAGGCAAGGAGGATAATTAAAGCGGCAAAATGGACTAACTTGCGTAGTTTTGTGTCCACGATGAATCGCTCCACCCCACTAAGTCAGGTCTGGTCCACCATAAATGTACTAAACAACAAGTACACCCAGTCACCAATCACCACACTTGAGGTGGCCGGGAATGTCATTGACGATCCCGTGAATATTGCCAATACTATCGCCGACCATTTTGCCCAGGTAAGCAGCTCGGCCAACTGTGATCCTCGCTTTCACCACCATAAGCGTACGACTGAGTTGCAAAACTTTGACTTTGCCATAGAAGATGGAGAGACCAGCTACAACTCCGAATTTACGTTAGATGAACCTCTCCTTTCCCTTAAATCCTGTAAAGGCTCCAGTCCCGGTCCATCCACCATTACGTACGGTATGATCCAGCATCTTACTCGGGCCAACCTGAGTAAGCTGTTAGTGGTGTACAATTAGATTTGGGCGTCTCGCACGTTCCCAAACTCTTGGCACTACGCGCCCGTCATGCCGATACCTCGCCGAGACGGTCGCCTTACGAGTCCCAGCTCGTTTCGACCTATTGCGCTAACTCTCTGCCTATGTAAGGTCTTTGAACGTAGGGTTAATAAAAGGTTACTTTTTGCTTTTAAGTCGAAGGGTGTGTTAATCAACAGAGTGGATTCCCGAAATACAGGTCCACTCTGGATCATTTAAGAGCACCTGAAGCATTGCATAGCCAAGGCTTTTGCCAATCGCGAATTCATGATAGGAATTTTTCTGGATATAAGGCTTATGATATGACCTGGCGAAACGGAATACTACATAAACTCTATGCTTATGGTTTAAGAGGTAATTTGCCCATTTTCCTTCGGAACTTCCTTACTGGCAGAACGTTTTCTGTCAGGTTACCCTGTAACATAACTTCGGACATATTTGTCCAAGAGAACGGGGTACCACAAGGAAGTGTGCTTAGCCCTACTTTGTTCAATGTTGCCATTAATGACATTCTGTCGTCCGCTTCCGTCCCCAGGACGCTTAGACACTCACTCTATGCTGATAATTGTGCAGTGTGGCACTCTTCCCGCAATGCACAATCCTCGGCACAGCAGATTCAACTGGCATTTGAATCTGTTCAGCATTGGACCCTGGAGTGGAGATTTAAATTTTCCGTCCCTAAATGTGTCGGTGTCGTTTTTACTCATAAACCTAACGTACCTCCTTTGCATTTAACTTTAGATAATCAGCCGATACCTTTTCAAAATTCAGTCAGATTCTTGGGTCTACATTTTGACAATAGGCTCAGATGGAGAACACGCATTAATCATTTCTTTGCTTCTTGTAGTTAAAAAGTAAACGTCCTTAAGTTTCTTTCCCGTAAATCGTGAAGAGCAGACAGAACGTCTTTCTTGATGGTGTATAAGTCCCTTACCCGTTCTAAGCTTGACTATGGCTCACAGTTGTATGGGTCAGCATCGGATGCTGTCCTCCGTAGACTGGATGTGCTTCAGAACGTATGCTTGCGTATATGTCTCGGAGCCCTTCGATGTACTCGTGTGGAGCGGTTGGAAGTGGAGGCTAACGTGCCTCCCCTCCGTCTACGTCGTGACCACCTGTTATTTTCTTACGGTATCACCACCCACGGTAAACGCTCACTTGGCCTTCCCACCTGTCGGATCCTCCTACAGTGGGAATACCTGTTATATGAGGACCTCAAGCCGGTGGCTGTGAGGCTTCACTTCCTCTCTGAGGCGTTAGGGTACGACCATTCTAATGGGGATCAGGCTTTAACATCAAAAATAGCGCCCTGGAAGTCACTTGCCACCACATTCAACACTGACTGGCTCCTCGTCGCAAAGTACAAGGCGCCTGAGGTGGAGGTACGACAGTTGTTCCGGATGATCCTCATTAGACACATAGAGTCATTCCACTTGTTCACCGATGGCACTAAGATGGATGAGTGTGTGGGGTCGAGTGTGTTGTCTACGGAGTGCCGCATCCGTTTTCGCTTGCCCCCCCCATACTTCTGTATTCCCTGCCGAATTATTTGCCGTAGAGCAAGCTATAGACTTTGCTTTGCGTTTAGATCACAACAGTTTTGTCATTTTTTCGGACTCTAAGTCAGCCCTTCAGGCAATTCATTCATGTAGGACTGATTCACATGAGGTCCTGGGCCGCATTATCAATAAGCTGCACACATGTGCTAAATCCTTCTCTCTGATATGGGTGCCTGGTCATTGCGGTATTTACGGCAATGAGCAATCTGACGTACTAGCTAAATCGGCTGTCGAACTCGAGGGGACTTAGGACGTTCCTCGTGAGCGACAGTCTAGTCTCTCTTTCGGAAAGAAATTAATTAATCTTCTGTGGCAAAGTCAGTGGACCGACCTGGCAATTCCATCAGTCAAAAGGACCATATGTGACTGGTCCAGTTCCTCCCGAGGAAACAGACGGGAGGAGGTCGCTTTAGCCTGCCTCCGCATGAATTCCACCCTAATAACACATATGTTACCATATACTAACAGACAATTTCCACCGCGTTGTACCACCTGTGACGCGGTGTTATCTATTATTCACATCCTTTCGTACTGCAGTAGGTATGCTAGGGAACGTACCTCTCTGGCTGCCTACTGTAGGACAAATGCGATCCCTTTCACACTTGATTCTGTCTTGGGTGAAGGGGACGTTGGTGTGACTAATAAATTGATGACTTTCCTGAAAGAGACCAGATTACTCAGAGAGTTGTGATTTATTTTATGAACTCGGTTTTGGTTTCCTTATTTATATATATAATTTTTTTATATAGGGATAAGGTTTTTGTACATATGTAAATACGTCAATACACTTTTATAGATATGTGAACCGCCGGAGGAGGTTACATTTATGTAAATGTGTATTTTTTTCTTTTCTTCAGGACCAGTAAATTTGTAATTGTTGTTTTTATGTATTTTTTACAAAAATTTGATAATTATTTGAATTTTTTGTAGTAGTATAGCAATGAATCTACATGTGATATACAGATGGAAGTATTTGTCCTGGTACTATCCATGTATACTTTCTTACTTATTATGTTTCATAATCATGAATAATAACTTAATATTGGTATGAAATAGATGGAACTATTTCATATCACTATTTTGGCTTCCATAATTATTGATTCTTGTTGCTCTAATGCCCCTTCAGGGTGATGACCATAAAAAAAATAAAAAATCTGAGATTTTATACTAGGAGGAGGGTTGATTTTACTTGCTTTTTTTACTTATTACTTGTTTTTAGGTTTTATGGATCAGTAAAGTTCTGTTATTTTCATCAGGTCTGAGCTGATTGTATAGAACAATTGTAATACCTGATGATGGGCTGAGGTGGACCGAAAATTCGTATTATATTGAGAGTGTTTACTGCATTAATTTTACTCGTACTACTGTTCTGGAAGTTGCGATGTCCAAGATCGCCTGCAAAGGTCTTACTTGGTCGATATGGAAGAAGTGCTCTGACATCCTACCAAACTTTAGAAAAATTACATCTTAAAGTCAGCCAAATAAGACATGATATAGGGTTTTTAGAGAAATGTTGGGAAAAGACATCCTTCCCAAATTTTTGAAATTTAAAGCAAAATTCAGTAATTCAGCTGATGCTTTACTAGAAGAATAATTACTAATATAAAAGTATAGACCTGAAATCAATGTAGCTAATAGTACTTAATGGTCTGTTCGAATCTATAGTTGGGTTTGGTTCGTTTGCTTCAATTTGGGAGGGGTTTGAGTTTAGTGTTCGAACAGAAATATGATGTTTGAGTTGGGGATTTGAGTAGTTTTCTTTCTCTGAGTGATTCTTGGCATTTCTGTTTGACTTTTTTGCATGGTCGCGGAGAGTGTGGACGTGTTTTCTAGCTCTCCTGTAACAGGGCTGCCTCACCGGCATTAGCTTTTGTTTTTTTAAGCCACTTTGGTGTTTTTAAAATAATGTTAGGCTAGATAGTACTCATTTTTCTCCCCTCCCCGTTAGAGACACAATAGGTGTTTGTGTCTTTTTCTGAGTTTACCTTTGCTTATCGCCCAAAGAGGTTTCCCCCCCCCCCCACTGATCGCTGTGGGGCGAGAATTGACACGGTTCGGGCCTCCCTGGAGTGGTTTGAGAGGGCAACCTTAGATATAAGTGTTTAGTCCCAGGTTGATTGTCCCTTGGTCGTTTTCTCTCCTCCTTCCCATTTCCCCCGTTAGGGTAGAGTGGTACTATGTCCGACGCCCCTACTGCCTCCCCCACCTTCACGGGGGGAGGCGGTTCTGACCGACCCCCGACTGAACCACAGACTGACAGCCTCCAGACAGAACGGCCCCAGACTCGAACCACCCTTGACATTCCTGTACATAATGCTCAGTTTGTGACTCTCCATGCTCTCGGTTCCATTCCCTTGAGCAGTATCAATGCTTTCAAATCAAGAAAGTGATTGATTACTCTGCTGGGCAGGTGGAACAAGTAAAAAAACTTGGAAAATGGAGACCTTCTTATTAAAACTGTGAACACATCCCAGGTTAAAGACAATGAAACTGCGTTAGTTCCACGAATATGATGTCAAGCCGAGGATCCCGTATTCCATGAATTCCTGCAAAGGGATCTCATCGTTATGGAAGAGGAGCAGATCATACAGGTACTTGCTAAGCAGTACGTAATCGGTGCTCGGTTTATTACAAGATATTCCCAAGGCGTGAGGACGAAGACTGCTACTATTGTCTTGACTTTTAGCAAAGTTTCACTCCCGGACCATGTCAAAATTGGCTACGAAATTGTTAACGTAAGGCCTTATATCCCCAATCCACTTCGTTGCTTAAGGCATCAATTATATGGGCACGGTGACAAGACTCGTCGGGCTTCCCAGTCAGTGTGTGGCAAATGTGCAACACAGGGACATGATGCTGAAAACTGCACATCGGAGACGGTACGTTGTTTTCACTGCAAGGGAGCACACTCCACTTCCTCTGGGGAATGTCCCAAGTGGAAGGAGGAGAAGGAGGTCTGTGTTGCAAAAGCAACTGAGGGCATTTCCTACTACGAAGCTAGGAAAAAGGTGAAGGAGTTGCATGCAACTCCCATGCCGAATAGGTTCGATGCTTCGGCGGTAATGTACCGTCCCGTGATGTGCTCCTTTGAAACACAGACTGACTCTGAACCTGTTCCTCTTGCCTCACACTCTACCTCTCCATCTCAGCCTCTTGTCCAATCCAATTCTCAAACTGACATCCCCACTGCAACTTCCTACTCTCAGGCTTCTGCTGCCTCTCAGTCAGTAAAGCCTAAACAGAAGTTTGACAACTCTAGTAAGAGTAATATGACCACCCTTTCAAAACAGCCACGTCCTCATGTCCTTCCTGCTCCTGGTCCAGCGAGGGAGAAATAGTTTATTTCTTCCTCGGGGAGCTCTGGGAGCTTAGTTATTGATGATCAGTGTATGGAGGTTTCCATTTGTAAACACCAGCATAGGTCCCCTGGTAGCCACTCACCTGGCGGCGGGCGATATAAAAAAGCTAAGCACATTGGCCCCCGCTTAAATCTTAAACCATCACATTCACTGTTACAATGGAATTGTAGGACTCTTGGGAATAAATTCCACAATATTGCAATTTTCCTATCTATATACAGGCCAGACGTTATTTGTTTACAAGAGACGCGCTTGGTGGATCACCCAGATCCTCCACTGTTTAAACACTGCCATTCGTATAGAATATATGATGGTCATGGAGTCTCCATATACACCCACAAATCACACCCACAAACGGAAGTAATTCTAAGTTCTACTCAGAAAGCCGTCCCGTGCAAAGTAAAACTTAATAATATGTATCTGTCTGTTTGCTCTATCTACTGTCCTCCCTGTGGTCCCATTGATGGTGATGCTTTCACTTCACTAACCCATCAACTTCTGGTTCATAAATTAATATTAGGAGATTTTAACGCCCATCACTGTCAATCGGGAAGCTTGAGGAGTGATGGCAGGGGGGAGCAAGTAGCCGACCTCATACTGCAGTCAAACCTCTGTCTTCTAAACAATGGTAGAGCGACTCGTGTAGATGACCGCACTGGTAACATGTCATGTATAGATCTGTCCTTGTCATCTCCCGATATACACACTAACACCTCTTGGGACCCATATGACGACTCGATGGGTAGCGATCACTTTCCAATCTTTCTATCTTATACACGCGACGATTCCCGGCCTCCTCCACCACCTAAATTTAACTTAAAGAAAGCAGATTGGGGGTACTTCTCAAGGGTCGCCAATCTAAATATATCGGGAGATAACAGTGATGACAAAGTTTCACACCTACAGACTTCCATTATACACGCAGCTGAGGCTGCTATTCTCAAGACATCTACAATTCCAAACAAACTCAGAGTTTCGTGGTGGACACCAGATTGCCGACAAGCACTCACAAAGTGCAATAGGAGATACAGGATTTTTGAGAAACAGCCAACAGAATCAAACTTTATTGCCTACAAAGCAGCTAAGGCTGAGACAAGGATGACAATTAAAGCGGCAAAATGGACTAACTTGCATAGTTTTGTGTCCACGGTGAATCGCTCCACCCCACTAAGTCAGGTCTGGTCCACCATAAATGTACTAAACAACAAGTACACCCGGTCACCAATCACCACACTTGAGGTGGCCGGGAATGTCATTGACGATCCCGTGAATATTGCCAATACTATCGCCGACCATTTTGCCCAGATAAGCAACTCAGCCAACTATGGTCCTCGCTTTCAGCACCATAAGTGTACGACTGAGTTGCAAAACTTAGACTTTGCCATGGAAGATGGAGAGACCAGCTACAACTCCGAATTTAAGTTAGATGAACCTCTCCTTGCCCTTAAATCCTGTAAAGGCTTGTCCCGGTCCATCCACCATTACATACGGTATGATCCAGCATCTTACTCGGGCCAACCTGAGGAAACTGTTAGTGGTGTACAATGAGATTTGGGCGTCTTGCACGTTCCCAAACTCATGGCATTACGCGCCCGTCATACTGATACCTCGCCGAGACTGTCGCCTTACGAGTTCCAGCTCGTTTCGACCTATTGCGCCAACTCTCTGCCTATGTAAGGTTTTTGAACCTATGGTTAATAAAAGGTTACTTTTTGCTTTTAAGTCGAAGAGTGTGTTAATCAACAGAGTGGATACCCTAAATACAGGTCCACTCTGGATCATTTAGTGCCCCTGAAGCATTGCATAGCCGAGGCTTTTGCCAATCGCGAATTCATGATAGGAATTTTTCTGGATATTCATAAGGGTTATGATATGACCTGGCGAAACGGAATACTACATAAACTCTATGCTTATGGTTTAAGAGGTAATTTGCCCATTTTCCTTCGGAACTTCCTTACTGGCAGAACGTTTTCTGTCAGGTTACCCTGTAACATAACTTCGGACATATTTGTCCAAGAGAACGGGGTACCACAAGGAAGTGTGCTTAGCCCTACTTTGTTCACCGTTGCCATTAATGACATTCTGTCGTCCGCTTCCGTTCCCAGGACGCTTAGATACTCACTCTATGCTGATGATTGTGCAGTGTGGCACTCTTCCCGCAATGCACAATCCTCGGCACAGCGGATTCAACTGGCACTTGAATCTGTTCAGCATTGGGCCCTGGAGTGGAGATTTAAATTATCCGTCAATAAATGTGTCGGTGTTGTTTTTACTCACAAACTTAACGTACCTCCTTTGCATTTAACTTTAGATAATCAGCCGATACCTTTTCAAAATTCAGTCAGATTCTTGGGTCTACATTTTGACAGTAGGCTTAGTTGGAGAACACGCATTACTCATTTCCTTGCTTCTTGTAGTTGAAAAGTAAACGTCCTTAAGTTTCTTTCCAGTAAATCGTGGGGAGCAGACAGAACGTCTTTATTGAGGTGTATAAGTCCCTTATCCGTTCTAAGCTTGACTATGGCTCTCAGGTGTATGGGTCGGCATCGGATGCTGTCCTCCGTAGACTGGATGTGCTTCAGAACGTATGCTTGCGTATATGTCTCGGAGCCCTTCGATGTACTCATGTGGGGCGGTTGGAAGTGGAGGCTAACGTGCCTCCCCTCCATCTACGACGTGACCACCTGTTATTTTCTTACGGTATCACCACCCACCGTAAACGCTCACTTGGCCTTCCGACCTGTCGGATCCTCTTACACTGGGAATACCTGTTGTATGCGGCCCTCAAGCCGGTGGCTGTGAGGCTTCAATTCCTCTGTGAGGCGTTAGGGTACGACCTTTCTAATGGGGATCAGGTTTTAACATCAAAAATAGCGCCCTGGAAGTAACTTGCCACCACATTAAACACTGACTGGCTTCTCGTCGCAAAGTACAAGGCGCCGGAGGTGGAGGTACGACAGTTGTTCCGGATGATCCTCATTAGATACATAGGGTCATTCCTCTTGTACACCGATGGCTCTAAGATGCATGAGCGTGTGGGTTCGAGTGTGTTGTCTACGGAGTGCCGCATCCGTTTTCGCTTGCCCCTCCCGTACTTCTGTATTCCCTGCCGAATTATTTGCCGTAGATCAAGCTATAGACTTTGCTTTGCGTTCAGATCACAACAGTTTTGTCATTTTTTCGGACTCTAAGTCAGCCCTTCAGGCAATTCATTCATGTAGGACTGATTCACATGAGGTCCTGGGCCGCATTATCAATAAGCTGCACACATGTGCTAAATCCTTCTCTCTGATATGGGTGCCTGGTCATTACGGCAATGAGCAGGCTGACGTACTAGCTAAATCGGCTGTAGAACTCGAGGGGACTTGGGACGTTCCTCGTGAGCAACAGTCTAGTCTCTCTTTCGGAAAGAAATCAATTAATCTTCTGTGGCAATGTCAGTGGACTGACCTGGCAATTCCATCAGTCAAAAGGACCATATGTGACTGGTCCAGTTCCTCCCGAGGAAACGGACGGGAGGAGGTCGCTTTAGCCCGCCTCCGCATGAATTCCACCCTAATAACACATATGTTACCATATATTAACAGACAATTTCCACCGCGTTGTACCACCTGTGACGCGGTGTTATCTATTATTCACATCCTTTCGTACTGCAGTAGGTATGCTAGGGAACGTACCTCTCTGGCTGCCTACTGTAGGACAAATGCGATCCCTTTCACACTTGATTCTGTCTTGGGTGAAGGGGACGTTGGTGTGACTAATAAATTGATGACTTTCCTGAAAGAGACCAGATTACTCAGAGAGTTGTGATTTATTTTATGAACTCGGTTTTGGTTTCCTTATTTATATATATATTTTTTTCAATAGGGATAAGGTTTTTGTACATATGTAAATACGTCAATACACTTTTATTGATATGTGAACCGCCGGAGGAGGTTATATTTATTTAAAGGTGTATTTTTTTTCTTTTGTTCTCGACCAGTAAATATGTAATTGTTCTTTTTATGTATTTTTTACATAAATTTGATAATTATTTGATATTTTTGTAGTAGTATAGTAATGAATCTACATGTGATGTATAGATGGAAGTATTTGTCCTGGTACTATCCATGTATACTGATGTATTCTTTATTACTTATGTTTCATAATCATGAATAATAACTTAATATTGGTATGAAATAGATGCAACTATTTCATATCACTATTTTGGCTTTCATGATTATTGATTCTTGTTGGTCTAATGCCCCTTCAGGGTGATGGCCAAATAAAAAAAAAAATCTGAGATTTTATGCGGGGAGGAGGGTTGATTTTACTTGCTTTTTTTACTTATTACTTGTTTTTTAGTTTTATGGATCAATAAAGTTCTGTTATTTTCATCAAGTCTGAGCTGATTGTATAGAACAATTGTAGTACCTGATGATGGCCTCAGGTGGGCCGAAAATTCGTATTATATTGAGCGTGTTTACTGCATTAATTTTACTACTGTTCTGGAAACTGCGATGTCCAAGATCGCCTGCAGAGGTCTTACTTGCTCGATATGGAAGGAGTACTTTGACATCCTACCAAACTTTAGAAAAATTACATCTTAAAGTCAGCCAAATAAGACATGATATAGGGTTTTTAGAGAAATGTTGGGAAAATGACATCCTTCCCAAATTTTTGAAATTTAAAACAAAATTCAGTAATTCAGCTGATGCTTTACTAGGAGAATAATTACTAATATAAAAGTATAGACCTGAAATCAATGTAGCTAATAGTACTTAATGGTCTGTTCGAATCTATAGTTGGGTTTGGTTCGTTTGCTTCAATTTGGGAGGGGTTTGAGTTTAGTGTTCGAACAGACGAATGATGTTTGAGTTGGGGGTTTGAGTAGTTTTCTTTCTCTGAGTGATTCTTGGCATTTCTGTTTGACTTTTTTGCATGGTCGCGGAGAGTGTGGACGTGTTTTCTAGCTCTCCTGTACCATAGGGCTGCCTCACCGGCATTAGCTTTTGTTTTTTTAAGCCACTTTGGTGTTTTTAAAATAAAGTTAGGCTAGATAGTACTCATTTTCCTCCCCTCCCCGTTAGAGACACAATAGGTGTTTGGTTCTTTTTCTGAGTTTACCTTTGCTTATCGCCCAAGGAGGTTCCCCCCCACTGGTCGCTGTGGGGCGTGAATTGACACGGTTCGGGCCTCCCTGGAGTGGTTTGAGAGGGCAACCTTAGATATAAGTGTTTAGTCCCAGGTTGATTGTCCCTTGGTCGTTTTCTCTCCTCCTTCCCACTTCCACCGTTAGGGGAGAGTGGTACTATGTCAGACGCCCCTACTGCCTCCCCCACCTTCAGGGGGGGAGACGGTTCTGACCGACCCCCGACTGAACCACAGACTGACAGCCTCCAGACAGAACGGCCCCAGACTCGAACCACTCTTGACATTCCTGTACATAATGCCCAGTTTGTGACTCTCCCTGCTCTCGGTTCCATTCCCTTGAGCAGTATCAATGCTTTCATCATCAAGAAAGTGATTGATTATTGTGCTGGGGAGGTGGAACAAGTAAAAAAACTTGGTAATGGAGACCTTCTTATTAAAACTGTGAACACATCCCAGGTTAAAGACAATTAAACTGCGTTAGTTCCAAGAATATGATATCGAGCTGAGGATCCCGTATTACATGAATTCCTGCAAAGGGATCTCATGGTTATGGAAGAGGAGGAGATCATACAGGTACTTGCTCAGCAGGATGTAATCGGTGCCCGGTTTATTACTAGATATTTCGAAGGCGTGAGGACGAAGACTGCTACTATTGTCTTGACTTTTGGCAAAGTTTCACTCCTGGACCATGTCAAAATTGGCTACGAAATTGTTAACGTAAGGCCTTATATCCCCAATCCACTTTGTTGCTTAAGGCATCAATTATATGGGCACGGTGACAAGACTTGTCGGGCTTCCCAGTCAGTGTGTGGCAAATGTGCAACACAGGGACATGATGCTGAAAACTGCACATCGGAGACGGTACGTTGTTTTCAATGCAAGGGCGCACACTCCACTTCCTCTGGGGAATGTCCCAAATGGAAGGAGGAGAAGGAGGTCTGTGTAGTAAAAGCAACTGAGGGCATTTCCTACTTCGAAGCTAGGAAAAAGGTGAAGGAGTTGCATGCAACTCCCACGCTGAATAGGTCCTATACTTCGGCGTTAATGTACCATCCCATGATGTGCTCTCTTGAAACACAGACTGACGCTGAACCTGTTCCTCTTGCCTCACACTCTACCTCTCCATCTCAGCCTCTTGTCCAATCCAATTCTCAAACTGACATCCCCACTGCAACTTCCTACTCTCAGGCTCCTGCTGCCTCTCAGTCAGTAAAGCCTAAACAGAAGTCTGACAACTCTAGTAAGAGTAATATGACCACCCTTTCAAAACAGCCACGTTCTCATGTCCTTCCTGCTCCTGGTCCAGCGAGGGAGAAAAAGTTTAGTTCTTCCTCGGGGAGCTCTGGGAGCTTAGTTATTGATGATCATTGTATGGAGGTTTCCATTTATAAGCACCGGGATAGGTCCCCCGTTAGCCACTCGCCTGGCGGCAGGCGGTATAAAAAGCTAAGCACACTGGCCCCCCGCGTAAATCTTAAACCACCACATTCACTGTTACGATGGAATTGTAGGACTCTTGGGAATAAATTCCACAATATTGCAATTTTGCTATCTATACACAGGCCAGACGTTGTTTGTTTACCGGAGACGCGCATGGTGATCACCCAGATCCTCCACAGTTCAAACACTGCCATTTGTATTGAAAATATGATGGTCACGGAGTCGCCATATACACCCACAAATCACACCCACAAACGGAAGTGATTCTAAGTTCTACTCTGGAAGCTGTCGCGTGAAGAGTAAAACTTAATAACACGTATCTGTCTGTTTGCTCTATCTACTGTCCTCCCCGTGGTCCCATTGATGGTGATGCTTTCACTTCACTAACCCATCAACTTCTGGGTCATAAATTAATATTAGGCGATTTTAACGCCCATCACTGTCAATGGGGAAGCTTGAGGAGTGATGGCAGGGGGGAGCAAGTAGTCTACGTCATACTGCATTCAAACCTCTTTCTTCTAAACAATGGTAGAGCGGCTCGTGTAGATGACCGCACTGGTAACATGTCATGTATAGATCTATCCTTGTCATCTCCTGATATACACACTAACACCTCTTGGGACCCATATGACGACTCGATGGGTAGCGATCATTTTCCAATCTGTCTTTCTTATACACGCGACGATTCTCGGCCTCCTCCACCACCTAAATTTAACTTAAAGAAAGCAGATTGAGGGTACTTCTCACGGGTCGCCAATCTAGATATATCGGGAGATAACACTGATGACAAAGTTTCACACCTACAGACTTCCATCCCCGCTGAGGGGGGTCACCTTGACGTGGTGGCGGGGCTTGAAGCGTGGCTGGCAGTGCCACCTACCTTGGAGGCATGCCTACCTTTGTAGGGTTCGGCATTTGTCAGTGTCGTGGACCAAGCACCCCCTACATCACTGGTAGAGGAGGCCTACTGGTGATGTCAGTCCCTGCCCATTTGCCATCTAGGGCGGGACTGTTGCCTCCCCACGTGTTTGCCGTGCGTGGCGTCCCATAATGCTGGGAGACGGGAGTCCTGGAGGTTGAGTGATGCTGCATGGTGCCCCATGCAGCTAGCAATACACCTCTTTGGTCCCTTATTCTGGCTAGACGGGTGGCCTGGTTGGGCCCGACCAGGTCAATCGGCTGGTCACTGGCTAGGCACCCAGGCTAGTCACATAGTGGCTTTAGGGTCAAGCGGGCACTGGGGGACCTGGTGGCTCCTATCGTCCTGAAGTCACCCTTGTCAGGGTCCCTTGGTGGTTACCTGCGTATACTTTCCCACTACCTCTGGGGTCGCCAGTGGTGCTTTCCCTGGCATATGGCCTCCTCTTGTTGGGCTCCATGGTGGGTGGAGGGGTGGGGGAATGAAGGTAGTTTGTTTCTATTATGGCATCTAATAAAATCTCATCAGCTGACGACCCTGGTTCTGTCCCTGACCATCCTTTACCATCTCCCTTCTGTGCGCCTCCTGTGCCTCTGGCTGGTGAGGCCCATATTGCCACCCTGGAACCAAACCTACCTGGTTCCAGTGGTTTACGCTCAACGGCCACTACAAAGAAGAGCCGGACACACACAACAACATATAGTGGACATGCCCGTGAGGTCCTGCCGGGTGTCTTTGAGAGGGTTGATTTTGCAAGGTACTACACCATTCGTACTTTGGATGGTCAACCTATTGGGAATTTAGATATTTTTACTGTTCATCGGCGCATTATGTCAATCTGTGGGAGGGAGCCGAAGATTTTACCTCAGGGGGATGGTAGCCTACTAGTGGAGGTTACATCCCCTGAAGAGGGTTCCCGGCTGGCTGCCCAGTGTAAGGACCCGGATGCGCTGTTTTCTTGTGTCCCTCATGCTTTTTTCAATCAGTGTCGAGGTGTTGTTTTCTCCAAAGACTTACTTCGCTACAGTGAAGAGAAGCTACTTGAAGAACTCCAGGTCCACAGGGTTGTCAAAGTGGAGAGGTTTCGGAAGAAGGTTGATGGTGTACTTACCCCAACTCCATCCTTGTTGCTGACGTTCGACTGTACTGTTCTGCCTTCATCCATCAAGGTGGCTTGGTTGTCCCTTAGGGTTAAACCCTTTGTACCAAACCCACGACGCTGCTACCACTGTCAGATGTACGGGCATGTTGGGCGAGTCTGTCGTTGTTTGCAACAGGGCCTCCCAGTGGTGTGTGTCAGTTGTGGAGAATCCACTCATGCAGGACAGGACTGTCCTGGACCTGTTTGTTGTTTGCACTGTGGTGAGGCACATCCTGCTTCATCTAAAGACTGTGCTCGGTTTTGCTTGGAGAAGAAGATCCTCCTCATCCGTAATCGTGACAAAATAAGCTTTTCTGAGGCCAGGAGTAGAGCCATGTCATATGTTTTCCGTAACGGAGTGTCTTATGCGTCAGTTTTGTCCGGTCATAGCCGTCCTCATCGACCTGTCCAGCAGCAGACTCGAGTTCCTCCTGTTGTGTCAGCTCCTATGGCTTCATCTGTTGATCCCATGCCAGTGCAACAATCTCCCGCACTTGAGACGGTTGCCGCTACAGTTCAAGACTCGACCTCTACATCTATGCTATCCCCTGTTAGTCATGGTGCACATTCTTCATTCGCTAAACGTCATCGTGGTTCCTCAGAGTCTTTCAGTCTTGAAGATCCTCCAAGCAAGGTGTCGGTCGTGGAGTCCACACCCTCTGTAGTCACTCCATCTGTGCAACAGCCCTCAGACCCTGCTTCTGGGTCTTCGGGGGCTTCTGGGGTGTCAGGTCAGTCTGGCACCTCTTCCTCCGGGGTATCGGATGTTCCTCCTCCGGTTACCTCGGAGGATCCTGTCCTGCCCCCTCCACGTTTGGAGGCCAGGACCCGAATCCCTCCTGCTCGACCTCTTGGTTCACTGGGGGCCCCGGGCAGGGTTCGGAGTAGCTCTTCCTCTCCTGCTGGGCAGCGACGGGTGTCTGTAGACTCTCCCAACACATCGCAGACCCCAGGCCCTCGTTCTAGCCATGCTGCTGCCCGTGACAAGGCCCTTAGTGGGCGTATCCGCATTCCCAAGAAGATTGTCTCCCAGGGTCGCTCAGTGGTTTCCACTAAGTGACCCTTTCTTTTGGGTATATAGTTCCTCCATTTTAATATTTTTAGTATTTTTTTTTAATGGTTTTCTGTTTGTCCTTCTCCCCTGCCCCTTTTTTATTTCAATAGTTTTAATGGCTAATATTATTCAATGGAACTGCCGTGGTTTACGAGCCAACTGGGAGGAACTCCGTTGGCTTCTGGCTGAGTATTCACCTGTGTGTGTTTGCCTACAAGAGACAATGGTTGGTGATGCTGCGCCTCCCAGTCCACCTGGTTACCAGGTTTTTTATTCAGATCCTCTTCCTGGACAGGGTCATGGTGGGGGTGTGGCTGTTCTAGTACGCAGTGACATACCTTTCACTGCTGTGAGTCTTAACACTCCACTGCAGGCTGTTGCTCTCCAGATTTTCCTTCCCCGTCATTATACTGTGTGCTCTTTGTACCTCCCTCCTAGTGCCACTATTCAGAGGGTTGATCTTGAAAATCTTATTCATGCACTTCCCCACTTCCCTCACCCTATTTCTTGCTGGCTGACATGAACAGTCATCATCCCTTGTGGGGTGGCTCCACAGCTGACTCTAGAGGTACTATGTTAGCCTCCATTGTGGAGGATGTGGATCTGTACATTTTAAATTCTGGTGAAGTTACTTACTTCCATAGTCAAATGGGTATTTTTACTGCTATTGATTTGTCTCTGTGCTCTGCAGGGGTAGCCCTGAATTTTACATGGGCTGTGTTACCCGACTTACATGGCAGTGACCACTTCCCTATTTTATTAAGATCGACACAGAGCGAGCCTCGGCGTCGTCTTCCCCGCTGGCGCTTGGATAGGGCAGTCTGGCCGGTTTTTGAGGAGCTGTGTTCCCCGAGCCGATGTGTGGAGGATTTTGTCAGCACTGATGCTGCTGTTGATTATTTCACAGACTTACTTCACTCGGCGGCACTGCAGAGTATTCCGAGAACAGCTGGTCACTTTCCTTGCCGTCCAGTTCCCTGGTGGACCGATGAGTGTGCTTCTGCTGTTCGGGCTAAACGTGCTGCTTTCTCCCGACTTCGTCGTCACCGAGGTGACCCTGGTTACTTAGTGGCATATAGGAGGGCCCGAGCTCATGCCCGGCGGGTTATGAAGGAGGCTAGGAGGAAGTCTTGGGCGTCATTTGTTTCTTCAATTTCTTCACAGACTCCTCTCACGAAAGTGTGGAAACGGGTGAGGAAGATTTCAGGGAAATTTCCCGTTCCCTCTCCTCCTGTTTTATCTCGTGCAGGTGTGGTGGTGGCTCATTCTTTGTCTGTTGCCGAGATATTTGCCGCTCATTTTGCTAATGTCTCTAGGAAGGACACCTCATCCCCGTCGGCACGCCCACGACGGCACCTGGAATCTTTGGGCATTAGTTTTCCATCTAATGCAGAGGAGTCGTATAATGTTGCTTTTTCTGCTTCTGAACTTCAGACGGCATTGTCGCAGTGTCGCGACTCTTCTCCAGGCTTGGATGATGTCCCATATGCCTTCTTACACCACTTGCCTGATGCAGCCCTTCATTTTCTGTTGTCACTGTATAACAGAATTTGGTGCACTGGTGGGTTTCCAGCCTCATGGGGTGTTGCTGTGGTTCTCCCCATCCCTAAGCCGGGCAAGGATCACTTGCAGGCCACTAATTATCGCCCTATCTCTCTGACATCTTGCCTTTGTAAGGTCCTTGAAAAAATGGTGAATAGTCGGCTCATGTGGTACTTAGAGAAGGGTGGTTACTTGTCTCCTGTCCAGTGTGGGTTTTGGAAGATGCGGTCGACCACAGATGCTCTCCTTTCTTTAGAATCTTCCATCTGCCAGGCTTTTGCAACTAACCAGCATCATATCACAGTGTTCTTTGATTTGGAGAAGGCGTACGACACTTCCTGGCGTCATGGTATATTACAATCACTTTATGAGTTTGGTCTCCGTGGGCAACTCCCCACTTTTATCCGGGAGTTTTTATCTAATCGTATTATTCGGGTCCGAGTTGGGAGTGAGATGTCTACTGCACATCCCATTGAGGATGGTGTGCCACAAGGGAGCATACTAAGTGTTACCCTTTTCGCAGTGGCAATTAACAGCGTTATTTCTGTGCTCCCTGATGGTGTTCGTGGCTCTCTCTATGTTGACGATTTATCAATCTCTGTCACTGCCTCACGGATGTCAATGGCAGAAAGGAGGATGCAGATGGCTCTCAACCGTGTCTCCAGATGGGCTGATGACCGAGGTTTTCGATTTTCCTTCAAGAAGACCGTTGCCATGCATTTTTGCCGCATTCGTGGAGTCCACCCTGACCCAAACCTTTTTTTAGATGGGTGTCGTATTTCGTGTTTAAAGGAAACCCGGTTTTTAGGGCTGATTTTTGACAGCCGGTTGACTTTGGTCCCTCACCTGAGGTAAGTAAAAGCTGAGTGTCTCAGAGCATTGGGTCTCTTGAAAGTTTTAGCGCACACATACTGGGGAGCTGATCACAAGACCCTCCTCCTCTTGCATCAGTCTCTGATTTTATCCAAACTTCATTATGGATGTGAAGTTTATTCCTCTGCCTCAGAAGCCCGGCTTCGTAGTTTAGATTCCATACATCATGCTGGTGTTCGTCTCGCCACTGGGGCATTCCGATCTTCCCCGATTTCGAGTTTGTTGGCTGATGCTGGTGTCCTTCCTCTAGACTTGCTCCGCTCTTCCCTTTTGATGCGATGTTGGTATCGCTTATCTCGTCTCCCAGACTCTCTGCCCTTTGTCAAGGTCTCTCAAGATTCTCGGTCACCTATTTTTGCCACTCGGCCATCCTTTCCAAAGCCCTTTGGTTTCAGGGTGCAGTCAGTTATGTCTAGCTTCTCTGTTCCTTCTGTGCCGATCACTCCCCATCGTGTCCCGAGGGTGGGCTACTGGCTTCTCCCCAGGGTGACATTTTGTTGTTTCTTCTCATTCAGTAAGGCCTCCTTCCTTCTCAGGTTTTATTTTCTCTGTTTTTAGAGCATGCCTCTTCTCATGGGGACTCCATACCAGTTTATACTGATCGATCTAAGTCTGATGCAGGTGTGGGCTTTGGTGTGGTGTTTCCCACCTTCTGTCGAGGTGGGAGCCTCCCTATGACTGCTTCTGTTTTTACGGCTGAGCTGACTGCTATTTTATTTGCCCTTCAGATTCTCTTCACTCTCCCCCACACTGCTTTTACTGTTTTTAGTGACTCACGAAGTGCTCTTTCTGCAATGGAGTCTTTTAATCCCTCTCATCGTTTGGTTTTATCCATTTTAGAGTGGCTTTTCCTTTTAGGGCGTCGTGGACGTCGTGTAGATTTCTGTTGGGTTCCAGCTCATGTAGGAGTGGCAGGGAATGAACGAGCTGATCAGCTGGCCAAGGCGGCAGCGGCTCGTCCCCCTCTTGCACAGTCCCCTCTGTATCGTCTGCCTGCTGCAGATATGCGCTCCTGTATTGCCTCCAAAGTTTGGTGCTGTTGGCAGGAGTATTGGGATGCTGTAGGTGCCAATAAGTTGCGCTCGATTTGCCAGAAGGTGGGCTCATTCAGTTACCAGGGCTTCCCTCGTCAATGGGAGACTGCTTTGTGCCGCCTCCGCATTGGCCACACCCGTTTCTCTCATGGCTTTTTAATGGAAAGGGCTCCTCCTCCATTCTGTGATGACTGTCTGGTTCCCTTGACTGTTCGGCACCTGTTGGTGGAGTGCCCTAGTCTTGAGGATTTGCGTCGTCGATTCCTCTCTGACTACCAAACGGATGGTGGTGTGTATCATCTTTCCTCTGTGCTTGGGGAGGATGCCTGTGCCTTGGGAGGGGCAACCCTCTCGTTTGTGAAGGAGGCAGGACTTTTTAAGGATATTTAGAATTTCTTCATTTTGATTGTGTGGTTTATCCTCTGTTTTTTGTTTTTACCTTTTACTTCTTTGTTATACGGCGGCATATTACCCTGGCAGTTGCGCCACCATGATTATTAGGGAAAAAAAAAAAAAAATGCAGACTTCCATTATACACGCAGCTGAGGCTGCTATTCCCAAGACATCTACAATTCCAAACAAGCGCAGAGTTTCGTGGTGGACACCAGATTGCCGACAAGCACTCACAAAGTGCAATAGGAGATACAGGATTTTTGAGAAACAGCCAACAGAATCAAACTTTATTGCCTACAAAGCAGCTAAGGCTGAGGCAAGGAGGATAATTAAAGCGGCAAAATGGACTAACTTGCGTAGTTTTGTGTCCACGGTGAATCGCTCCACCCCACTAAGTCAGGTCTGGTCCACCATAAATGTACTAAACAACAAGTACACCCGGTCACCAATCACCACACTTGAGGTGGCCGGGAATGTCATTGACGATCCCGTGAATATTGCCAATACTATCGCCGACCATTTTGCCCAGGTAAGCAGCTCGGCCAACTATGATCCTCGCTTTCACCACCATAAGCGTACGACTGAGTTGCAAAACTTTGACTTTCCCATACAAGATGGAGAGACCAGCTACAACTCCGAATTTACGTTAGATGAACCTCTCCTTTCCCTTAAATCCTGTAAAGGCTCCAGTCCCGGTCCATCCACCATTACGTACGGTATGATCCAGCATCTTACTCGGGCCAACCTGAGTAAGCTGTTAGTGGTGTACAATTAGATTTGGGCGTCTCGCACGTTCCCAAACTCATGGCACTACGCGCCCGTCATACCGATACCTCGCCGAGACGGTCGCCTTACGAGTCCCAGCTCGTTTCGACCTATTGCGCTAACTCTCTGCCTTTGTAAGGTCTTTGTACGTAGGGTTAATAAAAGGTTACTTTTTGCTTTTAAGTCAAAGGGTGTGTTAATCAACAGAGTGGATTCCCTAAATACAGGTCCACTCTGGATCATTTAGAGCACCTGAAGCATTGCATAGCCAAGGCTTTAGCCAATCGCGAATTCATGATAGGAATTTTTCTGGATATAAGGCTTATGATATGACCTGGCGAAACGGAATACTACATAAACTCTATGCTTATGGTTTAAGAGGTAATTTGCCCATTTTCCTTCGGAACTTCCTTACTGGCAGAACGTTTTCTGTCAGGTTACCCTGTAACATAACTTCGGACATATTTGTCCAAGAGAACGGGGTACCACAAGGAAGTGTGCTTAGCCCTACTTTGTTCAGTGTTGCCATTAATGACATTCTGTCGTCCGCTTCCGTCCCCAGGACGCTTAGACACTCACTCTATGCTGATGATTGTGCAGTGTGGCACTCTTCCCGCAATGCACAATCCTCGGCACAGCGGATTCAACTGGCACTCGAATCTGTTCAGCATTGGGCCCTGGAGTGGAGATTTAAATTATCCGTCCCTAAATGTGTCGGTGTTGTTTTTACTCATAAACTTAACGTACCTCCTTTGCATTTAACTTTAGATAATCAGCCGATACCTTTTCAAAATTCAGTCAGATTCTTGGGTCTACATTTTGACAGGAGGCTTAGTTGGAGAACGCGTATTAATCATTTCCTTGCTTCTTGTAGTTAAAAAGTAAACGTCCTTAAGTTTCTTTCCCGAAAATCGTGGGGAGCAGACAGAACGTCTTTCTTGATGGTGTATAAGTCCCTTATCCGTTCTAAGCTTGACTATGGCTCACAGGTGTATGGGTCGGCATCGGATGCTGCCTCTGTAGACTGGATGTGCTTCAGAACGTATGCTTGCGTATATGTCTCGGAGCCCTTCGATATACTCGTGTGGAGCGGTTGGAAGTGGAGGCTAACGTGCCTCCCCTCCATCTACGACGTGACCACCTGTTATTTTCTTACGGTATCACCACCCACGGTAAACGCTCACTTGGCCTTCCGACCTGTCGGATCCTCCTACAGTGGGAATACCTGCTGTATGCGGCCCTCAAGCCGGTGGGTGTGAGGCTTCACTTCCTCTGTGATGCGTTAGGGTACAACCTTTCTAATGGGGATCAGGTTTTAACATCAAAAATAACGCCCTGGAAGTCACTTGCCACCACATTCAACACTGACTGGCTCCTTGTCGCAAAATACAAGGCGCCGGAGGTGGAGGTACGACAGTTGTTCCAGATGATCCTCGTTAGACACATAGCGTCATTCCATTTGTACACCGATGGCTCTAAGATGGATGAGTGTGGGGGTTCAAGTGTGTTGCCTACGGAGTGCCGCATCCGTTTTTGCTTGCCCCCCCCATACTTCTGTATTCCCTGCCGAATTATTTGCCGTAGATCAAGCTATAGACTTTGCTTTGCGTTCAGATCACAACAGTTTTGTCTTTTTTTCAGACTCTAAGTCAGCCCTTCAGGCAATTCATTCATGTAGGACTGATTCACATGAGGTCCTGGGCCGCATTATCAATAAGCTGCACACATGTGCTAAATACTTCTCTCTGATCTGGGTGCCTGGTCATTGCGGTATTTACGGCAATGAGCAGGCTGACGTACTAGCTAAATTGGCTGTAGAACTCAAGGAGACTTGGGACATTCCTCGTGAGCTAAAGTCTAGTCTTTCTTTCGGAAAGAAATCAATTAATCTTCTGTGGCAAAATCAGTGGACCGACCTGGCAATTCCATCAGTCAAAAGGACCATATGTGACTGGTCCAGTTCCTCCCAAGGAAACAGGCGGGAGGAGGTCGCTTTAGCCCGTCTCCGCATGAATTCCACCCTAATAACACATATGTTACCATATATTAACAGACAATTTCCACCGCGTTGTACCACCTGTGATGCGGTGTTATCTATTATTCACATCCTTTCGTACTGCCCCGCTGAGGGGGGTCACCTTGACGTGGTGGCGGGGCTTGAAGCGTGGCTGGCAGTGCCACCTACTTTGGAGGCATGCCTACCTTTGTAGGGTTCGGCATTTGTCAGTGTCGTGGACCAAGCACCCCCTACATCACTGGTGGAGGGGGCCTGCTGGTGATGCTAGTCCCTGCTCACTTGCCATCTTGGGCGTGACTGTTGCCTCCCCACGTGTTTGCCGTGCGTGGCGTCCCGTAATGCTGGAGGTTGAGCGATGCTGCACGGTGCGCCCTCCAGCTAGCAATACACCTCTTTGGTCCCTTATTCTGGCTAGACGGGCGGCCTGGTTGGGCCCGACCAGTTCAATCGGCTGGTCATGCATTGGCTAGGGTCAAGTGGGCACTGGGGGGCCTGGTGGCTCCTATCGTCCTGGAGTCACCCTTGTCCAGGCCCCAGGGTGGTTACCTGCGTATACTCTCCCACTACCTCTGGGGTTGCCTGTGGTGTTGTCCCTGGCATACGACCTCCCCTTGTTGGGCTCCATGGTGGGTGGAGGGGTGGGGGAATGAAGTCTTTTTATATCACATGGCACAGTTAAATCAAACTGTTGACGACGATGGATCTGTCCCCGGCCATTTCTCAGACTCTGCGCCCCTTATTGCCACTCTGGAGCCTTGTCAGGCCCCTGGGGACTTCCGTCCTCTGCCCCAGCGTTCAACTGGGACTGGGAGGAGGTCTCGTAGGGTTGCTTGGACTCCAAGATTTGGCCCAGAGGAAGCAGTAAAGGAAAATTTCAAGAAGTATCTAGTGCTGAAATCCTCTGCAGGTGGCTCGGTGCTGGACATGGACATTTTTAACCTGTACCGTGCCATTGTGTCTGCCTGTGGCCGTGAACCAGTGATATCCACCCAAGGGGATGGTAGCCTCCTAACTGAGGTTTCCTCCCCAGAAGAGAGCTCACGTCTCCAGACTCTGACCTCCGTTTCTGGTCATAGTGTATCCTGTACACCTCACGGCACATTTAACCAGTGTAAGGGGGTCATTTACTCCCGAGACCTCCTCCGATACCCTGAATCACAGTTACAAGAAGAACTACGGTCTTATGGTGTCATAAAGGTTGACCGGGTACAGAAGAAGATCGATGGTGTTCTGACCCCAACTCCGACACTGTTTCTGATTTTTGAACGCTTGACTTTGCCTGCTTCTGTGAAACTTGCTTGGCTCTCTCTGCCTGTGAAGCCTTATGTTCCGAACCCAAGGCGGTGTTTCCACTGTCAGAGGTATGGACATGTAAGCAAATTTTGTCGGCGTGCACTGGCTGGTCTTCCTGGTGTCTGTATCTCCTGTGGTGAATCGAGTCATATCGGTGATTGTCCAGGACTCCTTAAATGCTATCACTGTGGGGGTCCTCATGCTGTATCCTCAAAAAACTGTTCTCGCTACTGCCTGGAAAAGGAGGTTCTGAGCATTCGCACACGTGAGAAGGTTTCTTTTCCAGAAGCAAAGAGGAGGGCCCAGACTCTCTTCTTTCAGCCTGGAGTTACTTATGCTTCTGCCCTTTCAGGGGCACCTGTACATCGTACTGTGACCCAGAAGTTGCCACGACCCTTTACAGTGCCCACTTTCCCATCTACTGATTTGACGGATATTACTCCTGAAATTTCTAGTATATGTGAGAATGTTTCACGCCCACCCACTGCTCCAACTGTTCCTACCTCCACTTCAGAAGCTGACAGTTTGCACACTTCTGTGGTGGTGGCGGATGTACACGCTGATGTAACTCATCCTGTCTTGTCCAGTATTCACAAGGCTCCTTCTGTACCCAGTAAACGTCACCGTAACTCGTCAGAGTCCTCAGAGCCTGACAACCGGCCACCCAAGGTCTCTGTTGTCGAACCTTGTATTGCCCTCTCTCTTGTTCCCTCTGCCTCAGAGGCTGAGGGGTCTAGCCAGGTGGAAGATGCAGCTGGTGGTTCACCTGTGGTCAAGTCCCTGCCTGGAGTTGGTGTTGGAGAAACCGTTGGTGCTTTAGTTCTGAAAAGTACAAAGTCATCCTCACAGGGTTCGAATCCCGTTGACACTCTTTCCACTTCTGAGGCTTCTAACAGAGGCACTGGCCGTCCCATATCACCCAAGGCGGCCTCCAAGCCACTTTCCAAGCCGTATGTTACTCCACCTCAGAGGAAGAGTGTTGGAAAATTTCCCTCTTCCTCGTCCTCACGTTTGTCCACGGATGCTCAACATAAGGTGCAGGTTCCTGGTGCTGGGCAGTCTCTTCCCAAGGGCCCTCCTAAGCATCATTCCAAACCCGCTCGTATGTCAGGAGGTGTACAGTCCCGCACTTGATCATAATTTTCCCTTTCACAATGGGTTCTATCATCCAGTGGAATTTTCGAGGTTTACGTGCCAGCTATGAGGAACTGTGTCGTCTAGTTTCTCAATTTACTCCTTTATGCATGTGTATCCAGGAGACCATGGTTGGTGAGGCTGTTCCTCCCAGTCCTTCTGGCTACAATGCATTTTATTCTGATCCTGTGCCAAGCCAAGGTCGTCATGGAGGGACTGCTATCTTCCTCCGCCAGGATATTCCATATAGTCATCTGGATATTTCTGGTCCCCTGCAGGCAGTTGCTGTCCGGATGTTTTTACGTCGGCAGTATACAGTTTGCAGTCTTTATCTTCCTCCCAGCGCTACTGTTGAAAGGGCAGATCTGGAACGCCTTATTCATGGCCTTCCTTCTCCCTTTCTATTACTAGGAGATATGAATGGACACCATCCACTATGGGGTAACAGTGAGGCCAACCCTCAGGGTGTAATGCTGGCCTCTGTAGTGGAACATGAGGAGTTGGGCATTTTAAACTCCAATAAAATGACTTATTTCCATAGCCAGACAGGAACTTTTACTGCCATTGATTTGTCCTTATGTTCAGCTGATGCTGTTTTAGATTTTAACTGAGATGTGTTGCCAGACCTGTATGGCAGCAACCATTTTCCTTTACTCTTAACTGCTGGTGCAGGTGGACCTCAGCCACGTCTTCCTCGCTGGCTTCTGGATAAGGCTGACTGGCCACGTTTCAGGGAATTAAGTTCCATTTCCCTTTCTGTGAATGAATTTGGCTGTCTTACTGAGGCAGTGTCATATTTCAATAAAGTGTTGCACTCAGCAGCCCGATTATCTATTCCAAAAACGAAGGGTCAGTTTCCTAAACGCCCGGTTCCTTGGTGGAACTCTGAGTGCAGTTCCGCAGTGAGAGCCAAACGAGTCGCCTTCTCTCGACTTCGTCATCACCGTGGGGATCTTCAGTATATGATAGAGTATCGGAGGGCTCATATGAGGCGGGTTTTGAAGGCGGCCAGGCGTTCATCCTGGAAGAGATATGTTTCCTCCATCAATTCAAGGACTTCCATCACCCAGGTGTGGAACCGGGTAAGGAAAATTTCAGGGAAGTTTACTGTTCCATCTCCTCCCGTTTTATCTGGAGCAGGTGGAACTGTTGCTGATCCTTTTGCTGTTGCAGAGTTGCTTGCTGAACATTTTGCCAGTGTGTCACAGAGGAATACAGATACGCCTTCGGCTTGCCACCGTCGGCGCCTAGAGTCTCGTGGTCTCAGTTTTGCCTCTACTGGGGGAGAGCCTTACAATGTTCCATTTTCAATTTCTGAACTCCAGACAGCTCTGTCGCAGTGCCATGATTCTTCTCCTGGTTATGATGATATTCCTTATGCCTTTCTACATCACCTGTCTGATGAGTCCCTTTTGTTTTTGCTTTCACTGTATAATAAGATCTGGTGTTCTGGGGATTTTCCGGCTTGTTGGAATGTTGCTGTGGTTATCCCCATCCCCAAACCAGGTAAGGACCACCTACAGGCAACGAATAATCGGCCTATTTCTCTAACGTCATGTATATGTAAAGTTTTGGAAAAGATGGTCAATGTTAGGCTTGTGTGGTTTTTGGAGAGAGGTGACTTATTATCCCCTGCCCAATATGGTTTTCGAAAAATGCGATCTACCTCTGATGCACTGCTGACCTTGGAATCTTCTGTTTGTGAGGCTTTCTCCACTAACCAACACCAGGTCACAGTTTTCTTTGATCTGGAGAAGGCATATGACACTGCTTGGCGTCATGGCATTTTACTTTCCCTTCATGAGTTTGGTTTTCGTGGGCGCTTGCCTATTTTTATCCAACAGTTTTTATCTAACCGTTTTTTAAGGGTGAGAGTGGGAGGAGTGCTTTCTAATGCCCGTGAACTAGAAGATGGAGTACTACAAGGGAGTATCCTAAGTGTTACTCTGTTTGCTGTAGCCGTTAACAGTGTAATCAGTGTACTTCCTGACGGTGTACGAGGATCATTATATGTCGATGACCTCTCAATATCCTTCACCGCATCTAGAATGTCTCTGATAGAGAGGAAGTTGCAGCTTGCTCTTAATAGAATTTCTGACTGGGCAGAGTCATGCAGTTTCCGGTTATCTTTAACAAAGACAGTGGCTATGCATTTTTGTCGTCTTCGTGGGGTTCACCCAGACCCAGACTTGTATCTCTATGATAGGAGAATATCCTGTGTGGAAGAGACACGGTTTCTGGGCCTTTTATTTGATAGACGACTAACCTGGGTTTCTCATATTCGCTCTGTTAAGGTGGCTTGTCTTAAAGCTATGAGTCTTTTGAAGGTTTTAGCTCATACCTCTTGGGGTGCTGACCGTCAGACCCTGCTCCTCTTGCATAGGTCTCTTATTCTTCCTAAACTTGAATATGGATGTGAGGTTTACTCCTCTGCAACAGATGCCCGTCTCCAGTTGTTAAATTCTGTGCATCATGCTGGTGTACGTCTGGCAACTGGGGCATCCAGATCATCCCCGATTACAAGTTTGTTAGTAGATGCTGGTGTACTCCCCTTGGATTTGCGACGCCAGTTGCTAATGATGAGGTGCTGGTATCGTCTTCACCGCATTCCAGACTCAATTTCTTGTGCCATCGTCTCCCAGGATTCCAAATCTTCTGCTTATGACACCCGTCCTAATTTCCCGAAGCCATTTGGTTACAGGGTCCGGTCTGTTATGCTAGCCCTCTCTGTCCCGAGACTGGCAATTTGTCCACATCGGATCCCTAGGGTGGGTTCCTGGCTACTCCCTCGTGTGACGTTTTGTAGGTCTGTTGTGGAAAAAAAGGACTCGCTTCCCTCTCAGTTGTCCCTCTCTCTCTTCTTAGAACATGCCTCTATTCATGAGGGTTCTGTCCCCGTCTATACTGACGGGTCTAAGACTGATACTGGAGTAGGATTTGGTGTTGTTTTCCCCTCCTTTAGTAGGGGCGGTAGTCTTCCTGGCATTACTTCAGTGTATACGGCAGAGCTGACTGCAATTTTATATGCTCTTAAAATCATTTTTACTCTCCCCGAATCCGTTTTTGTGATTTATAGTGACTCACGTAGTGCTCTGTCTGCACTGGAGTCTTTTAATGCATCCCATCCATTGATTTTATCAATTTTAAAGTGGCTTTTTCTTCTTGGCCATCGTGGCCGCCATGTGAACTTCTGTTAGGTTCCCGCACATGTAGGTGTGGTGGGCAATGAGAGGGCAGATATTTTAGCTAAAGCTGCGTCTTCTCAACAGCCCCCAACCGACTACCCCCTTCCTGCTTCAGATGTAACACCTTACCTGCGGTACGCAGTTGGTACGTGTTGGCAGAGGCACTGGGATGTTGTTTCTCATAATAAACTGAATGAAATCTTTCAGAGAGTGGTTGTGCCAAGAGCTCTTCCTTCCATGTCTCGGCAATTGGAGGTGGCTCTTGCTAGACTTCGCATTGGGCATTCTCGGCTTACACATGGGTTCCTCATGGGTGGTGAGACTCAACCATACTGTGATGACTGCCTTGTTCCCCATACTGTCCGTCACTTGCTAGTCGAGTGTCCGAGTCTGGGGGACCTGCGTCAGAGATTACTCCATAGGCATAAGGGGGCAGATGGTGCCTACTGTTTGTCCTCAATGCTCGGTGAAGCCTCTAGCGATTTTAGTGATGTTTTTAGTTTTCTTCAGGAGGCGGGCCTCCTTCCACTTTTATAAGTAATTGATATTTTATATATTATAAATTATGCTTTTATTATTTTCAGTGTTTTATTTCAACTAACAAATTTTAACTATTTTGAATATGCATTTTTTTTATTTAGCTGCACCTTTTACTTTGGTGTCCGGCGGCATATGACCCTGGCAGTTGCGCCGCCAGTTTTTAATTACTGTCAATCAATCGATCAATCAACTTTTCGTACTGCAGTAGGTATGCTAGGGAACGTACTTCTCTGGCTGCCTACTGTAGGACAAATGAGATCCCTTTCACACTTGATTCTGTCTTGGGTGAAGGGGACGTTGGTGTGACTAATAAATTGATGACTTTCCTGAAAGAGACCAGATTACTCAGAGAGTTGTGATTTATTTTATGAACTTGGTTTTTGTTTCCTTATTTATATATATATATATATTTTTTATATAGGGATAAGGTTTCTGTACTTATGTAAATACGTCAGTACACTTTTATAGATATGTGTACCGCCGGAGGAGGTTACAGTTATACAAATTTTTTTTTTTTTTTTTTTTTTGTTCAGGACCAGTAAATTTGTAATTGTTCTTTTCATGTATTTTTTTTAAAAATTTGATAATTATTTGATTTTTTTGTAGTAGGAGAGTTATGAATCTACATGTGATGTATAGATGGAAGTATTTGTCGTGGTACTATCCATATATACTTTATTACTTATTATGCTTCATAATCATGAATAATAACTTAATATTGGTATGAAATAGATGCAACTATTTCATATCACTATTTTGGCTTTCATGATTATTGATTCTTATTGGTCTAATGCCCCTTCAGGGTGATGGCCATATAAAAAAAAAAAATCTGAGATTTTATACTGGGAGGAGGGTTGATTTTACTTGCTTTTTTTACTTATTACTTGTTTTTTATTATTATGGATCAATAAAGTTCTGTTATTTTCATCAAGTCTGAGCCGATTGTATAGAACAATTGTAATACCTGATGATGGCCTGAGGTGGACCGAAAATTCGTATTATATTGAGAGTGTTTACTGCATTAATTTTACTACTGTTCTGGAAGTTGCGATGTCCAAGATCGCCTGCAAAGGTCTTACTTGGTCGATATGGAAGAAGTACTTTGACATCCTACCAAACTTTAGAAAAATTGCATCTTAAAGTCAGCCAAATAAGACATGATGTAGGGTTTTTAGAGAAATGCAGGGAAAATGACATCCTTCCCAAATTTTTCAAATTTAAAGCAAAATTCAGTAATTCAGCTGATGCTTTACTAAGAGAATAATAACTAATATAAAAGTATAGACCTGAAATCAATGAAGCTAATAGTACTTAATGGTCTGCTCGAATTTATAGGTGGGTTTGGTTCGTTTGCTTTAATTTGGGAGGGGTTTAAGGTTAGTGTTCGAACAGACGAATGATGTTTCAGTTGAGGGTTTGAGTAGTTTTCTTTCTCCGAGTGATTCTTGGCATTTGTGTTTGACTGTTTTGCATGGTCGCGGAGAGTGTGGACGTGTTTTCTAGCTGTCCTGTAGCATAGGGCTGCCTCACCGGCATTAGCTTTTGTTTTTTTCAGCCACTTTGTTTTTAAAATAAAGTTAGGCTAGATAGTACTCATTTTCATCCCCTCCCCGTTAGAGACACAATAGGTGTTTGGTTCTTTTTCTGAATTTAAATTTGCTTATCGCCCAAGGAGGCTCCCCCCCAACTGATAGCTCTGGTGCGTGAATTGACATGGTTCGGGCCTCCCTGGAGTGGTTTGAGAGGGCAACCTTAGACTTAAGTGTTTAGTCCCAGGTTCATTGTCCCTTGGTCGTTTTCTCTCCTCCTTCCCACTTCCCCCGTTAGGGGAGAGGGGTACTATGTCGGACGCCACTACTGCCTCCCCCACCTTCAGGGGGGGAGGCGGTTCTGACAGACCCCCGACTGAACCACAGACTGACAGCCTCCAGACAGAACGGCCGCAGACTCGAACCACCCTTGATATTCCTGTACATAATGCCCAGTTTGTGACTCTCCATGCTCTCGGTTCCATTCCCTTGAGCAGTATCAATCCTTTCATCATCAAGAAAGTGATTGATTACTGTGCTGGGGAGGTGGAACAAGTAAAAAAACTTGGTAATGGAGACCTTCTTATTAAAACTGTGAACACATCCCAAGTTAAAGACAATAAAACTGCTTTAGTTCCACGAATATGATGTCGAGCCGAGGATTCCGTATTCCATGAATTCCTGCAAAGGGATCTCATGGTTATGGAAGAGGAGGAGATCATACAGGTACTTGCTCAGCAGGATGTAATCGGTGCCCGGTTTATTACTAGATATTCCGAAGGCGTGAGGACGAAGACTGCTACTATTGCCTTGACTTTTGGCAAAGTGTCACTCCTGGACCATGTCAAAATTGGCTACGAAATTGTTAACGTAAGGCCTTATATCCCCAATCCACTTCGTTGCTTAAGGCATCAATTATATGGGCACGGTGACAAGACTTGTCGGGCTTCCCAGTCAGTGTGTGGCAAATGTGCAACACAGGGACATGATGCTGAAAACTGCACATCGGAGACTGTACATTGTTTTCACTGCAAGGGCGCACACTCCACTTCCTCTGGGGATTGTCCCAAATGGAAGGAGGTCTGCGTAGTAAAAGCAACTCAGGGCATTTCCTACTACGAAGCTAGGGAAAAGGCGAAGGAATTGCATGCAACTCCCACGCCGAATAGGTCCTATGCTTCGGCGGTAATGTTCCGTCCCGTGATGTGCTCTGTTGAAACATAGACTGACGCTGAACCTGTTCCTCTTGCCTCACACTCTACCTCTCCATCTCAGCCTCTTGTCCAATCCAATTCTCAAACTGACATCCCCACTGCAACTTCCTACTCTCAGGCTCCTGCTGCCTCTCAGTCAGTAAAGCCTAAACAGAAGTCTGACAACTCTAGTAAGAGTAATATGACCACCCTTTCAAAACAGCCACGTCCTCATGTCCTTCCTGCTCCTGGTCCAGCGAGGGAGAAAAAGTTTAGTTCTTCCTCGGGGAACTATGGGAGCTTAGTTATTGATGATCAATGTATGGAGGTTTCCATTTGTAAGCACCGGGATAGGTCCCCCAGTAGCCACTCGCCTGGTGGTGGGCGATATAAAAAAGCTAAGCACACTGGTCCCCCGCATAAATCTTAAACCACCACATTCACTATTACAATGGAATTGTAGGACTCTTGGGAATAAATTCCACAATATTGCAATTTTGCTATCTATACACAGGCCAGACGTTGTTTGTTTAGAGGAGACGCGCTTGGTGAATCACCCAGATCCTCCACCGATCAAACACTGCCATTCGTATAGAAGTTATGATGGTCACGGAGTCGCCATATACACCCACAAATCACACCCACAAACGAAAGTGATTCTAAGTTCTACTCTGGAAGCTGTCGCATGCAGAGTAAAACTTAATAACACGTATCTGTCTGTTTGCTCTATCTACTGATCCCATTGATGGTGATGCTTTCACTTCACTAACCCATCAACTTCTGGGTCATAAATTAATATTAGGCGATTTTAACGCCCATCACTGTCAATCGGGAAGCTTGAGGATTGATGGCAGGGGGGAACAAATAGCCGACCTCATACAGCAGTCAAACTTCTTTCTTCTGAACAATGGTAGAGCGACTCGTGTAGATGACCGCACTGGTAACATGTCATTTATAGATCTGTCCTTGTCATCTCCTGATATACACACTAACACCTCTTGAGACCCATATGACGACTCAATGGGTAGCAATCATTTTCCAATCTGTCTTTCTTATCCATGCGACGATTCTCGGCCTCCTCCACCACCTAAATTTAACTTAAAGAAAGCAGATAGGGGGTACTTCTCACTGGTTGCCAATCTAGATATATCGGGAGATAACACTGACGACAAAGTTTCACACCTACAGACTTCCATTATACACTCAGCTGAGGCTCCTATTCCCAAGATATCTACAATTCCAAACAAGCGCAGAGTTTCGTGGTGGACACCAGATTGCCGACAAGCACTCACAAAGTGCAATAGGAGATACAGGATTTTTGAGAGACAGCCAACAGAATCAAACTTTATTGCCTACAAAGCAGCTAAGGCTGAGGCAAGGAGGACAATTAAAGCGGCAAAATGGACTAACTTGCGTAGTTTTGTGTCCACGGTGAATCGCTCCACCCCACTAAGTCAGGTCTGGTCCACCATCAATGTACTAAACAACAAGTACACCCGGTCACCAATCACCACACTTGAGGTGGCCGGGAATGTTATTGACGATCCCTTGAATATTGCCAATACTATCGCCGACCATTTTGCCCAGGTAAGCAGCTCAGCCAACTATGATCCTCGCTTTCACCACCATAAGCATACGACTGAGTTGCAAAACTTAGACTTTGCCATGGAAGATGGAGAGACCAGCTACAACTCCGAATTTACGTTAGATGAACCTCTCCTTGCCCTTAAATCCTGTAAAGGCTCCAGTCCCGGTCCATCCACCATTACGTAAGGTATGATCCAGCATCTTACTCGGGCCAACCTGAGTAAGCTGTTAGTGGTGTACAATGAGTTTTGGGCGTCTCGCACGTTCCCAAACTCATGGCACTACGCGCCCGTCATACCGATACCTCGCCAAGACGGTCGCCTTACGAGTCGCAGCCCGTTTCGACCTATTGCACTAACTGTCTGCCTATGTAAGGTCTTTGAATGTATGGTTAATAAAAGGTTACTTTTTGCTTTTAAGTCGAAGGGTGTGTTAATCAACAGAGTGGATTCCCTAAATACAGGTCCACTCTGGATCATTTAGTGCACCTGAAGCACTGCATAGCTGAGGCTTTTGCCAATCGCGAATTCATGATAGGAATTTTTCTTGATATTCATAAGGCTTATGATATGATCTGGCAAAACGGAATACTACGTAAACTCTATGCTTATGGTTTAAGAGGTAATTTGCCCATTTTCCTTCGGAACTTCCTTACTGGCAGAACGTTTTCTGTCAGGTTACCCTGTAACGTAACTTCGGACATATTTGTCCAAGAGAACGGGGTACCACAAGGAAGTGTGCTTAGCCCTACTTTGTTCAGCGTTGCCATTAATGACATTCTGTCGTCCGCTTCCGTCCCCAGGACGCTTAGATACTCATTCTATGCTGATGATTGTGCAGTGTGGCACTGTTCCTGCAATGCACAATCCTCGGCACAGCAGATTCAACTGGCACCTTAATCTGTTCAGCAGTGGGCCCTGGAGTGGAGATTTAAATTTTCCGTCCCTAAATGTGTCGGTCTTGTTTTTACTCATAAACTTAACGTACCTCCTTTGCATTTAACTTTAGATAATCAGCCGATACCTTTTCAAAATTCAGTCAGATTCTTGGGTCTACATTTTGACAGTAGGCTCAGTTGGAGAACACGCATTAATCATTTCCTTGCTTCTTGCAGTTAAAAAGTAAACGTCCTTAAGTTTCTTTCCGGTAAATCGTGGGGAGCAGACAGAACGTCTTTATTGATGGTGAATAAGTCCCTTATCCGTTCTAAGCTTGACTATGGCTCACAGGTGTATGGGTCGGCATTGGATGTTGTCCTCCGTAGACTGGATGTGCTTCAGAACGTATGCTTGCGTATATGTCTCGGAGCCTTCGATGTACTCTCCCCGATGAGGGGGGTCACCTTGACGTGGTGGCTGGGCTCGAAGCGTGGATGGCAGTGCCACCTACTTTGGAGGCATGCCTACCTTAGTAGGGTTCGGCATTTGTCAGTGTCGTGGACCAAGCACCCCCTTCATCACTGGTGGAGGAGGCCTGCTGGTGATGTTAGTCCCTGCCCACTTTCCATCTAGGGCGGGACTGTTGCCTCCCCACTTGTTTGCCGTGCGTGGCGTCCCATAATGCTGGGAGACTGGAGTCCTGGAGGCTGAGCGATGCTGCATGGTGTGCCCTGCAGCTAGCAATACACCTCTTTGGTCCCTTATTCTGGCTAGACGGGCGGCCTGGTTGGGCCCAACCAGGTCAATCGGCTGGTCATGCGTTGGCTAGGGTCAAGTGGGCACTGGGGGACCTGGTGGCTCCTATCGTCCTGGAGTCACCCTTGCCCAGGTCCCCCAGTGGTTACCTGCGTATACTCTCCCACTACCTTTGGGGTCACCAGTGGTTTTATCCCTGGCTTTTGACCTCCCCTTGTTGTTCTCCATGGTGGGTGGAGGGGTGGGGGAATGAAGTTTATGTTCTTACATGAATGGCTTTTCTAGCTAATAACAATACTCATGTTAAAGACGCAGCATCCGTCCCCAATCACTCATCCGATTCCACCTCACTAATTGCCACTCTGGAACCTTTCCAGGCCCCTGGCGGTTATTCTCCTCTGCCCCAGCGTTCTGCTGGATCGGGGAGGCAGTCACGTCGGGTTGGTGGGGCTCTGTGGCTAGGCCTCAAAGAGTCTGAGCCTGAGACCTTTGTAAAGTATATTGTTTTGAAATCTTCTGCTGGGCAGTCAGTCTTGGACATTGATATTTTTCATCTCCACCGAGCCATAGTGTCTGCATGTGGGAAGGAACCAAAAATCTCAACGCAGGGGGATGGAAGCATCCTGGTTGAGGTATCTTCCCCAGAAGAGAGCTCCCGCCTAATGGCTCTGACGTCCGTGTCTGGTTCTGATGTCTGCTGTATCCCACATGCTACATTTAACAGGTGTAAGGGAGTCATTTTTTTACGTGACCTACTCCGATATTCGGAGGCACGGCTGTTAGAGGAATTGCAATCATCTGGGGTGGTTAAAGTTGAGCGTCTTCAAAAGAAAATAGATGGGGTCCTGACCCCTACTCCTACCTTGTTCCTGACCTTTGATAGGTTAACTTTGCCTGCGTCAGTGAAACTCGCTTGGCTGTCCCTTCCAGTGAAGCTGTATGTGCCAACCCCAAAGCAATGTTTCCACTGTCAGGGTTATGGCCATGTTAACCGCTTTTGCTGCAGAGCACAGGCTGGCCTTCCTGGTGTATGTGTTTCCTGTGGCGGACCAAGCCATACCAATGACTGTCCAGGGCCCCTTAAATGCTATCATTGTGGGCTTCCTCATGCTGTGAATTCTAAAAACTGCCCTCGCTACTGCCTGGAAAAGGAGATTTTGTCTATTAGAACAACTGAGAGGGTTTCATTTCCTGAAGCTAAGAAGAGAGCCCAGACTCGCTTTTTCCAGCCGGGAGTTACTTATGCTGCTGTCCTTTCTGGAGTGTCGTTGCGGTGCCCTGTATCTCAGAGGAAGCCTCAACCCATTCCAGTGCCCTCTCCTTCGACTAATGATTTACAGATTGATGTCCCCAAGGGTAGTACTGTTTGTGAGACTGAACCTCCCCCACCTTCTAAACTTGCAGTTTCTCCCCACATTTCCGTTTCTGACTCCTTGCACAATTCTGTTGTGGTGGCAGATGTCCACACCGACCGAACTCCTTCTCCTGTCTTACCCAGTGTGACCGAGGCTTCATCTATACCTAGCAAACGCCAACGTTGTTCGTCAGAGTCCTCTGAGACAGAGGACCGACCACCTAAGGTCTCTGTTGTCGACCCTTGTGTCGACCCCTCTCCTGTTCCCTCTGCCCCGCAGGCTGGGGAATTTAGCCAGGTGACAGCTAAAGCTGATGGTCCACATATGGTTCAGTCCCCACTTGGGGAAGTTGTTGGACAAATTGTTGGCGCTTCAGATCTAAAGCATAAGATGCCATCCTCAAATTATTCAAGTCCTGTGGACTCTACTCCCACGTCTGGAACTTCTGGTGGGGGCACTGCCCGACCCATACCTCCAAAGGCACCCCCCAAGCCACCTTCCAAACAAACTGGTATGCCCACTCCAAGAAGGAGTGTGGTAAAACATCCTTCCTCGTCCTCTCGTTTGCCCACAGATGTTCGACAGAGGGTGCGGGTTTCTGGTGCTGGGCAGGCCCCTGCGAACGGTCTTCATAAGCATCAATCCAAACCCTCTCACTTGTCAGGTGTACAGTCCCGCACTTAGTCATCATTCCTCCATTATGGGTTCTATCATCCAGTGGAACTGTCGGGGTTTACGTGCTAACTATGAGGAACTTTGTCATCTTGTTTCTCAATTTACTCCTCTGTGCATGTGCATCCAGGAGACCATGGTAGGTGATGCTGTTCCTTCTGGTCCTTCTGGCTACCATGCCTTTTATTCAGATCCTGTTCCGGGTCAAGGTCTTCATGGAGGTGCTGCTATCTTCCTTCGCGAGGATATTCCATACAGTCATATGGACATCTCTACTCCCCTGCAGGCTGTCGCTGTCTGGATGTTTTTACAAAACAAAAGTAAAGTTATGGTGTTTGAGAGGAATGAAGTCACAGAGTGTGCAGTGAGGTTGGATGGTGAGGATATGGAGAATGTGAGTGTATTCAAGTACTTGGGTAGTGTGATGAGTAAGGATGGAACTTTGGGGGATGAAGTACGTGAAAGGGTACAGCAGGGAAGAAAGGTTGTTGGTACACTGAAAGCAGTGATGAGAAATAGGGAGGTGAGTATGGAAGTTAAGAAATCACTGCATGATGGTATTGTGATCCCTACCCTGACGTATGGAAGCGAGGCGTGGACATTGCAAGAGGGGAACAAGTCAAGAGTGAGAGCAGTGGAAATGAGTTACTTGAGAGGAGCATGTGGAGTGAAGTGGAGGGACAGGTTGACGAATGAAGAAGTGAAGGAACGTTGTGGGGTAGATGTGGATGTGGTTGAAAAGATTAGGAGAAATACACTGAGGTGGGTTGGACATGTGGAGAGAATGGAGAATGAAAGATTGACTAAGAGGGTGTAAGTAGGTGAGGTGGAGGGAGGGAGAGGGAGGGGTAGACCGAGGATGAGATGGAGGGATGGAGTTGAGAGGTATATGAGAGACGGGGGGGTGAGTTGGGGGGAGGGGAGTCAAATGGTGGGTGACAGAGTGACTTGGAGGCGTTTTGTCTGCGGCCACCCTTTGCGGGATTAGGGCGTCGGGCTATAGATAGATAGATAGATAGATAGTATACAGTTTGCAGTCTTTATCTACCTCCCAGTGCTGTTGTTGAAAGGGCGGATCTGGAACGCCTTATTCGTGGCCTTCCTTCTCCCTTTTTGTTATTAGGAGATATGAATGGACACCATTCACTGTGGGGAAACAGTGAGGCCAACCCTCAGGGTGTCATGCTGGCCTCTTTAGTGGAAGATGAGGGGTTGGGCATTTTCAATGCTGATAAAATGACTTATTTCCATAGCCAGACTGGAACTTTTACTGCCATTGATTTATCTTTATGCTCAGCTGATGCAGTTTTAGATTTTACCTGGGATGTGTTGCCAGACCTATATGGCAATGACCATTTTCCCTTATTTTAACTGCTAGTGCAGGTGGACCTCAGCCACGTCTTCCTCGATGGCTTCTGAGTAAGGCTGACTGGCCACGTTTCAGGGAATTATGTTCCACTTCCCTTTCTGTCAATGAGTTTGGCTGTCTTACTGAGGCAGTGTCATATTTCACTGACTTGTTGCACTCAACAGCCCTTTTAACTATTTCAAGAACTAAAGGTCGGTTTCCTAAACGTCCGGTTCCTTGATGGAACTCTGAGTGCAGTTCCGCAGTGAGAGCTAAACGAGTCTCCTTCTCTCGACTTCGTTATCACCGTGGGGATCCTCAGTATTTGGTGGCATATCAGAGGGCACGAGCTCATATGAGGCGGGTTTTAAAGGAGGCCAGGCGATCATCCTGGAAGGGTTATGTTTCCTCCATCAATTTGAGGACTTCCATCACCCAGGTGTGGAACCGGGTAAGGAATATTTCAGGGAAATTCACTGCCCCCTCACCTCCCTTTTTATCTGCAGCAGGTGGAACTGTGGCTGATCCTTTTGCTGTTGCAGAGATGCTTGCTGATCATTTTGCCAGTGTGTCACAGAAGGATGCGGATACGCCTTCAGCTTCCCACCGTCGGCGCCTAGAGTATCGTGATCTCAGTTTTACCTCTGCTGGGGGAGAGCCTTACAATGTTCCATTTTCAATTTCTGAACTCCAGGCAGCTCTGTCGCAGTGCCATGACTCTTCTCCTGGTTATGATGATATTCCTTATGCCTTTTTAAGTCACCTATCTGATGAGTCCCTTATGTTTTTGCTTTCTCTATTTAATAAGATTTGGTGTTCCGGGGAGTTTCCGGCTAGTTGGGGTGTTGCTATGGTTATCCCCATCCCTAAACCAGATAAGGACCACCTACAGGCCACGAATTATCGGCCTATTTCACTAACATCATGTATATGTAAAGTTCTGGAAAAGATGGTCAATGTTAGGCTTATGTGGTTTGTGGAGAAAGGTGACTTCTTATCCCCTGCCCAGTTTGGTTTTCGAACAATGCGATCTAACTCTGACGCACTGCTGTCCTTGGAATCTTCTGTCTGTGAGGCTTTCTCCACTAACCAACACCAGGTGACGGTCTTCTTTGACCTGGAGAAGGCATATGACACTGCCTGGCGTCATGGTATTTTACTCTCTCTTCATGGGTTTGGTCTCCGTGGACGCTTGCCTATTTTTATTCAACAGTTTTTATCTAACCGAATTTTAAGGGTGCGAGTGGGAGGAGTGCATTCTAATGCCCGACCACTAGAAGATGGAGTACCACAGGGGAGTATCCTTAGTGTTACTCTGTTTGCTGTAGCCATTAACAGTATCATCAGTGTACTTCCTGATGGTGTACGAGGATCACTGTATGTCGATGACCTCTCGATTTCCTTCACTGCGTCTAGAATGTCTCTGATAGAGAGGAAGTTGCAGCTGGCTCTCAATAGAATTTCTGATTGGGCAGAAACGCGCGGTTTCCATTTTTCTTCAGCAAAGACAGTGGCTATACATTTTTGTCGTCTTTGAGGGTTTCACCCAGACCCTGACTTGTATCTCTATGGTAGGAGAATATCCTGTGTGGAAGAGACATGGTTTCTGGGTCTTCTGTTTGATAGAAGATTAACCTGGGTTCCCCATATTCGTTCTGTTAAGGTGGCTTGTCTTAAAGCTTTGAGTCTTTTGAGGGTTTTAGCTCATACCTCTTGGGGTGCTGACAGTCAGACCCTCCTCCTCTTGTATAGGTTTCTTATTCTTCCTAAACTTGAATATGGGTGTGAGGTCTACTCTTCTGCAACAGATGCCCGCCTCCAGTTGTTAAATTCTGTGCATCATGCTGGTGTACGTCTGGCAACCGGGGCATTCAGATCATCCCCAATTCCAAGTTTGTTGGTAGATGCTGGTGTACTCCCCTTGGACTTGCGACGTCAGTTGCTAATGATGAGGTGTTGGTATCGTCTTCACCGCATTCCAGACTCAATTTCATGTGCCATTGTCTCCCAGGATCTTCTGTTTTTGAGACCCGTCCTAATTTCCCAAAGCCATTTGGTTACAGGGTCCAGTCTGTTATGCTAGCCCTCTCTGTCCCAGGACTGGCAATTTGTCCACATCGGATCCCAAGGGTGGGTTCTTGGCTAATCCCTCGCGTGACATTCTGTAGGTCCGTTGATGGAAAAAAGGGCTCACTTCCCTCTCAGGTGTCCCTCTCTCTCTTTTTAGAACATGCCTCCATTCATGAGGGTTCTGTCCCCGTCTACACTAACGGGTCTAAGACTGATACTGGAGTAGGATTTGGTGTTGTCTTCCCTTCGTTTAGTAGGGGTGGTAGCCTTCCTGGCATTACTTCAGTGTATATGGCAGAACTGACTGCAATTTTATATGCTGTTAAAAGCATTTTTACTCTCCCCCAATCCGTTTTTGTGATTTTTAGTGACTCACATAGTGCTTTGTCTGCACTTGAGTCTTTTAATGCATCCCATCCATTGGTTTTATCAATTCTAGAATGGCTTTTTCTTCTTGGCCGTCGTGGCCGCTGTGTAGACTTCTGTTGGGTTCCTGCACATGTTGGTGTGGTGGGCAATGAGAGGGCAGATATTTTAGCTAAAGCTGAATCTTCTCAACAGCCCCCAACCGACTACCCACTTCCTGTTTCTGATGTAACACCTTACTTGCGGTTCGCAATTCGTTCGTGTTGGCAGAGACACTGGGATGGTGTTTCTCATAATAAACTAAAAGATATTTTTCAGAGAGTGGTTGTGCCAAGGGTTCTTCACTCTATGTCTCGGCGACTGGAGGTGGCTCTTGCTAGGCTTCGCATTGGGCATTCTCGGCTTACACATGGGTTCCTCATGTGTGGTGAGACTCAACCATACTGTGATGACTGCCTTCTTCCCCTTACTGTTCGTCACTTGTTAGTCGAGTGTCCGAGTCTGGGGGACCTGCGTCAGAGGTTCCTTCATAGGCATGGGGTGGCAGATGGTGCCTACTGTTTGTCCTCGATGCTTAGTGAGGACTTTAATGATTTTACTGATGTTTTTAGTTTTCTTCGGGAGGCGGGCCTCCTTCCACTTTTATAAATAATTGTTATTTTATAAAATATTCTTTTATTATTTTTAGTGTTTTATTCCTGCTAACAGATATTGACTATTTTGAATAGCCACTTTTTATTTCGCTGTGTCCTTTACTTTGTCATCCGGCGGCATCTGATCTTGGCAGTTGCGCCGCCAGATTTTAATTATTTTCAATCAATCAAATCAAACCTTCGATGTACTCGTGTGGAGCGGTTGGAAGTGGAGGCTAACGTGCCTCCCCTCCGTCTACGACGTGACCACCTGTTATTTTCTTATGGTATCACCACCCACAGTAAACGCTCACTTGGCCTTCCAACCTGTCGTATCCTCCTACATCAAACCTTCGATGTACTCGTGTGGAGCGGTTGGAAGTGGAGGCTAACGTGCCTCCCCTCCGTCTACGACGTGACCACCTGTTATTTTCTTATGGTATCACCACCCACAGTAAACGCTCACTTGGCCTTCCAACCTGTCGTATCCTCCTACAGTGGGAATACCTGCTGTATGCGGCCCTCAAGCCGGCGGCTGTGAGGCTTCACTTCCTCTGTGAGGCGTTAGGGTACGACCTTTCTAATGGGGATCAGATTTTAACATCAAAAATAGCGCCCTGGAAGTCACTTGCCACCACATTCAACACTGACTGGCTCCTCGTCGCAAAGTACAACGCGCCGGAGGTGGAGGTACGACAGTTGTTCAGGATGATACTCATTAGACACATAGCGTCATTCCACTTGTACACCGATGGCTCTAAGATGGATGAGTGTGTGGGTTCGAGTGTGTTGTCTACAGAGTGCCGCATACGTTTTCGCTTGCACCCCCCCGTACTTCTGTATTCCCTGCCGAATTATTTGCCGTCGATCAAGCTATAGACTTTGCTTTGCGTTCAGATCACAACAGTTTTGTCATTTTTTCGGACTCTAACTCAGCCCTTCAGGTAATTCATTCATGTAGGACTGATTCACATGAGGTCCTGGGCCGCATTATCAATAAGCTGCACACATGTGCTAAATCCTTCTCTCTGATCTGGGTGCCTGGTCATTGCGGTATTTACGGCAATGAGCAGGCTGACGTACTAGCTAAATCGGCTGTAGAACTCGAGGAGACTTGGGACGTTCCTCGTGAGCTACAGTCTAGTCTCTCTTTCGGAAAGTAATCAATTAATCTTCTGTGCCAAAGTCAGTGGACCGACCTGGCAATTCCATCAGTCAAAAGGACCATATTTGACTGGTCCAGGAAACAGACGGGAGGAGGTCGCTTTAGCCGGCCTCCGCATGAATTCCACCCTAATAACACATATGTTACCATATATTAACAGACATTATCCACCGCGTTGTACCACCTGTGACGCGGTGTTATCTATTATTCACATCCTTTCGTACTGCAGTAGGTATGCTAGGGAACGTACCTCTCTGGCTGCCTACTGTAGGACAAATGCGATTCCTTTCACACTTGATTCTGTCTTGGGTGAAGGGGACGTTGGTGTGACGAATAAATTGATGACTTTCCTGAAAGAGACCAGATTACTCAGAGTTGTGATTTATTTTATGAACTCGGTTTTGGTTTCCTTATTTGTATATATATATTTTTTATATAGGGATAAGGTTTTTGTATATATGTAAATACGTCAATACACTTTTATAGATATGTGAACAGCCGGAGGAGGTTACATTTATATAAATATGTATTTTTTTTTCTTTTGTTCAAGACCAGTAAATTTGTAATTGTTCTTTTTATGTATTTTTAACATAAATTTGATAATTATTTGATTTTTTTATAGTAGTATAGTAATGAATCTACATGTGATGTATAGATGGAAGTATTTGTCCTGGTACTATCCATTTATACTTTATTACTTATGTTTCATAATCATGAATAATAACTTAATATTGGTATGAAATAGATGTAACTATTTCATATCACTATATAGGCTTTCACGATTATTGATCCTTGTTGGTCTAATGCCCTTTCAAGATAATGGCCAAATAAATAAAAAAATATGAGAATTTACACTTGGAGGAGGGTTGATTTTACTTGCTTTTTTTTTTACTTATTACTTGTTTTTTAGTTTTATGGATCAATAAAGTTCTCTTATTTTCATCAAGTCTGAGCTGATTGTATAGAACAATTGTAATACCCGATTTCCTGAGGTGGGCCGAAAATTCGAATTATATTGAGAGTGTTTACTGCATTAATTTTACGACTGTTCTGGAAGTTCCGATGTCCAAGATCGCCTGCAGAGGTCTTACTTGGTCGATATGGAAGAAGTGCTCTGACATCCTTCCAAACTTTAGAAAAATTACATCTTAAAGTCAGCCAAATAAGACATGATATATGGTTTTTAGAGAAATGTTGGGAAAATGACATCCTTCCCAAATTTTTGAAATTTAAAGCAAAATTCAGTAATTCAGCTGATGCTTTCCTAGGAGAATAATTACTAATATAAAAGTATACACCTGAAATCAATGTAGCTAATAGTACTTAATGGTCTGTTCGAATCTATAGGTGGGTTTGGATCGTTTCCTTCAATTTGGGAGGGGTTTGAGTTTATTGTTCGAACAGACGAATGATGTTTCAGTTGGGGGTTTAAGTAGTTTTCTTTCTCTGCGTTATTCTTGGCATTTCTGTTTGACTTTTTTGCATGGTCGTGGAGAGTGTGGACGTGTTTTCTAGCTGTCCTGTAGCATAGGGCTGCCTCACCGGCATTAGTTTTTGTTTTTTTCAGCCATTTTGTTTTTGAAATAAATTTAGGCTAGATAGTACTCATTTTCCTCCCCTCCCCGTTAGAGACACAATAGGTGTTTGTGTCTTTTTCTGAGTTTACCTTTGCTTATCGCCCAAGGAGGTTCCCCCCCCCCCCACTGATCGCTCTGGGGCGTGAATTGACACTGTTCGGACCTCCCTGGAGTGGTTTGAGAGGGCAACCTTAGACATAAGTGTTTAGTCCCAGGTTGATTGTCCCTTGGTCGTTTTCTATCCTCCTTCCCACTTCCCCCGTTAGGGGAGAGTGGTACTATGTCGGACGCCCCTACTGCCTCCCCCACCTTCAGGGGGGGAGGCGGTTCTGACAGACCCCCGACTGAACCACAGACTGACAGCCTCCAGACAGAACGGCCCCAGACTCGAACCACCCTTGACATTCCTGTACATAATGCCCAGTTTGCGACTCTCCATGCTCTCGGTTCCACTTCCTTGAGCAGTATCAATCCTTTCATCATCAAGAAAGTGATTCATTACTGTGCTGGGGAGGTGGAAGAAGTAAAAAACCTTGGTAATGGTGACCTTATTAAAACTGTGAACACATCCCAGGTTAAAGACAATGAAACTGCGTTAGTTCCACGAATATGATGTCGAGCCGAGGATCCCGTATTCCATTAATTCCTTCAAAGGGATCTCGTGCTTATGGAAGAGGAGGAGATCATACAGGTTCTGGCTCAGCAGGACGTAATCGGTGCCCGGTTTATTACTTGATATTCCGAAGGCATGAGGACAAAGACTGCTACTATTGTCTTGACTTTTGGCAAAGTTTCACTCCTGGACCATGTCAAAATTGGCTACGAAATTGTTAACATAAGGCCTTATATCCCCAATCCACTTCGTTGCTTAAGGCATCAATTATATGGGCACGGTGACAAGACTTGTCAGGCTTCCCAGTCAGTGTGTGACAAATGTGCAACACAGGGACATGATGCTGAAAACTGCACATCGGACACGGTACGTTGTTTTCACTGCAAGGGCGCACACTCCACTTCCTCTGGGGATTGTCCCAAGTGGAAGGAGGAGAAGAAGGTCTGCTTAGTAAAAGCAATTGAGGGCATTTCCTACTACGAAGCTAGGAAAAAGGTGAAGGAGTTGCATACAACTCCTACGCCGAATAGGTCCTATGCTTAGACGGTAATGTACCGTCCCGTGATGTGCTCTATTGAAACACAGACTGACGCTGAACCTGTTCCTCTTGCCTCACACTCTACCTCTCCATCTCAGCCTCTTGTCCAATCCAATTCTCAAACTGACATCCCCACTGCAACTTCCTACTGTCAGGCTCCTGCTGCCTCTCAGTTACTAAAACCTAAACAGAAGTCTGACATCTCTAGTAAGAGTAATATGACCACCCTTTCAAAACAGCCACGTCCTCATGTCCTTCCTGCTCCTGGTCCAGCGAGGGAGAAAAAGTTTAGTTCTTCCTCGGGGAGCTCTGGGAGCTTAGTTATTGATGATCAATGTTTGGAAGTTTCCATTAGTAAGCACCGGGATAGGTCCCCTGGTAGCCACTCGCCTGGCAGTGGGCGGTATAAAAAAGCTAAGCACACTGGTCCCCCGCGTAAATCTTAAACCACCACATTCACTGTTACAATGGAATTGTAGGACTCTTGGGAATAAATTCCACAATATTGCAATTTTGCTATCTACACAAAGCCCAGACGTCGTTTGTTTACAGGAGACGCGCTTTGTGGATCACCCAGATCCTCCACAGTTCAAACACTGCCATTCGTATAGAAGGTATGATGGTCACGGAGTCGCCATATACACCCACAAATCACACCCACAAACGGAAGTGATTCTAAGTTCTACTCTGGAAGCTGTCGCGTGCAGAGTAAAACTTAATAACATGTATCTGTCTGTTTGCTCTATCTACTGTCCTCCCGGTGGTCCCATTGATGGTGATTCTTTCACTTCACTAACCCATCAACTTCTGGGTCATAAATTAATATTAGGCGATTTTAACGCCCATCACTGTCAATGGGGAAGCTTGAGGAGTGATGACAGGAGGGAGCAAGTAGCCGACCTCATACTGCAGTCAAACTTGTCTTCTAAAAATGGTGGAGCAACTCGTGTAGATGACCGCACTGGTAACATGTCATGTATAGATCTGTCCTTGTCATCTCCCGATATACACACTAACACCTCTTGGGACCCATATGACGACTCGATGGGTAGCGATCATTTTCCAATCTGTCTTTCTTATACACGCGACGATTCTCGGCCTCCTCCACCATCTAAATTTAACTTTAAAAAAGCAGATTGGGGGTACTTCTCACGGGTCGCCAATCTAGATATATCGGGAGATAACACTGACGAGAAAGTTTCACACCTACAGACTTCCATTATACACGCAGCTGAGGCTGCTATTCCCGAGACATCTATAATTCCAAACAAGCGCAGAGTTTCGTGGTAGACACCAGATTGCCGACAAGCACTCACAAAGTGCAATAGGAGATACAGGATTTTTGAGAAACAGCCAACAGAATCAAAGTTTATTGCCTACAAAGCAGCTAAGGCTGAGGCAAGGAGGAGAATTAAAGTGGCAAAATGGACTACCTTGCGTAGTTTTGTGTCCACGGTGAATCGCTCCACCCCACTAAGTCAGGTCTGGTCCACCATAAATGTACTAAACAACAAGTACACCCGGTCACCAATCACCACACTTGAGGTGGCCGGGAATGTCATTGACGATCCCGTGAATATTGCCAATACTATCGCCGACCATTTTGGCCACGTAAGCAGCTCAGCCAACTATGATCCTCGCTTTCAGCACCATAAGCGTACGACTGAGTTGCAAAACTTAGACTTTGCCATGGAAGATGGAGAGACCAGCTACGACTCCGAATTTACGTTAGATGAACCTCTCCTTGCCCTTAAATCCTGTAAAGGCTCCAGTCCCGGTCCATCCACCATTACGTACGGTATGATCCAGCATCTTACTCGGGCCAACCTGATTACGCTGTTAGTGGTGTACAATGAGATTTGGGCGTCTCGCACGTTCCCAAACTCATGGCACTACGCGCCCGTCATACCGATACCTCGCCGAGACTGTCGCCTTACGACTCCCAGCTCGTTTCGACCTATTGCGGTAACTGTCTGCCTATGTAAGGTCTTTGAACGTATGGTTAATAAAAGGTTACTTTTTGCTTTTAAGTCGAAGGGTGTGTTAATCAACAGAGTGGATTCCCTAAACACAGGTCCACTCTGGATCATTTAGTGCACCTGAAGTATTGCATAGCCGGGGCTTTTGCCAATCGCCAATTCATAATAGGAATTTTTCTGGATATTCATAAGGCTTATGATATGACCTGGCGAAACGGAATACTACGTAAACTCTATGCTTATGGTTTAAGAGGTAATTAGCCCATTTTCCTTCGGAACTTCCTTACTGGCAGAACGTTTTCTGTCAGGTTACCCTGTAACATAACTTCGGACATATTTGTCCAAGAGAACTGGGTACCACAAGGAAGTGTGCTTAACCCTACTTTGTTCAGCGTTGCCATTAATGACATTCTGTCGTCCGCTTCTGTCCCCAGGACGCTTAGATACTCACTCTATGCTGATGATCGTTCAGTGTGGCACTCTTCCCGCAATGCACAATCCTTGGCACAGCAGATTCAACTGGCACTTGAATCTGTTCACCATTGGGCCCTGGAGTGGAGATTTGAATTTTCCGTCCCTAAATGTGTCAGTGTTGTTTTTACTCATAAACTTAACGTACCTCCTTTGCATTTAACTTTAGATAATCAGCCAATACCTTTTCAAAATTCAGTCAGATTCTTGGGTCTACATTTTGACAGTAGGCTCAGTTGGAGAACATGCATTACTCATTTCCTTGCTTCTTGTAGTTTAAAAGTAAACGTCCTTAAGTTTCTTTCCGGTAAATCGTGGGGAGCAGACAGAACGTCTTTCTTGATGGTGTATAAGTCCCTTATCCTTTCCAAGCTTGACTATGGCTCACAGGTGTATGGGTCAGCATCGGATGCTGTCCTCCGTAGACTAGATGTGCTTCACAACATATGCTTGCGTATATGTCTCGGAGCCCTTCGATGTACTCATGTGGAGCGGTTGGAAGTGGACGCTAACGTGCCTCCCCTCCGTTTACGACGTGACCATCTGTTATTTTCTTACGGTATCACCACCCTCCGTAAACGCTCACTTGGCCTTCCGACCTGTCGGATCCTCCTACAGTGGGGATACCTGCTGTATGCGGCCCTCAAGCCGGTGGCTGTGAGCTTCACTTCCTTTGTGAGGCGTTAGGGTACGACCTTTCTAATGGGGATCAGGTTATAACATCAAAAATAGCGCCCTGGAAGTCACTTGCCACCACATTCAATACTGACTGGCTCCTTGTCGCAAAGTACAAGGCGCCGGAGATGGAGGTACGACAGTTGTTCCGGATGATCCTCATTAGACACATAGCGTCATTCCCCTTGTACACCAATGGCTCTAAGATGGATGAGTGTGTGGGTTCGAGTGTGTTGTCTACGGAGTGCCGCATCCGTTTTCACTTGCCCCCCCCGTACTTCTGTATTCCCTGCCGAACTATTTGCTGTAGATCTAGCTATAGACTTTTCTTTGCGTTCAGATCACAACAGTTTTGTCATTTTTTCGGACTCTAAGTCAGCCCTTCAGGCAATTCATTCATGTAGGACTGATTCACATGAGGTCCTGGGCCGCATTATCAATAAGCTGCACACATGTGCTAAATCCTTCTCTCTGATCTGGGTGCCTGGTCATTACGGCAATGAGCAGGCTGACGTACTAGCTAAATCGGCTGTAGGACTCGAGGAGAGTTGGGACGTTCCTCGTGAGCTGCAGTCTAGTCTCTCTTTTGGAAAGAAATCAATTAATCTTCTGTGGCAAAGTCAGTGGACCGACCTGGCAATTCCATCAGTCAAAAGGACCATATGTGACTGGTCCAGTTCCTCCCGAGGAAACAAACGGGAGGAGGTCGCTTTAGCCCGCCTCCACATGAATTCCACCCTAATAACACATATGTTACCATATATTAACAGACAATTTCCACCGCGTTGTACCACCTGTGACGCGGTGTTATCTATTATTCACATCCTTTCGTACTGCTGTCGGTATGCTAGGGAACGTACCTCTCTGGCTGCCTACTGTAGGACAAATGCGATCCCTTTCAAACTTGATTCCCCCGCATGGGGGGTCACCTTGATGTGGTGGCGGGGCTTGAAGCGTGGTTGGCAGTGCCACCTACTTTGGAGGCATGCCTGCCTTAGTAGGGTTTGGCATTTGTCAGTGTCGTGGACCAAGCACCCCCTATGTCATTGGTGGAGGAGGCCTGCTGGTGATGTTAGGACCTGCCCACTTGCGATCTAGGGCAGGTCTGTTGCCTCCCCACGTGTTTGCCGTGCGTGGCGTCCCGTAATGCTGGGAGACGGGAGTCCTGGAGGTTGAGCGATGCAGCATGGTGCAACCTGCCGCTAGCAATACACCTCTTTGGTCCCTTATTCTGGCTAGACGGGCGGCCTGGTTGGGCCCGACCAGGTCAATGGGCTGGTCACTGGCTAGCCACCTAGGCTAGTCACCTAGTGGCTTTACGGTCAAACGGGCACTGGGGGACCTGGTGGCTCCTTTCGTCCTGGAGTCACCCTTGTCAGGGTCCCTTGGTGGATACCTGCGTATACTCTCCTGCTACCTCTGGGGTCACCAGTTGTGTTTATCCCTGGCATATGATCTCCCCTTGTTGGACTCCGTGGTGGGTGGAGGGGTGGGGGAATGAAGTTCATGCAAAATAATATGGGTGACACACAAAAAAATGTTGATGACACTGCCACTGTCCCAGGAAGTTTTCCAGACTGCTCCACCCTCATAGCCACTCTACAGCCTTTCCAGGCCACTGGTGACTTTCCTCCTTTGCCCCAGTGTTCAACTGGGACTAGGAGGAGGCCACGTCTGGTTGGTTCGGCTGTCGAGTTCGGCTCAGATGATACTATGCCTGAGCATTTTGCTAAGTATCTGGTGCTCAGATCCTCCACAGGTGGATCTGTGCTGGATACTGATGTATTTGAATTACACCATAACATTATTTCAGCATGTGGCAGAGAATCCCGAATAACCTCAAAGGGCGATGGAAGCATCCTTATAGAAGTATTGTCTCCTGAAGAGAGCTTAAGACTATTGAATTGGACCTCAGCTTCTGGATCAGAGGTTTCCTGTACTCCACACAGTACATTTAATCAAAGTAAAGGAGTGATTTTTTCGCATGATCTCCTTCGATTCTCGGAGGCCAGGTTGTTGGAGGAACTGCAGGCTTCAGGTGTGGTGAAAGTTGAATGCCTCCAGAAGAAGATCGACGGTATTTTAACCCCAACTCCAACATTGTTCCTAACATTCGACAGATTGACACTGCCTACATCTGTGAAGCTCGCTTGGCTGTCACTTCCTGTGAAGCCATATGTGCCTACCCCAAGGCAGTGTTTCCACTGTCAGGGATATGGCCATGTCAGCAAATTTTCCCGCTGTGCACAGACTGGACTTCCTGGTATTTGTGTTTCTTGTGGTGGATCAAGCCATTCCAACGACTGTACAGGACCTATTAAATGCTATCACTGTGGAGGTCCTCATGCTGTCTCATCAAAAAATTGTCCAAGATTCTGCCTTGAAAAGGAGATCCTATCCATTCGTACACGTGAGAGGGTTTCATTTCCTGAAGCCAAAAGGAGAGTCCACACACTCTTCTTTCAGCCAGGAATTACCTATGCTTCTGCTCTTTCTAGAACACCAATGCGACTCCCTGTATCTCAGAGGCAGCCTCGACCCACTCCAGGACCCACAACTTCCACTCACGATATGCAGAATGCTGTCCCCAAGGTTAGTACTGCAGGTAAGAATGATGTTTTCCCAACTGCTACTCTGACTGTTTCTGCTCCCACTTCGGTGACTGACGACTTGCACACTTCTGTGGTGGTGGCAGATGTCCACGTTGATCGGACTTATCCCATCGTAGCCACTATGCCCGAGATTCCATCTGCAACTGGTAAACGTCACCGTTGCTCGTCCGAGTCCTCTGATTCTGAGGACCGGCCACCTAAGGTCTCTGTTGTTGACCCTTCTGTTCACACCACTCCTGTTCCCTCTCTTCCTAAGGTTACAGTTAGGGAGCCCACTCCTCCAACTGCTTCGAAGCCTATGGCTTCGGCAGAGGTGAGTTCTGGGGCGGGCTCCTCGTCGGCTGTCCGGCCCTCACTGAGTGGGGAGGGCAGGAAGCCATCACCCTCTCGGTCTTCAGAGTCTTTAGATCCTGAGAGAGCTCGGTCGCTTGCTGCTGAGAGGTCTGACAAGGCAGAAACTGCAGCTCATGGTCCGCCTGTGAACCAGTCCCAGCCTGAAGAGGATGTTGGGCGGACCCTTAGTGCTTCGGATCCAACACTCACGATGTCACCTTCACAGGGTTCTGACCCTGTACAGTCCACTTCCACATCTGGAACTTCTAGTGGTGCCACTGGTTGCCCTGCACTACCAAGGGCTCCATCCAGGCCACCTTCTAAGCAGGCTGGTATGCCCACTCCAAGAAGGAGTGTGGTAAAACATCCTTTCTCGTCCTCTCGTTTGCCCACAGATGTTTGACAGAGGGTGCGGGTTTCTGGTGCTGGGCAGGCCCCTGCAAAGGGCCTTCATAAGCATCAAACCAAACCCTCTCACTTGTCAGGTGTACAGTCCCGCACTTAGTCATCATTCCTCCATTATGGGTTCTATCATCCAGTGGAACTGTCGAGGTTTACGTGCTAACTATGAGGAACTTTGTCATCTTGTTTCTCAATTTACTCCTCTGTGCATGTGCATCCAGGAGACCATGGTAGGTGATGCTGTTCCTTCTGGTCCCTCTGGCTACCATGCCTTTCATTCAGATCCTGTGTTGGGTCAAGGTCGTCATGGAGGTGCTGCTATCTTCCTTCGCGAGGATATTCAATACAGTCATATGGACATCTCTACTCCCCTGCAGGCTGTCGCTGTCCGGATGTTTTTACATCGGCAGTATACAGTTTGCAGTCTTTATCTACCTCCCAGTGCTGTTGTTGAAAGGGCGGATCTGGAACGCCTTATTCGTAACCTTCCTTCTCCCTTTTTGTTATTAGGAGATATGAATGGACACCATCCACTGTGGGGAAACAGTGAGGCCAACCCTCGGGGTGTCATGCTGGCCTTTTTGGTGGAAGATGAGGGGTTGGGCATTTTCAATGCTGATAAAATGACTTATTTCCATAGCCAGACTGGAACTTTTACTGCCATTGATTTATCTTTATGCTCAGCTGATGCAGTTTCAGATTTTACTTGGGATGTGTTGCCAGACCTATATGGCAGTGACCATTTTCCCTTACTTTTAACTGCTAGTGCAGGTGGACCTCAGCCACGTCTTCCTCGATGGCTTCTGGGTAAGGCTGTCTGGCCACGTTTCAGGGAATTAAGTTCCACTTCCCTTTCTGTCAATGAGTTTGGCTGTCTTACTGAGGCAGTGTCATATTTCACTGACTTGTTGCACTCAGCAGCTCTTTTAACTATTCCAAGAACTAAAGGTCGGTTTCCTAAACGTCCGGTTCCTTGGTGGAACTATGAGTGCAGTTCTGTAGTGAGAGCTAAACGAGTCTCCTTCTCTCGACTTCGTCATCACCGTGGGGATCCTCAGTATTTGGTGGCGTATCAGAGGGCACGAGCTCATATGAGGCGGGTTTTAAAGGAGGCCAGGCGATCATCCTGGAAGGGTTATGTTTCCTTCATCAATTCGAGGACTTCCATCACCCAGGTGTGGAACCGGGTAAGGAAAATTTCAGGGAAATTTACTGCCCCTCACCTCCCGTTTTATCTGCAGCAGGTGGAACTGTGGCTGATCCTTTTGCTGTTGCACAGATGCTTGCTGATCATTTTGCCAGTGTGTCACAGGAGGATGCGGATACGCCTTCAGCTTGCCACCGTCGGCACCTAGAGTCTCGTGATCTCAGTTTTACCTCTGCTGGGGGAGAGCCTTACAATGTTCCATTTTCAATTTCTGAACTCCAGGCAGCTCTGTCGCAGTGCCATGACTCCTCTTCTGGTTATGATGATATTCCTTATGCCTTTTTAAGTCACCTATCTGATGAGTCCCTTATGTTTTTGCTTTCTCTGTTTAATAAGATTTGGTGTTCCGGGGAGTTTCCGGCTAGTTGGGGTGTTGCTGTGGTTATCCCCATCCCCAAACCAGATAAGGACCACCTACAGGCAACGAATTATCGGCCAATTTCTCTAACATCATGTATATATAAAGTTCTGGAACAGATGGTCAATGTTAGGCTTGTGTGGTTTTTGGAGAAAGGTGACTTCTTATCCCCTGCCCAGTTTGGTTTTCGAGCAATGCGATCTACCTCTGACGCACTGCTGTCCTTGGAATCTTCTGTCTGTGAGGCTTTCTCCACTAACCAACACCAGGTGACGGTCTTCTTTGACCTGGAGAAGGCATATGACACTGCCTGCCATCATGGTTTTTTACTCTTTCATCATGAGTTTGGTCTTTGAGGACGCTTGCCGATTTTTATTCAACAGTTTTTATCTAACCGAATTTTAAGGGTGTGAGTGGGAGGAGTGCTTTCTAATGCCCGACCACTAGAAGATGGAGTACCACAGGGGAGTATCCTTAGTGTTGCTCTGTTTGCTGTAGCCATTAACAGCGTCATCAGTGTACATCTTGAAGGTGTATGAGGATCACTGTATGTCGATGACCTCTCAATTTCCTTCACCGCGTCTAGAATGTCTCTGATAGAGAGGAAGTTGCAGCTGGCTCTCAATAGAAATTATGACTGGGCAGAAACGCGGTTTCCATTTTTCTTCAGCAAAGACAGTGGCTATACTTTTTTGTCGTCTTCGAGGGTTTCACCCAGACCCTGACTTGTATCTCTATGGTAGGAGAATATCCTGTGTGGAAGAGACACGGTTTCTGGGTCTTCTGTTTGATAGAAGATTAACCTGGGTTCCCCATATTCGTTCTGTTAAGGTGGCTTGTCTTAAAGCTTAGAGTCTTTTGAGGGTTTTAGCTCATACCTCTTGGGGTGCTGACCGTCAGACCCTCCTCCTCTTGTATAGGTCTCTTATTCTTCCTAAACTTGAATATGGGTGTGAGGTCTACTCTTCTGCAACAGATGCCCGCCTCCGGTTGTTAAATTCTGTGCATCATGCTGGTGTACGTCTGGCAACCGGGGCATTCAGATCATCCCCAATTCCAAGTTTGTTGGTAGATGCTGGTGTACTCCCCTTGGACTTGCGACGTCAGTTGCTAATGATGAGGTGTTGGTATCGTCTTCACCGCATTCCAGACTCAATTTCACGTACCATTGTCTCTCAGGATTCCTGATCTTCTGTTTTAGAGACCCGTCCTAATTTCCCAAAGCCATTTGGTTACAGGGTCCAGTCTGTTATGCTAGCCCTCTCTGTCCCAGGACTGGCAATTTGTCCACATCGGATCCCAAGGGTGGGTTCTTGGCTACTCCCTCGTGTGACATTCTGTAGGTCCGTTGATGGAAAAAAGGGCTCACTTCCCTCTCAGGTGTCCCTCTCTCTCTTTTTAGAACATGCCTCCATTCATGAGGGTTCTGTCCCCGTCTACACTGATGGGTCTAAGACTGATACTGGAGTAGGATTTGGTGTTGTCTTCCCTTCATTTAGTAGGGGTGGTAGCCTTCCTGGCATTACTTCAGTGTATACGGCAGAACTGACTGCAATTTTGTATGCTGTTAAAATCGTTCTTACTCTCCCCCAATCCGTTTTTGTGATTTTTAGTGACTCACGTAGTGCTTTGTCTGCACTTGAGTCTTTTAATGCATCCCATCCATTGGTTTTATCAATTCTAGAATGGCTTTTTCTTCTTGGCCGTCGTGGCCGCCGTGTAGACTTCTGTTGGGTTCCTGCACATGTTGGTGTGGTGGGCAATGAGAGGGCAGATATTTTAGCTAAAGCTGCATCTTCTCAACAGCCCCCAACCGACTACCCACTTCCTGTTTCTGATGTAACACCTTACTTGCGGTTCGCAATTCGTTCGTGTTGGCAGAGACACTGGGATGGTGTTTCTCATAATAAACTAAAAGAAATTTTTCATAGAGTGGTTATGCCAAGGGTTCTTCCCTCTATCTCTCGGCGACTGGAGGTGGCTCTTGCTAGGCTTCGCATTGGGCATTCTCGGCTTACACATGGGTTCCTCATGTGTGGTGAGACTCAACCGTACTGTGATGACTGCCTTGTTCCCCTTACTGTTCGTCACTTGTTGGTCGAGTGTCCGAGTCTGGGGGACCTGCGTCAGAGGTTCCTTCATAGACATGGGGTGGCAGATGGTGCCTACTGTTTGTCCTCGATGCTTGGAGAGGCTTTTAATGATATTACTGATGTTTTTAGTTTTCTTCAGGAGGCGGGCCTCCTTTCACTTTTATAAATAATTGTTATTTTATAAACTATTTTATTATTTTTAGTGTTTTATTCCTACTAACAGATATTAACTTTATTTTGAATAGGCACTTTTTATTTTGCTGTGTCTTTTACTTTGTCATCCGGCGCCATATGATCCTGGTAGTTGCGCCGCCAGATTTTTATTATTTTCAATCAATCAATCCTCTGCCCCAGCGTTCTGCTGGATCAGGGAGGCAGTCACGTCGGGTTGGTGGGGCTCTGTGGCTAGGCCTCAAAGAGTCTGAGCCTGAGACCTTTGTAAAGTATATTGTTTTGAAATCTTCTGCTGGGCAGTCAGTCTTGGACATTGATATTTTTCATCTCACCGAGCCATAGTGTCTGCATGTGGGAAGGAACCAAAAATCTCAAAGCAGGGGGATGAAAGCATCCTGGTTGAGGTATCTTCCCCAGAAGAGAGCTCCCGCCTAATGGCTCTGACGTCCGTGTCTGGTTCTGATGTCTGCTGTATCCCACATGCTACATTTAACGAGGTGTAAGGGAGTCATTTTTTCACGTGACCTACTCCGATATTCGGAGGCACGGCTGTTAGAGGAATTGCAATCATCTGGGGTGGTTAAAGTTGAGCGTCTTCAAAAGAAAATAGATGGGGTCCTGACCCCTACTCCTACCTTGTTCCTGACCTTTGATAGGTTAACTTTGCCTGCGTCAGTGAAACTCGCTTGGCTGTCCCTTCCAGTGAAGCTGTATGTGCCAACCCCAAAGCAATGTTTCCACTGTCAGGGTTATGGCCATGTTAACCGCTTTTGCCGCAGAGCACAGGCTGGCCCTCCTGGTGTATGTGTTTCCTGTGGCGGACCAAGCCATACCAATGACTGTCCACGGCCCCTTAAATGCTATCATTGTGGGGGTCTTCATGCTGTGAATTCTAAAAACTGCCCTCGCTACTGCCTGGAAAAGGAGATTTTGTCTATTAGAACAACTGAGAGGGTTTCATTTCCTGAAACTAAGAAGAGAGCCCAGGCTCGCTTTTTCCAGCCGGGAGTTACATATGCTGCTGTCCTTTCTGGAGTGTCGGTGCGGTGCCCAGTATCTCAGAGGAAGCTTCAACCCATTCCAGTGCCCTCTCCTTCGACTAGTGATTTACAGATTGATGTCCCCAAGGGTAGTACTGTTTGTTAGACTGAACCTCGCCCACCTTCTAAACTTGCAGTTTCTCCCCACATTTCCGTGGTTGACTCCTTGCACAATTCTGTTGTGGTGGCAGATGTCCACACCAACCGAACTCCTTCTCCTGTCTTACCCAGTGTGACCGAGGCTCCATCTGTACCTAGCAAACGCCAACGTTGTTCGTCAGAGTCCTCTGAGACAGAGGACCGACCACCTAAGGTCTCTGTTGTCGACCCTTGTGTCGACCCCTCTAACGTTCCCTCTGCCCCGCAGGCTGGGGAATTTAGCCAGGTGACAGCTGAAGCCGATTGTCCACATATGGTTCAGTCCCCACTTGGGGACTTTGTTGGACAAATTGTTGGCGCTTCAGATCTAAAGCATAAGATGCCATCCTCAAATTATTCAAGTCCTGTGGACTCTACTCCCACGTCTGGGACTTCTGGTGGGGGCACTGCCCGACCCACACCTCCAAAGGCACCCCCCAAGCCACCTTCCAAACAAACTGGTATGCCCACTCCAAGAAGGAGTGTGGTAAAACATTCTTCCTCGTCCTCTCGTTTGCCCACAGATGTTCGACAGAGGGTGCGGGTTTCTGGTGCTGGGCAAGCCCCTGCGAACGGTCTTCATAAGCATCAATCCAAACCCTCTCACTTGTCAGGTGTACAGTCCCGCACTTAGTCATCATTCCTCCATTATGGGTTCTATCATCCAGTGGAACTGTCGGGGTTTACGTGCTAACTATGAGGAACTTTGTCATCTTGTTTCTCAATTTACTCCTCTGTGCATGTGCATCCAGGAGACTATGGTAGGTGATGCTGTTCCTTCTGGTCCTTCAGCTACCATGCCTTTTATTCAGATCCTGTGCCAGGTCAAGGTCATCATAAAGGTGCTGCTATCTTCCTTCGCGAGGATATTCCATACAGTCATATGGACATCTCCGCTCCCCTGCAGGCTGTCGCTGTCCGGATGTTTTTACATCGGCAGTATACAGTTTGCAGTCTTTATCTACCTCCCAGTCCTGTTGTTGAAAGGGCGGATCTGGAACGCCTTATTCGTGGCCTTCCTTCTCCCTTTTTGTTATTAGGAGATATGAATGGACACCATCCACTGTGGGGAAACAGTGAGTCCAACCCTCGGGGTGTCATGCTGGCCTCTTTAGTGGAAGATGAGGGGTTGGGCATTTTCAATGCTGATAAAATGACTTATTTCCATAGCCAGACTGGAACTTTTACTGCCATTGATTTATCTTTATGCTCAGCTGATGCAGTTTTAGATTTTACCTGGGATGTGTTGCCAGACCTATATGGCAGTGACCATTTTCCCTTACTTTTAACTGCTAGTGCAGGTGGACCTCAGCCACGTCTTCCTCGATGGTTTCTGAGTAAGGCTGACTGGCCACGTTTCATGGAATTAAGTTCTTCTTCCCTTTCTGTCAATGACTTTGGCTGTCTTACTGACTTGTTGCACTCAGCAGCCCTTTTAACTATTCCAAGAACTAAAGGTCGGTTTCCTAAACGTCTGGTTCCTTGATGGAACTCTGAGTGCAGTTCCGCAGTGAGAGCTAAACGTGTCGCCTTCTCTCGACTTCGTCATCACCGTGGGGATCCTCAGTATTTGGTGGCGTATCAGAGGGCACGAGCTCATATGAGGCGGGTTTTAAAGGAGGCCAGGCGATCATCCTGGAAGGGTTATGTTTCCTCCATCAGTTCGAGGACTTCCATCACCCAGGTGTGGAACCAGGAAAAGAAAATTTCAGGGAAATTTACTGCCCCCTCACCTCCCGTTTTATCTGCAGCAGATGGAACTGTGGCTGATCCTTTTGCTGTTGCAGAGATGCTTGCTGATCATTTTGCCAGTATGTCACAGAAGGATGCGGATACGCCTTCAGCTTGCCACCGTCGGCGCCTAGAGTCTCGTGATCTCAGTTTTACCTCTGCTGGGGGAGAGCCTTACAATGTTCCATTTTCAATTTTTGAACTCCAGGTAGCTCTGTCGCAGTGCCATGACTCTTCTCCTGGTTATGATGATATTCCTTATGCCTTTTTAAGTCACCTATCTGATGAGTCCCTTATGTTTTTGCTTTCTCTGTTTAATAAGATTTGGTGTTCCGGGGAGTTTCCGGCTAGTTGGGGTGTTGCTGTGGTTATCCCCATCCCTAAACCAGATAAGGACCACCTACAGGCAACGAATTATCGGCCTATTTCACTAACATCATGTATACGTAAAGTTCTGGAAAAGATGGTCAATGTTAGGCTTGTGTGGTTTTTGGAGAAAGGTGACTTCTTATCCCCTGCCCAGTTTGGTTTTCGAACAATGCGATCTAACTCTGACGCACTGCTGTCCTTGGAATCTTCTGTCTGTGAGGCTTTCTCCACTAACCAACACCAGGTGACGGTCTTCTTTGACCTGGAGAAGGCATATGACACTGCCTGCCATCATGGTATTTTACTCTCTCTTCATGAGTTTGGTCTTCATGGACGCTTTCCTATTTTTACTCAACAGTTTTTATCTAACCGAATTTTAAGGGTGCGAGTGGGAGGAGTGCATTCTAATGCCCGACCACTAGAAGATGGAGTACCACAGGGGAGTATCCTTAGTGTTACTCTGTTTGCTGTAGCCATTAACAGCATCATCAGTGTACTTCCTGATGGTGTACGAGGATCACTGTATGTCGATGACCTCTCAATTTCCTTCACTGCGTCTAGAATGTCCCTGATAGAGAGGAAGTTGCAGCTGCCTCTCAATAGAATTTCTGACTGGCCAGAAACACGCGGTTTCCATTTTTCTTCAACAAAGACAGTGGCTATACATTTTTGTCTTCGAAGGTTTCACCCAGACCCTGACTTGTATCTCTATGGTAGGAGAATATCCTGTGTGGAAGAGACACGGTTTCTGAGTCTTCTGTTTGATAGAAGATTAACCTGGGTTCCCCATATTCGTTCTGTTAAGGTGGCTTGTCTTAAAGCTTAGAGTCTTTTGAGGGTTTTAGCTCATACCTCTTGGGGTGCTGACAGTCAGACCCTCCTCCTCTTGTATAGGTCTCTTATTCTTCCTAAACTTGAATATGGGTGTTAGGTCTACTCCTCTGCAATAGATGCCCGCCTCCGGTTAAATTCTGTGCATCATGCTGGTGTACGTCTGGCAACCGGGGCATTCAGATCATCCCCAATTCCAAGTTTGTTGGTAGATGCTGGTGTACTCCCCTTGGACTTGCAACGTCAGTTGCTAATGATGAGGTGTTGGTATCATCTTCACCGCATTCCAGACTCAATTTCATGTGCCATTGTCTCCCAGGATTCCCGATCTTCTGTTTTTGAGACCCGTCCTAATTTCCCAAAGCCATTTGGTTACAGGGTCCAGTCTGTTATGCTAGCCCTCTCTGTCCCAAGGCTGGCAATTTGTCCACATCGGATCCCAAGGGTGGGTTCTTGGCTACTCCCTCGCGTGACATTCTGTAGGTCCGTTGATGGAAAAAAGGGCTCACTTCCCTCTCAGGTGTCCCTCTCTCTCTTTTTAGAACATGCCTCCATTCATGAGGGTTCTGTCCCAGTCTACACTGACGGGTCTAAGACTGATACTGGAGTAGGATTTGGTGTTGTCTTCCCTTCATTTACTAGGGGTGGTAGCCTTCCTGGCATTACTTCAGTGTATACGGCAGAACTGACTGCAATTTTATATGCTGTTAAAATCATTTTTACTCTCCCCCAATCCGTTTTTGTGATTTTTAGTGACTCGCGTAGTGCTTTGTCTGCACTGGAGTCTTTTAATGCATCCCATCCATTGGTTTTATCAATTCTAGAATGGCTTTTTCTTCTTGGCCGTCGTGGCCGCCGTGTAGACTTCTGTTGGGTTCCTGCACATGTTGATGTGGTGGGCAATGAGAGGGCAGATTTTTTTAGCTAAAGCTGCATCTTCTCAACAGCCTCCAACCGACTACCCACTTCCTGTTTCTGATGTAACACCTTACTTGCGGTTCGCAATTCGTTCGTGTTGGCAGAGACACTGGGATGGTGTTTCTCATAATAAACTAAAAGAAATTTTTCAGAGAGTGGTTGTGCCAAGGGTTCTTCCCTGTATGTCTCGGCGACTGGAGGTGGCTCTTGCTAGGCTTCGCATTGGGCATTCTCGGCTTACACATGGGTTCCTCATGTGTGGTGAGACTCAACCATACTGTGATGACTGCCTTGTTCCCCTTACTGTCCGTCACTTGCTGGTCGAGTGTCCGAGTCTGGGGGACCTGCGTCAGAGGTTCCTTCATAGGCATGGGGTGGCAGATGGTGCCTACTGTTTGTCCTCGATGCTTCGTGAGGACTTTAATGATTTTACTGATGTTTTTAGTTTTCTTCGGGAGGCGGGCCTCCTTCCACTTTTATAAATAATTGTTAATTTATAAACTATTCTTTTATTATTTTTAGTGTTTTATTCCTGCAAACAGATATTGACTTTATTTTGAATAGCCACCTTTTATTTTGCTGTGTCTTTTACTTTGTCATCCGGCGGCATATGACCTTGGCAGTTGCGCCGCCAGATTTTAATTATTTTCAATCAATCAATCAATCAATCACACTTGATTCTGTCTTGGGTGAAGGTGACGTTGGTGTGACTAATAAATTGATGACTTTCCTGAAAGAGACCAGATTACTCGGAGAGTTGTGATTTATTTTATGAACTCCGGTTTTGGTTTCCTTATTTATATAAATATTTTTTTTTATATAGGGATAAGGTTTTTGTACATATGTAAATACGTCAATACACTTTTATAGATATGTGAACCGCCGGAGGAGGTTACATTTATATGTTTTTTTTTTTCTTTTGTTCAAGACCAGTAAATATGTAATTGTTCTTTTTATGTATTTTTTACATAAATTTGATAATTATTTGATTTTTTTGTAGTAGTATAGTAATGAATCTACATGTGATGTATAGATGGAAGTATTTGTCCTGGTACTATCCATGTATACTAATGTATTCTTTATTACTTATTATGTTTCATAATCATGAATAATAACTTAATATTGGTATGAAATAGATGCAACTATTTCATATCACTATTTTGGCTTTCATGATTATTGATTCTTGTTGGTCTAATGCCCCTTCAGGGTGATGGCCAAAAAAAAAACAAAAAATCTGAGATTTTATGCGGGGAGGAGGGTTGATTTTACTTGCTTTTTTTACTTATTCCATGTTTTTTAGTTTTATGGATCAATAAAGTTCTGTTATTTTCATCAAGTCTGAGCTGATTGTATAGAACAATTGTAATACCTGATGATGGCCTGAGGTGGGCCGAAAATTCGTATTATATTGAAAGTGTTTACTGCATTAATTTTACTACTGTTCTGGAAGTTCCGATGTCAAAGATCGCCTGCAGAGGTCTTAGTTGGTCGATATGGAAGAAGTACTCTGACGTGCTACCAAACTATAGAAAAATTACATCTTAAAGTCAGCCAAATAAGACATGATATAGGGTTTTTAGAGAAATGTTCGGAAAATGACATCCTTCCCAAATTTTTGAAATATAAAACAAAATTCAGTAATTCACCTGATGCTTTACTAGGAGAATAATTACTAATATAAAAGTATAGACCTGAAATCAATGTAGCTAATAGTACTTAATTGTCTGTTCCAATCTATAGGTGGGTTTGGTTCGTTTGCTTCAATTTGGGAGGGGTTTGAGTTTAGTGTTCGAACAGACGAATGATGTTTGAGTTGGGGGTTTGAGTAGATTTCTTTCTCTGCGTTATTCTTGTCATTTCTGTTTGACTTTTTTGCATGGTCGCGGAGAGTGTGGACGTGTTTTCTAGCTCTCCTGTAGCATAGGGCTGCCTCACCGGCATTAGCTTTTGTTTTTTTCAGCCAATTTGGCGTTTTTAAAATAATGTTAGGCTAGATAGTACGCATTTTCCTCCCCTCCCCGTTAGAGACACAATAGGTGTTTGTGTCTTTTTCTGAGTTTACCTTTGCTTATCGCCAAAGGAGGTTCCCCCCCACTGATCGCTGTGGGGCGTGAATTGACACGGTTTGGGCCTCCCTGGAGTAGTTTGAGAGAGCAGCCTTAGACATAAGTGTTTAGTCCCAGGTTCATTGTCCCTTGGTCATTTTCTCTCCTCCTTCCCACTTCCCCCGTTAGGGGAGAGTGGTACTATGTCGGACGCCCCTACTGCCTCCCCCACCTTCAGTGAGGGAGGCGGTTCTGACCGACCCCCGACTGAGCCAAAGACTGACAGCCTCCAGACAGAACGGCCCCAGACTCGAACCACCCTTGACATTCCTGTACATAATGCCCAGTTTGTGACTCTCCCTGCTCTCGGTTCCACTTCCTTGAGCAGCATCAATCCTTTCATCATCAAGAAAGTGATTCATTACTGTGCTGGGGAGGTGGAACAAGTAAAAAAACTTGGTAATGGAGACCTTCTTATTAAAACTGTGAACACATCCCAGGTTAAAGACAATGAAACTGCGTTAGTTCCACGAATATGATGTCGAGCCTAGGATCCCGTATTCCATGAATTCCTGCAAAGGGATCTCATGGTTATGGAAGAGGAGATCATACAGGTACTTGCTCAGCAGGATGTAATCGGTGCCCGGTTTATTACTAGATATTCCCAAGGCGTGAGGACGAAGACTGCTACTATTGTCTTGACTTTTGGCAAAGTTTCACTCCTGGACCATGTCAAAATTGGCTACGAAATTGTTAACATAAGGCCTTATATCCTCAATCCACTTCATTGCTTAAGGCATCAATTATATGGGCACGGTGACAAGACTTGTCGGGCTTCCCAGTCAGTGTGTGGCAAATGTGCAACACAGGGACATGATGCTGAAAACTGAACATCGGAGACGGTACGTTGTTTTTACTGCAAGGGCACACACTCCACTTCCTCTGGGGATTGTCCCAAATGGAAGGAGGTCTGCGTAGTAAATGCAACTGAGGGCATTTCTACTACGAAGCTAGGAAAAAGGTGAATGAGTTGCATGCAACTCCCACGCCGAATAGGTCCTATGCTTCGGCGGTAATGTACCGTCCCGTGATGTGCTCTGTTTAAACACAGACTGACGCTGAACCTGTTCCTCTTGCCTCACACTCAACCTCTCCATCTCAGCCTCTTGTCCAATCCAATTCTCAAACTGACATCCCCACTGCAACTTCCTACTCTCAGGCTCCTGCTGCCTCTCAGTCAGTAAAGCCTAAACACAAGTCTGACAACTCTAGTAAGAGTAATATGACCACCCTTTCAAAACAGCCACGTCCTCATGTCCTTCCTGCTCCTGGTCCAGCGAGGGAGAAAAAGTTTAGTTCTTCCTCGGGGAGCTCTGGGAGCTTAGTTATTGATGATCAATGTATGGAGGTTTCCATTAGTAAGCACCGGGATAGGTCCCCCGGTAGCCACTCGCCTGGCAGCGGGCGGTACAAAAAAGCTGAGCACACTGGCCCCCCGCGTAAATCTTAAACCACCACATTCACTGTTACAATGGAATTGTAGGACTCTTGGGAATAAATTCCACAATATTGCAATTTTGCTATCTATACACAGGCCAGACGTTGTTTGTTTACAGTAGACGCGCTTGGTGGATCACCCAGATCCTCCACAGTTCAAACACTGCCATTCGTATAGAAGAAATGATGGTCACGGAGTCGCCATATACACCCACAAATCACACCCACAAACGGAAGTGATTCTAAGTTCTACTCTGGAAGCTGTCGCGTGCAGAGTAAAACTTAATAACACGTATCTGTCTGTTTGCTCTATGTACTGTCCTCCCCGTGGTCCCATTGATGGTGATGCTTTCACTTCACTAACCCATCAACTTCTGGGTCATAAATTAATATTAGGAGATTTTAACACCCATCACTGTCAATGGGGAAGCTTGAGGAGTGATGGCAGGGGGGAGCAAGTAGCCGACCTCATACTGCAGTCAAACCTCTGTCTTCTAAACAATGGTGGAGCGATTCGTGTAGATGACCGCACTGGTAACATGTCATGTATAGATCTGTCCTTGTCATCTCCCGATATACACACTAACACCTCTTGGGACCCATATGATGACTCAATGGGTAGCGATCATTTTCCAATCTGTCTTTCTTGTACACGCGACGATTCTCGGCCTCCTCCACCACCTAAATTTAACTTAAAGAAAGCAGATTGGGGGTACTTCTCACGGGTCGCCAATCTAGATATATCGGGAGATAACACTGACGAGAAAGTTTCACACCTACAGACTTCCATTATACATGCAGCTGAGGCTGCTATTCCCAAGACATCTACAATTCCAAACAAGCGCAGAGTTTCGTGGTGGACACCAGATTGCCGACAAGCACTCACAAAGTGCAAAAGGAGATACAGGATTTTTCAGAAACGGCCAACAGAATCAAACTTTATTGCCTACAAAGCAGGTAAGGCTGAGGCAAGGAGGACAATTAAAGCGGCAAAATGGACTAACTTGCGTAGTTTTGTGTCCACGGTGAATCGCTCCACCCCACTAAGTCAGGTCTGGTCCACCATAAATGTACTAAACAACAAGTACACCCGGTCACCAATCACCACACTTGAGGTGACCGGGAATGTCATTGACGATCCCGTGAATATTGCCAATACTATCGCCGACCATTTTGTCCAGGTAAGCAGCTCAGCCAACTATGATCCTCGCTTTCAGCACCATAAGCGTACGACTGAGTTGCAAAACTTAGACTTTGCCATGGAAGATGGAGAGCCCAGCTACAACTCCGAATTTACGTTAGATGAACCTCTCCTTGCCCTTAAATATTGTAAAGGCTCCAGTCCCGGTCCATCCACCATTACGTACGGTATGATCCAGCATCTTACACGGGCCAACCTGAGTAAGCTGTTAGTGGTGTACAATGAGATTTGGGCGTCTCGCACGTTCCGAAACTCATGGCACTACGCGCCCGTCATACCCATACCTCGCCGAGACGGTCGCCTTACGAGTCCCAGCTCGTTTCGACCTATTGTGCTAACTGTCTGCCTATGTAAGGTCTTTGAACGTCTGGTTAATAAAAGGTTACTTTTTGCTTTCAAGTCGAAGGGTGTGTTAATCAACAGAGTGGATTCGCTAAATACAGGTCCACTCTGGATCATTTAGTGCACCTGAAGCATTGCATAGCTGAGGCTTTTGCCAATCGCGAATTCATGATAGGAATTTTTCTGGATATTCATAAGGCTTATGATATAACCTGGCGAAACGGAATACTACGTAAACTCTATGCTTATGGTTTAAGAGTTAATTTGCCCATTTTCCTTCGGAATTTTCTTACTGGCAGAACCCCCCTAGCGGGAACCGCCTTGTCGTGGTGGGGGGGCTTGTGTGCCCTGAGGACCTGGCGAGCTAGACTGAAGGGGGTTTCGACCCCTGCTCTGCCCCTGTTTTGGGGGGAGAGAGGGCTTCCCAAGCTAGTAAGGTCGCCAGTGAGGGGCCAGACTAAATGGTTCCCGAGGTTTTAGGCTGCCAGTACGGGCTAACGGTGCCGCCCGCCAGAGGGGCCACCTGTTGAGGTCGTCATGTGTTGGATGGTTGGGTGTCTGGGCTGAGATGCATTGTGGGGAGAGGTCTTGCTCCGTCGTGGACAAACTTTTGGATCATGAGGGGCTACTTTTTAAAACGAGTGGCCACCATGGGGACGAGGTACCCCGTTCGCGGCGGTTGGCGCTCTCTCCTTTCATAGTCCCGGTAGGCGGTTACCCTTGGCCCCTGGGGCCATTTACTTTCAAGATCATTTTATGGATTCTGAAAATATTTGTTCTGGTCCTCGAGGTGCGGTCGGCCAAGCCCTCGAGACGTCACCCTCTGGTCGTGATGGTTTTGTGTGGGGTGAGGCTTGTACTTCCCCTGCCGCTGCTCCTCCTGTTGAGAGATCCCAGGGATCGGCTGTTGGGGCTGGTCTCGACACGCTGTTCCTGCGAAATATTTTTGTGACCCTGTCCTTCCGTGCTATTCACGCTGCATTGAGACCTTTTGGGACGGTTCTCCGTATTCGTCTCAAATATGAAGCTGACTGCCTCGCCAATAGGTGCTATGTAACATTTACATCTGGTGTCACTGCTCAAGCTGCTCTTGAGGCACTAGGTTCCTTGCATCTTGGTGCCAGTGACTTAGTTGCAGAGCTTATTCGGTCTCGTAATGTCCAAGATAGTGAGAGCGACTATTGTCCCAACGTTTTTGAAGATGCAGAGGAACAGGCTACCAAGGTTCGTAAGGCCCCTACCCCTTACTGGTTTGTTGCCCATTATAAGGATGGGCGTGGAAACTTTCTAAATGCTGCCAGGTACCTGGAAAGGGAAACTGGTGTGCTCCCAGCGGGTAACATCAACAAGTATGGTAAGGGTGTTTTGATCCATGCTAAAGATCTGACGCAAGCAATAATGCTCCTCCATCTGCCTTGCCCTTCTGATGGTATCTTTAATTCTATCAAGCCTCATCACTCATTTAATTATAGCAAGGGTCGTATTTATATTCGGTCCTGTATGAATTTTTGGATGATGAGATCCTTAGGTTTTGCCCTGATTCCGTTCACCAAGTGGCAAAGATTGGAGGGAACAGTAATTTAATCATGCTAACATTTTATGGTTTTCCTCCCCGAGCGTGTTGAGATTGGTCCTCTTTCTCTCCCAGTGAGGGCTTTTGTTGATCGTCCATTGCAATGTTACTCGTGTTATGAGTTTGGCCATAGTAGGAAGAACTGTACTAACCGTCCGCGGTGTGGTCGCTGCTCTGCCCTCGACTCACACCCTACTCCCGATTGCGACTCTGAGCCTTTCTGCTTCCACTGCAGGGGAGCTCACCCACCACGTTCTCGTAAGTGTCAGAAATACTGTCTTGAGCAAGATATCCTTCAACTGGCTAATTCCCAGTTCATTAGTCTCGGTAGTGCCAGGCGGGAGCTTCTTTTTAGACAAAAGGGTGGTGGGGTGATGGTGTACGCCTCCTCCCTCCGCTCTGGTTCCTCTGCCTCTGTTTTGGGTTCTTGCGTTGTGGCGCCTTCCTGCTCTTCCCAACCTGTAGTTGTTTCTTCCCATTCTTGTGAGACTATTGCTCCATCAGTGACTTTTAGCAACAAGTTTTCGGTTCTGGAAAGTTCCACAGGTGAACCATCTTCGGTGTCTACGGCAGTGCTTTCCACTACACCTTCGGCAGGGCCCTCTGTTGTCTCTTCTCCAGCTTCGACGCAGGCTCCTTGTATGGGTGTTCATGCTGTCGAGGTTCATGCTCCCATGGATTCTCAGCCACGGACGCCTCCCAGGGCTAAGCCGCAGAGGCCTCCCAGGGTTAGGCCGAGACAGTCTCCTGCAACTGGCTCCTCCAAGGATTTTTCTTAGTCCATCCTGAAGCGTCACAGGGGATCTGTTGAGTCCCTCGACTCGGTGGGTGTCCCCCCCAGGAAGGTCTCTTTGGGAACGTCCTCTGACTCTGAGTCGACTGTTACTCATTCGTGTCTTCCCAAACTGTCCTCCTCCAGGGACAGTGCTGGTCTGTCTGTATCAAGGATTCCTCCTCCTTCGGTTGTCTCAGGTGTTTCAGGGACTCGTGAGCGGGTTTCTCAGTCTCAGATTCCTGCGCCTACAGGCATGGTGGGCACCGATAAGCCTCGCCGCTTGAAAGCAATTTCTAGTCAGGTCGGCAAGGGGAAGCCTCCTTCTGAGGCTCCCCTGAAACCCCTCTCAAGTTAGCAGTATTCAAGGTCCTTCAGTGGAATTGTCGTGGTTTGCGTGCATCCTGGGAGGAGCTGAGTCTCCTCCTCTCTCGTTTCTCCCCAGTGTGTGTGTGTCTCCAGGAGACAATGGTGGGAGTCTCTGTTCCTCCCGCTCCTTCCGGTTATTATGCATTTTATTCCACCCCTATTTTGGGGCAAGGTCGTCGTGGTGGCTCTGCAGTTCTAATCTGCAAGGATGTACCATACTACGACGTCAACCTGCAATCTCCACTGCAGGCTGTTGCAGTCAAGTTATTTCTGAACAGGTGGTATACTCTCTGCAGTATCTATCTTCCGCCTGCTGCTGCCCTTGAGCGGGGTGATCTCGACTGCCTCGTGCGTGGTCTACCCTCTCCTTTGCTTCTTTTGGGAGATTTTAATTGTCGCCACCCTCTCTGGGGTGACTGCACAGTCAACCCTAGAGGTGTTTTATTGGCTGGTTTTATTGAGGATGTGGAGTTGGATGTTTTAAATTCTGGGGATGCGACACACTTTCATGCTCAGACTGGTACGTTTTCCGCCATTGATATTTCCCTCGTGTCTCCTAGTGCTATCTTGGATTTTAGTTGGCAGGTCTTACCAGATTTGCATGGGAGTGATCACTTTCCAATAGTTTTGGAATCTACGGTGTCTGAACGTCGGTCCCGTCTTCCCCGGTGGCGCCTTGATAAGGCTGATTGGCGGCTGTTTACAGACCTTACTTCTTCTGTTTGTCCCTTAGCTGAGTTTGGTGGCTCAGATGCAGCTGCGACATATTTTACTGATTTATTACATTCTGCTGCCCTCCAGTCTGTCCCGAGGACGTCTGGCCATTTTTCCAAACGTCCAGTCCCTTGGTGGAATGATGATTGTTCTGCTGCAGTGAGGATGAAGCGTGCCGCCTTCTCTCGTCTTCGTCGGCATCGTGGTGATCCCCAGTGTATGGATGCCTTCCGACGGGCCCGGGCTCGGGCTAGGTGGGTTTTTAAGAATGCTCGGCGAATGTCGTGGAAACGCTTTGTGTCCTCAGTTAATGCTCAGACCCTGCTTACCCAGGTGTGGAACAGAGTTCGCAAGATTTCTGGTAAGTTTTTGCCTCCTTCCCCTCCTGTTTTGTTTCATGCTGGTAGGATGGTGTCTGATCCACAGGAGGTCGCTAGTGTCTTTGCGGATCATTTTGCGAGTGTTTCCAGGAAGGATCCTAATTCGCCCATGGCACAGCATCGGCGCTGTGTGGAGTCGCAAGGGGTGGACTTTGCTTCCAATGAGGCAGAGCCATACAATGTCCCCTTCTCTCTCTCTGAGCTAAAGCTGGCTTTATCCCAATGTGGTGACTCGTCTCCAGGCCTTGATGATATCCCTTATGCCTTTTTACGCCACATGTCTGATGAGGCTTGTTCCTTTTTATTAGAGGTTTTTAATCTTGGAGTACTGGTGATTTTCCCTTTTCTTGGGGTGTGGCTATAGTCCTCCCCATTCCAAAGCCTGGGAAGGACCATCAGTTGGTGACCAACTTCCGTCCCATTTCACTGACTTCATGTATCTGTAAGTTACTGGAGAAGATGGTAAATGTCAGGCTCATGTGGTACTTGGAGAGGGGCAATTACTTGTCTCAGGTTCAGTATGCTTTCCGGAAACTGCGTTCTACAACTGATGCTCTATTGTCTTTGGTGTCCTCTATTTGTAAAGCATTTGCGAATAAGCACCACCATGTCACTGTCTTTTTTGATTTGGAGAAGGCTTATGACACGGCTTGGTGTCATGGCATTTTGCTTAGTCTGTTTGAATTTGGTCTCCGTGGCCAACTCCCCACTTTTGTGCAGAAATTTTTGTCCCGTCGTTTTTTACGTGTCCGGATTCGGGGTGCTCTGTCAGATGCTCGTCCCCTGGAGGATGGTGTGCCGCAGGGGAGTATACTTAGCGTAACACTTTTTGCAGTGGCTATAAACAGTGTTATTAGTGTACTTCCTGCAGGAGTTCGGGGTAGTCTTTATGTTGGTGACTTGTCGATCTCCTTTTCTGTGGGGCGGATGCCATTGATTGTGAGGAAGCTGCAGCTGGCGATTAATAGGATCTCTCGGTGGGCTTCTACTCGGGGATTTCGTTTCTCGGCTTCCAAGACTGTGGCTGTTCACTTTTGCCGCCTCCGTGGTGTTCACCCTGATCCTGACTTGTATATCTATGATAGACGAATCTCTTGTGTGGAGGAGACTCACTTCCTGGGACTTATATTTGACACCCGCCTGACATGGGTACCTCATCTTCGTCATGTTAAGGTGGCTTGTATGAGGACATTGTCGCTCCTTCGGGATTTGGCTCATACTTCTTGGGGCGCCGACCGACAGACTCTCCTCCTCTTGCACCGGACTCTTCTTCTTTTGAAGTTAGAGTATGGTAGCGAAGTCTACTCATCTGCTACTGAGGCTCGGCTTCGTGTGTTGGACTCTGTGCACCATGCTGGTGTTCGCTTGGCAACTGGTGCGTTCCGCTCGTCCCCAGTTCCTAGCTTGTTGGTGGATGCTGGGATCCTTCCGCTGGCTTTGCGTCGCCAGTCCTCCTTATTGAAGTGCTGGTGTCGCTTACATCGTCTTCCCGAGTCTGCTTCTTGTGTGTCTGTGTCTGATGATGCACGTTCCCATCTTTATGTGTCTCGCCCGAGCTTCCCTAAGCCTTTTGGTTTTAGGGTTGCATCTGCAATGGAGTCTTTCCATTTGCCATCTCTATCTGTATGTCCCCATCAGTTACCTACGTTTGGTTACTGGCAATTCCCACTTGTTCCTGTCTGTAATCCTGTTGTTTCAAATAGGAATTTGTTACTTGATTCAGAGTCCCATGCATTGTTCCTAGAACACTATAACATACACGCTGACTCCATCCCTGTTTTCACCGATGGGTCAAAGTCTGGTGCGGGGGTTGGGTATGCTGTTGTCTTCCCTTCCTTTTGTAGAGGTGGGTGCCTCCCCGGTGTTGCCTCTGTCTTTACGGCAGAGCTGTCTGCCATTATTTTAGCTTTCAAGTTAATTTTTACTCTTCCCATCTCATTTACCATTTTTAGCTACTCTCGCAGTGCTCTTTCTGCTCTTCAGCATTTTGGTCCTTCTTCCCTTCATCCCCTTGTTTCGTCTGCCCTCGAGTGGTTTTATCTTCTCCAATGTAGGGGTTACAGTGTTGGGTTTTGCTGGGTCCCAGCGCATGTTGGTGTTCTGGGAAATGAACGGGCAGACAGGCTGGCTAAGGAGGCATCGACCCGGGCTGCTCCTTCCCTCCCAGTTCCTTTTCGTGACCTGTACTCCTCCATTCGGGTGGCAGTTCTTGCTAGTTGGCAGGGACAGTGGGAGGCTTTGGTTGCTATGACCAAGATGGGGGAGGTAACCTCTACGACATACCGTCCGTGGACGTATGTCCATGTGCGGGGACGCCGTTCAGAGACTGCACTGGCCCGTCTTCGTACGGGTCACTCGCGTCTCACACATGGTTATCTCATGTCCTAGGGGCCACGGCCATTTTGTGATGACTGGTTCCGCTTACTGTGCGCCACTTTTTAGTGGAGTGTCCCAGCCTGGTGGAACTGCGTGAGCTATTTCTATTTCATTGTCGGGGTGTTCATGGTACTTATGAGATGTCGTTGATACTTGGAGAGAGGGCTCTCTCCCCGGGACATGAGGTCCTCCTGTTTGTGGAGGAGGCTGGGTTGTTGAGTAAGTTGTAGCTTCTTTTCTTTTCTTTTAGTTGGCTCTTTTTAGTATTTTATCATTGTGTGCTTCTGATTTTACCGTATTGTTTTAACGGCGCAATATGACCTGTGCTGTTGCGGCGCCTTATTTAAATCAATCAATCAATCAATTACTGGCAGAACGTTATCTGTCAGGTTACCTTGTAACGTAACTTCGGACATATTTGTCTAAGAGAACGGGGTACCACAAGGAAGTGTGCTTAGCCCTACTTTGTTCAGCGTTGCCATTAATGACATTCTGTCGTCCGCTTCCGTCCCCAGGATGCTTAGATACTCACTCTATGCTGATGGTTGTGCAGTGTGGCACTCTTCCCGCAATGCACAATCCTCGGCACAGCAGATTCAACTGGCACTTGAATCTGTTCACCATTGGGCCCTGGAATGGAGATTTAAATTATCCGTCCCTAAAAGTGTCGGTGTTGTTTTTACTCATAAACTTAACGTACCTCCTTTGCATTTAACTTTAGATAATCAGCCGATACCTTTTCAAAATTCAGTCAGATTCTTGGGTCTACATTTTGACAGTAAGCTCAGTTGGAGAACACGCATTAATCATTTCCTTGCTTCTTGTAGTTAAAGAGTAAACGTCCTTAAGTTTCTTTCCTGTAAATCGTGGGGAGCAGACAGAACGTCTTTCTTGATGGTGTATAAGTCCCTTATCCATTCTAAGCTTGACTATGGCTTACAGGTGTATGGGTCGGCATCGGATGCTGTCCTCCGTAGACTGGATGTGCTTCAGAACGTATGCTTAGGTATATGACTCGGAGCCCTTCGATGTACTCGTGTGGAGCGGTTGGAAGTGGAGGCTAACGTGCCTCCCCTCCGTCTACGACGTAACCACCTGTTATTTTCTGACGGTATCACCACCCACCGTAAACGCTCGCTTGGCCTTCCGACCTGTCGGATCCTCCTACAGTGGGAATACCTGCTGTATGCGGCCCTCAAGCCGGTGTCTGAGGCTTCACTTCCTCTGTGAGGCGTTAGGGTACGACCTTTCTAATGGGGATCAGGTTTTAACCTCAAAAATAGCGCCCTGGAAGTCACTTGCCACCACATTCAACACTGACTGGCGCCTCGTCGCAAAGTACAAGGCGCCGGAGGTGGAGGTACGACAGTTGTTCCGGATGATCCTCATTAGACACATAGGGTCATTCCACTTGTACACCGATGGCTCTAAGATGGATGAGTGTGTGGGTTCGAGTGTGTTGTCTACAGAGTGCCGCATCCGTTTTCGCTTGCCTCCCCCCCCCCGTACTTCTGTATTCCCTGCCGAATTATTTGCCGTAGATCAAGCTATAGACTTTGCTTTGCGTTCAGATCACAACAGTTTTGTCATTTTTTCGGACTCTAAGTCAGCCCTTCAGGCAATTCATTCATGTAGGACTGATTCACATGAGGTCCTGGGCCGCATTATCAATAAGCTGCACACATGTGCTAAATCCTTCTCTCTGATCTGGGTGCCTGGTCATTGCGGTATTTACGGCAATGAGCAGGCTGACGTACTAGCTAAATCGGCTGTAGAACTCAAGGAGACTTGGGACGTTCCTCGTGAGCTACAGTCTAGTCTCTCATTCGGAAAGAAATCAATTAATCTTCTGTGGCAAAGTCAGTGGACCGACCTGGCAATTCCATCAGTCAAAAGGACCATATGTGACTGATCCAGGAAACAGACGGGAGGGGGTCGCTTTAGCCCGCCTCCGCATGAATTCCACCCTAATAACACATATGTTACCATATATTAACAGACAATTTCCACCGCGTTGTACCACCTGTGACGCGGTGTTATCTATTATTCACATCCTTTCGTACTGCAGTAGGTATGCTAGGGAACGTACCTCTCTGGCTGCCTACTGTAAGACAAATGCGATCCCTTTCACACTTGATTCTGTCTTGGGTGAAGGGGACGTTGGTGTGACTAATAAATTGATGACTTTCCTGAAAGAGACCAGATTACTCAGAGAGTTGTGATTTATTTTATGAACTCGGTTTTGGTTTCCTTATTTATATATATATATATTTTTTAAATGGGGATAAGGTTTTTGTACATATGTAAATACGTCAATACACTTTTATAGACATGTGAACCGCCGGAGGAGGTTACATTTCTATAAATGTGTATTTTTTTTCTTTTCTTCAGGACCAGCAAATTTGTAATTGTTTTTTTATGTATTTTTTACATAAATTTGATAATTTGATTTTTTTGTAGTAGTATAGTAATGAATCTACATGTGATGTATAGATGGAAGTATTTGTCCTGGTACTATCCATTTATACTTTATTACTTATTATGTTTCATAATTATGAATAATAACTTAATATTGTTATGAAATAGATGCAACTATTTCAAATCACTATTTTGGCTTTCATGATTATTGATTCTTGTTGGTCTAATGCCCCTTCAGGGTGATGGCCAAATAAAAAGAAAAAATCTGAGATGTTATACTGGGAGGAGGGTTGATTTTACTTGCTTTTTTTACTTATTAATTTTTTTTTAGTTTTATGGATCAATAAAGTTCTGTTATTTTCATCAAGTCTGAGCTGATTGTATAGAACAATGGTAATACCTGATGATGGCCTGAGGTGGGCCGAAAATTCGTATTATATTGAGAGTGTTTACTACATTAATTTTACCACTGTTCTGGAAGTTGCGATGTACAAGATCGCCTGCAGAGGTCTTACTTGGTCGATATGGAAGAAGTTCTCTGACATCCTACCAAACTTTAGAAAAATTACATCTTAAAGTCAGCCAAATAAGACATGATATATGGTTTTTAGAGAAATGTTGGGAAAATGACATCCTTACAAATTTTTGAAATTTAAAGCAAAATTCAGTAATTCAGCTGATGCTTTACTAGGATAATAATTGCTAATATAAAAGTATAGACCTGAAATCAATGTAGCTAATAGTACTTAATGGTCTGTTCAAATCTATAGGTGGGTTTGGTTCGTTTGCTTCAATTTGGGAGGGGTTTGAGTTTAGTGTTCGAACAGACGAATGAAATTTGAGTTGGGGGTTTCAGTAGTTTTCTTTCTCTGAGTGATTCTTGTCATTTCTGTTTGACTTTTTTGCATGGTCGCGGAGAGTATGGACGTGTTTTCTAGCTCTCCTGTAGCATAGGGCTGCCTCACCGGCATTAGCTTTTGTTTTTTTCAGCCACTTTGTTTTTAAATTAAAGTTAGGCTAGATAGTACTCATTTTCCTCCCCTCCCCGTTAGACACAATAGGTGTTTGTGTCTTTTTCTGAGTTTACCTTTGCTTATCGCCCAAGGAGGTTCCCCCCCACTGATCGCTCTGGGGCGTGAATTGAGAGTGTTCGGGCCTCCCTGGAGTGATTTGAGAGGGCAACCTTAGACATAAGTGTTTAGTCCCAGGTACATTGTCCCTTGGTCGTTTTCTCTCCACCTTCCCACTTCCCCCGTTAGGGGAAAGTGGTACTATGTCGGACGCCCCTACTGCCTCCCCCACCTTCAGTGAGGGAGGTGGTTCTGACAGACCCCCGACTGAGCCACAGACTGACAGCCTCCAGACAGAACGGCCCCAGACTCGAACCACCCTTGACATTCCTGTACATAATGCCCAGTTTATGACTATCCCTGCTCTTGGTTCCACTTCCTTGAGCAGTATCAATCCTTTCATCATCAAGAAAGTGATTGATTACTGTGCTAGGTACGTGGAACAAGTAAAAAAAAACTTGGTAATGAAGACCTTCTTATTAAAACTGTGAACACATCCCAGGTTAAAGACAATGAAACTGCTTTAGTTCCACGAATATGATGTCGAGCCTAGGATCCCGTATTCCATGAATTCCTGCAAAGGGATCTCATGGTTATGGAAGGGGAGGAGATCATACAGGTACTTGCTCAGCAGGACGTAATCGGTGCCCGGTTTATTACTAGATATTCCGAAGGCGTGAGGACGAACACTGCTACTATCGTCTTGACTTTTGGCAAAGTTTCACTCCTGGACCATGTCAAAATTGGCTACGAAATTGTTAACGTAAGGCCTTATATCCCCAATCCACTTCGTTGCTTAAGGCATCAATTATATGGGCACGGTGACAAGACTTGTCGGGCTTCCCAGTCAGTGTGTGGCAAATGTGCAACACAGGGACATGATGCTGAAAACTGCACATTGGAGACAGTACATTGTTTTCACTACAAGGGCACACACTCCACTTCCTCTGCGGATTGTCCCAAATGGAAGGACGACTGCGTAGTAAAAGCAACTGAGGTCATTTCCTACTACGAAGCTAGGAAAAAGGTGAATGAGTTGCATGCAACTCCCACGCCGAATAGGTCCTATGCTTCGGCGGTAATGTACCGTCCCGTGATGTGCTCTGTTGAAACACAGACTGACTCTGAACCTGTTCCTCTTGCCTCACACTCAACCTCTCCATCTCAGCCTCTTGTCCAATCCAATTCTCAAACTGACATCCCCACTGCAACTTCCTACTCTCAGGCTCCTGCTGCCTCTCAGTTAGTAAAGCCTAAACACAACTCTAGTAAGAGTAATATGACCACCCTTTCAAAACAGCCACGTCCTCATGTCCTTCCTGCTCCTGGTCCAGCGAGGGAGAAAAAGTTTAGTTCTTCCTCGGGGAGCTCTGGGAGCTTAGTTATTGATGATCAATGTATGGAGGTTTCCATTAGTAAGCACCGGGATAGGTCCCCCGGTAGCCACTCGCCTGGCGGCAGGCGGTATAAAAAAGCTAAGCACACTGGTCCCCTGCGTAAATCTTAAACCACCACATTCACTGTTAGAATGGAATTGTAGGACTCTTGGGAATAAATTCCACAATATTGCAATTTTGCTATCTATACATAGGCCAGACGTTCTTTGTTTACAGGAGACGCGCTTGGTGGATCACCCAGATCCTCCACAGTTCAAACTGCCATTCGTATAGAAGATATGATGGTCACGGAGTTGCCATATACACCCACAAATCACACCCACAAACGGAAGTGATTCTAAGTTCTACTCTGGAAGCTGTCGCGTGCAGAGTAAAACTTAATAACACGAATCTGTCTGTTTCCTCTATCTACTATCCTCCCGGGATCCCATTGATGGTGATGCTTTCATTTCACTAACCCATCAACTTCTGGGTCATAAATTAATATTAGGCGATTTTAACGCCCATCACTGTCAATGGGGAAGCTTGAGGAGTGACGGCAGGGGAAAGCAAGTAGCCGACCTCATACTGCAGTCAAACCTCTGTCTTCTAAACAATGGTGGAGCGACTCGTGTACATGACCGCACTGGTAACATGTCATGTATAGATCTGTCCTTGTCATCTCCCGATATACACACTAACACCTCTTGGGACCCATATGATGACTCGATGGGTAGCGATCATTTTCCAATCTGTCTTTCTTATACACGCGATGATTCTCGGCCTCCTCCACCACCTAAATTTAACTTAAAGAAAGCAGATTGGGGGTACTTCTCATGGGTCGCCAATCTAGATATATCGGGAGATAACACTGACGAGAAAGTTTCACACCTACAGACTTCCATTATACACGCAGCTGAGGCTGCTATTCCCAAGACATCTACAATTCCAAACAAGCGCAGAGTTTCGTGGTGGACACCAGATTGCCGACAAGCACTCACAAAGTGCAATAGGAGATACAGGATTTTTCAGAAACGGCCAACAGAATCAAACTTTATTGCCTACAAAGCAACTAAGGCTGAGGCAAGGAGGACAATTAAAGCGGCAAAATGGACTAACTTGCGTAGTTTTGTATCCACGGTGAATCACTCCACCCCACTAAGTCAGGTCTGGTCCACCATAAATGTACTAAACAACAAGTACACCCGGTCACCAATCACCACACTTGAGGTGGCTGGGAATGTCATTGACGATCCCGTGAATATTGCCAATACTATCGCCGACCATTTTGCCCAGGTAAGCAGCTCAGCCAACTATGATCCTCGCTTTCAGCACCATAAGCGTACGACTGAGTTGCAAAACTTAGACTTTGCCATGGAAGATGGAGAGCCCAGCTACAACTCCGAATTTACGTTAGATGAACCTCTCCTTGCTCTTAAATCCTGTAAAGGCTCCAGTCCCGGTCCATCCACCATTACGTATGGTATGATCCAGTATCTTACTCGGGCCAACCTGAGTAAGCTGTTAGTGGTGTACAATTAGATTTGGGCGTCTCGCACTTTCCCAAACTCATTGCACTACGCGCCCGTCGTACCGATACCTCGCCGAGACAGTCGCCTTACGAGTCCCAGCTCGTTTCGGCCTATTGCGCTAACTGTCTGCCTATGTAAGGTCTTTGAACGTCTGGTTAATAAAAGGTTACTTTTTGCTTTCAAGTCGGAGGTTGTGTTAATCAACAGAGTGGATTCCCTAAATACAGGTCCACTCTGGATCATTTAGTGCACCTGAAGCATTGCATAGCCGAGGCTTTTGCCAATCGCAAATTCATGGTAAGAATTTTTCTGGGTATTCATAAGGATTATGATATGACCTGGCGAAACGGAATACTACGTAAACTCTATGCTCATGGTTTAAGAGGTAATTTGCCCATTTTCCTTCGGAACTTCCTTACTGGCAGAACGTTATCTGTCAGGTTACTGTGGGACTGGGACGAGGGTTAGAATGATGAGGAAGGTTCTTGAAACTCCGAGTAAGACGTGGAACTATAATTAGTGGAATATTACAGGCTGACGAACTGGACACAACAGGCCAGCGTGCGGCCGGGAGGAAGTCCCGTGCTGATCTGATAGGCGGGACAAAGTTGCCAGATGCATGATTAATGACACTTAACATACTCGGTAGGCATTGTGGGTAATACATGGTAAATACGGACATGTGATATGTAATAAAGTAAATGAGGACATTGTACATGGACAGACTATATGATACGTGGTTGCATAGCTTATTCAGTTCATGAAATCACATATCTCACACCTCCCTCCCCCCTATGCGCTCGTAGTGCAATCTCGAGCGGACTTTCTACTCGTTTCAACGAGTCGAGGAGAAGGGCGAGGGATGGTGGGGGAATCAATTGGTGGCTTTCTTTCCTGGCCTGAGCAAGGGAGCACAGGGGACTGGGGCGGAGGGTCGTCACTAGGAGGGGACACTGGGGGGTCGTCACTAGGAGGGGGACACTGGGCGGAGATGGCGTCTGTTCCTCCACCACACACGACCGCTGGGGAGGTGTATCTCATACTGTCGAGACCTGCCACAGCCCATAATGACCCTGACTTTGTCCCAGTGGTGTGTTGTCGGGTCTTGGATCCGGACTCGCTGGCCGACAGTCAACCTGGGGAGGGGGTGGGCATGGACATCGTAACGACTTGTTGCTTGGTCGGTCCGGGCTGCATCTCGGCGGTCACACTCTTCTGCTTTGGCCTGCCATTCATCGGAGAAGGACTGGGGGTGGGCTGGTACACAGGTTCGAAGGGGGCGGCCGTATAAGACTTGTGCAGGAGAGCGTCTGGCACAGGTAGGAGTGTTGCGGAGTTCTAGGAGGCCTCTGTCAAACTCCTCGCAGTCAAGGTTCCCTGTCGGTGCTGTCTTCATGATGAGGTGTTTGACAGCCTTGACAGCTGCCTCGGCATGCCGTTTGACTGGGGGTAGTGTGGTGAGGTGATGATGTGATGGACGCCCCAGTGTTCTGCAAATTGTTTGAAGTCGTTGCTGGAGAATGGGGGTCCGCCGTCGGTCCTGAGGCGGAGAGGTACTCCAACTTCTCGAAAGTAGCTGCAAAACATCCGAACGACCCTGGTGGAAGTGGTGTCCTGGCCACAGGGGACAACTACAGGCCACCCAGAGAGCCTGTCAGCGATCACCAGGAAGGATTTCCCGGCCACCTGGAAAAAATCAGCAGACACAGACTCAAAGGGTCGCTTCGGATGGTCATCACACATGTATGGTTCCTGCTGTTGGCTGGGTTGGAGATGCTGGCAAGGCTCACAGGCTTCCACCGTGCTTTTGATGTCAGCATCAATGCCAGGCCAGAAGACTGTTTGTCTGGCTCGATGCCTGGTGGCTTCCACACCTCGGTGGCTATCGTGGAGGCGGGCCAAGGTGCGTCGGCAGAGGGCAGCAGGGACAATGATCCGGGGGCCGTACAACACAAGCTCTCCGTCTGTGTAGAGGCTGTCTCTTAGCTTCCAGTAGGGGAGGACGGAGGCGTGAATGTCATAGCGGTTGGTAGGGAACCCTGTGGAGACGTAGGTGAGGAGATGACTGTAGGCTGGGTCTTGAGTGGCAGCGGTGCAGAGCTCCTGGAGGGTCCTGTCGTTGTCGATGAGAGGCACCACTGTCTGGTCATCTGGGGAAGTGGCGGTGTGTGTGACTAGGGACCGGACGTGTGCAGCTGTTGTTGTACAGTCCTCTTCGTCATCAGGCGTGGGGTGGCTAACTGGGGCTCGGGAGAGGGCATCTGGTATGCACAGTTGCTTCCCGGCAAGCCACACGGCCGTAAAAATGTAGGGTGCAATCTTCTCCTTGAGGCGTTGGAGGCGAGGATTCTCAATGGCATCCAGCGTGTAGTGGTTCAGGATCGGCACTAGAGGGCGATGGTCCGTCATGAGGGTGAAGTGCTGTAGGCCAGATAGGTAAAGTCGACACTTGGCCATGGCCCAGCTAACTGCCAGTGTTTCCAGCTCAGTTGTGGTGTAGCGGGTCTCGGTGTCAGTCAAAAATCTGGAGCCACACTGGACTAGCCGCCGCTGGCCTTGGCCATGATCCTGAAGGAGGGCATATCCAACGCCATAGAGACGGGAGGCATCTGTCTGGAGGACCACAGGTAAGGTCGGGTCGAAGGGTGCCAAGACTGGTGGTGAGAGTAGAGCTTTCTTGACATTCCTGAACGCTTGATCGTGGTCCGGTGTCCATGTGAAGGAGCGCTTGGGGCTCATGAGGGGGCGTAGGGGCTGGGCTGTTGTTGCTATGTCGGGGGTGAAATCTGCCAGTTGGTTCACCAGGCCCATAAATGAACGAAGGTCAGTGAGGTTTGTTGGAATAGGGAAGTCTCTGATGGCTCTGACCTTCTCCTTGTCAGCTGAGATGCCCTCTGCTGAGATGGTGTAACCACAGAAGTTGACTTGAGGGGCGGCGACCACAAATTTCTCTTTGTTCAGGGTTATGCCGTGGGCACGACATCTGGTCAGCATCTGGTGGATCCGTTTCAGGTAGGCAGGGAGGTCATCGTCAAAAAGCAGGATGTCTTCTACAACTTTCACACAGTTGGTGACACCCTGCAGGGCCATGTCCCCACGAAGACAGTATGCGTCCCCAGTTGCTGCGAAGCTCATCGGTCCGCGGCAGTGTTGGAAGCGGCCGTAGGGCGTGATAAATGTGGTGAGGTGGCGGTCTTCCTTCGCAAGCTCCATCTGCCAGTATCCATGCAGTGCATCCACTGTGGTGAAGAATCTTGCTGATGGAGTGACGCTGCAGACTGCTGCAATGGGCGTAGGCGAGGGATGGGTGGGACAGGAGACCTGGGAGTTGAGACAGGTGAGGCCCACTGTGATGCGGACGCCTTTGGGCTTCGCTACCAGGACCATCGGGTGACACCACTCAGAGGGCTCATCTCCTGCTGCACCAGGGAGTCTAGTTCCTCCTTCACCTGATCCCGGAGGGTGAAGGGGATGGGCCTGGGTGTGTGGATCGCGAAGGGCGTCGCACCTGGCTTGACGTGGATCCTCATTGGGGGGCCTGTCATCTTTTTGAGCGGCGCTGTCTGGAGGTCGGCCTTGGAGACGAGGACATCGCTGAACTGTCGAAGAAAATACTCCCTTGCAGCAGCAGGTGAGGTCATAGCTGAGACAGGCAATTCTGCGCACCTGTTGATATGTGTCACAGCGAGGATGGGCTTAGGGAACTCGGGTGGGACTATGGCCAAGTCCTGACAATGGCCATACAACAAAAGAGGAGTTTGGATGCTCTCGTGGACTTGGACGGTGGCGAGGCAAGACTTGGGACCAAGCTGTAATGTCGCCTGGAAGCATCCCAAAGCTGGAGACATCGAGGAACCATCTGCCGTGAGCACATCTGCCATGGGTGGGGGTGATGTCGAGTGCATCCAGGTGTTGTGGGCCAATTACTGTAAAATCTGCGCCTGTGTCAGGGATCATCAGGAGGCTGGAGGACGTGTTGCCTTGGGACAGATGAACATTGACGGGCTTAGGGGATCTGTCGCTCGAGGCATCATCTACACGTCGACATCTGCTGTTGTTCTTGGGAGAGGGTGGTGGGGAAGTTCTGTTGGGGTAGGAGGAGCCATTTTGATCCCTAACTTGACCCTTCTTCAATGCCCTGCAACACTTGGCAAAGTGTCCCTGCTTGTTGCAAGCATTGCATTGGGTATCCTTGGCGGGGCATCGAGGTGCACGGGTCCAATGGCCTTTAAGCCCGCAGTTGGAACATGTGCTGTCAGCCGCAGGGCACTTCCCGGGGCTGTGCTGGCGCTGACAACATCGGCATGGGTTAGTAGCTGAGGCTTGTGATGTCGGAGGTCGCTGAGAGGATGCAGTCTTCCTTTGACATTGGGTCTTCTTATATGAGAAGACTACATAAAGTTGGCCTGGTGCGGCATGTATTGCTGAAGCTGCCACTCTTGTAGCTTCATACGACCTACAGCAGGTTACAAAATCATTAAGTGAAGAGGTGGCATCGAGGGCGAGGAGTTTCTGCAGTAGTTCCTTGTCTCGCACACCCGTCAGCAAAATCATTTTGAGCTGGATCTCAGCACAAGTAACAGGGTCGCCAGTGCAAAGGTCTACCTCAGAAGCTATGTCCTTAAGTCGTGAATAAAAGTCTGCAAATGATTCCCCGGCTGCTTGCTTGCAGGAGAGCAGTTCCCGGCGGCGCAAAGCTTCGTTGCGGAGACCCCGGAAATGTCCCTGCAAGGCATCTAATACCTCTGTCACGGAGAGGTGGGAATCTGGGGGAATGGCGAGGGTGTGCTCCAAGAGATGTTGGACATCTAAAGATATGCACGATCGTAGCTGGATGAGCTGTTTATGATGTGGCATCCGGTGTAGGTCCATCATAACAGCAAAATCCTCAAATCGACAGCACCATTGTCGGTAAACTTGATACGTGGCATCAGCTTGGAGAGGTGGGGGGCTGGGGACTGTGGGCTTGCTCTTAAGAGAAGTAGTGGTGGTGTCAGACGGTGGAGAGGGTGTGAAGGGGTTGACAAGAGTTGATACTCGGGCAGGTGAAGGGCGAGTAAGCGATGTCTGAGGTTCAGATGGTTGAAGAGGCATGGAGGGGTCGCCAAGAGGTGATGCTTGGACAGGTGAGGGGTTAGCAGGTGATCTGTGGGGGGGCTGAGGATGTGCTGGGGCTAGTGGGCTTGTCCTCATTGCCAACAATGTGAAGAGATCCATAAATTTGCGATTATCCTCTTGTCTTTGCTGTTCTAACTGACGACGGTGGGCTTGCTCTTCTATGCGTCTTGATTCGTCCTCTTGTTGTCTTCTTTGTTCCTCTTGCTGGTGGGAGACTTGTAAGTAGTGGATGAGATGAAGTATGTCTTGGCTTCCGTCCCGCGGAGCAGGAATATCTGGCAGGTGGGGGTGAGGGGAGGAGGTAGAGGTGGGGAAGTGCTTTCCTCATACTGTTCCTCATTCTCCCCGAGTAAATCCTGTTGGTCAGACATGTTGAGTGTGGTGTCCTTACAGCTGGGAATAGACGGAGAGGAGCTGGCAATACTAAAGTCATGTGCAAGTACTTGCAGGAATTTACAAAATGCAAGAGAATTTGCAGAAGATTTCTGGGACTTGTGGCGGCGCGGTGGTGTGTGCGTTTGTGTGTGTACGTGCGTGTGTGCGTGTGTGGCAAGATGGCGGGCCAGTCGGGCTGGGAGGGGGGCTGCGCTCAGTCACCCCAGAGGCATGGACGGGGGTAGATGTCTGAGTCGTTCTCCGCTGCGCTGGTTGCTAGAGGTCCTCTGGTTTGCTCTGCCACGCCAGAAACACTAGGAAAAAGCACAACATGGCACTAACACTGCACTGAGACACTAGAGCACTGTAAAATCCACTGCACTGAATCACTGGGGCACTGTAAAGATCCACTGTGGTAATCCCTGGGCAGAAAGCCGCCTTCACTGCAAAAGTCTTCCATTGGAGAACGGAGTAACTCACTGCGCCATGTGGGACTGGGACGAGGGTTAGAATGATGAGGAAGGTTCTTGAAACTCCGAGTAAGACGTGGAACTATAATTAGTGGAATATTACAGGCTGACGAACTGGACACAACAGGCCGGCGTGCGGCCGGGAGGAAGTCCCGTGCTGATCTGATAGGCAGGACAAAGTTGCCAGATGCATGATTAATGACACTTAACATACTCGGTAGGCATTGTGGGTAATACATGGTAAATACGGACATGTGATATATAATAAAGTAAATGAGGACATTGTACATGGACAGACTATATGATACGTGGTTGCATAGCTTATTCAGTTCATGAAATCACATATCTCACAGTTACCTTGTAACTTAACTTCGGACATATTTGTCCAAGAGAACGGGGTACCACAAGGAAGTGTGCTTAGCCCTACTTTGTTCAGCGTTGCCATTAATGACATTCTGTCGTCCGCTTCCGTCCCCAGGACGCTTAGATACTCACTCTATGCTGATGGTTGTGCAGTGTGGCACTCTTCCCGCAATGCACAATCGTCGGCACAGCAGATTCAACTGGCACTTGAATCTGTTCAGCATTGGGCCCTGGAGTGTGAGATTTAAATTTTCCGTCCCTAAATGTGTCGGTGTTGTTTTTACTCATAAACTTAACATACCTCCTTTGCATTTAACTTTAGATAATCAGCCGATACCTTTTCAAAATTCAGTCAGATTCTTGGGTCTACATTTTGACAGTAGGCTCAGTTGGAGAACACGCATTAATCATTTCCTTGCTTCTTGTAGTTAAAGAGTAAACGTCCTTAAGTTTCTTTCCGGTAAATCGTGGGGAGCAGACAGAACGTCTTTCTTGATGGTGTATAAGTCCCTTATCCGTTCTAAGCTTGACTATGGCTCACAGGTGTATGGGTCAGCATCAGATGCTGTCCTCCGTAGACTGGATGTGCTTCAGGACGTATGCTTCCGTATATGTCTCGGAGCCCTTCGATGTACTCGTGTGGAGCAGTTGGAAGTGGAGGCTAAAGTGCCTCGCCTCCGTCTACGACGTGACCACATGTTATTTTCTTACGGTATCACCACCCACCGTAAACGCTCACTTGGCCTTCCCACCTGTCGGATCCTCCTACAGTGGGAATACCTGCTGTATGCGGCCCTGAAGCCGGTGGCTGTGAGGCTTCACTTCCTCTGTGAGGCGTTAGGGTACGACCTTTCTAATGGGGATCAGGTTTTAACATCAAAAATAGCGCCCTGGAAGTCACTTGCCACCACATTCAACACTGACTGGCTCCTCGTCGCAAAGTACAAGGCGCCGGAGGTGGAGGTACGACAGTTGTTCCGGATGATCCTCATTAGACACATAGCGTCATTCCACTTGTACAGTCCCGAGCTAATGGAAGGGAAACACCACCATCGCCCAGAGAAGCACATCCACGGTTGTTTCTACCCGGCGAGTTATTGGGGAGAGGGTGAGAGTATGGGAGAGGGGGAGATTTTGTGGGGGTCTGATGGAGGGAGAAGCGGGAGGGGAATAGAGCTGCCAGACAGGGCTGCCTGTTAGTGGATAGTTGGGTCAACATTACTATTTCACTGATATATCTGCCTTAACTTTGGCCAAAATGGGAATAATTATAAATCATTGTCCACTTATTGTATTCAAAATTTGGCAGCGAAATCACTGATATAATACAATACTGTGATGATATTGCTGGTCGAAGGGACAGCCTCGTCTTTACAGATGTTTTCTGTCTACATCTACGGGCTCCGTCTTATCTTCCTCCTTAGTTTCCCCATCCCCTCTCTCTCCCCCTTCTCTCACTTCCCATGTGCACGTCCTGTTCCGCCTCTTCCACTCCCTCACTCTCTTTTCACATCTCCCATTCCCCCTCTATGAGCGGTATTATTTATTCTGGCCCCCTTCCAAACTTTGCTCATATCTGACGATAACTAGACGATGTAGCCGAAACTGTCGTGTCACATAAAGTTATGATTTTCAATTTTTTTTTTTTCATTTTTATTATTTTTTATTATCTATTTTGGGTATTTGATTTTTATTTTTTATTTGTTACTTATTACGTCCGCCAAGGAAGTTATAAAATCGTCGCGGTTTATTTGTCTGTCTGTCTGTCTGTCTGTTAGCAGGATTATGTCAAAACTACTGGATGGATCTTCAAATTTCTACCAGGGATAGACCTGGGGCCAAGGAAGACCATTAAATTTTGGAGGTCATAGGTCAAACGTCTAGGTCTCAAAAAGATTATCAAAAAGACCCCCCCCCCAAATTTTGGAGTCAAAGCTACTGGATGGATCTTCACCAAATTTCTACCAGGGATAGATCGTGTGCCATGGAAGACCCCATTAAATTTTGGAGGTCATTCAAAGGTCAAGGTCTCAAAAAAAAAAATTTGTAATCGGCAATGTCTTTGTTCTTGTCCATATCAGGCCTTGGCGGACGTCAGAAATCTGATTGCTCCTGTTTATTTTTGTTCTTATTTGTTTCATTTTTTAGTATTTTCATATTTGTCATTTCATTATTTTCATTTAATTTATTAGTTATTAGTATTATTATTGTTCTTTCATGGTCATCTCACTTAATTTCACTTTCTCAAATCCTTGTCTTTGGGTAGTGTGTTCATATTAAATATAATTATATCATAGCATACCACAACATTTCGTGTTTTACACCTCCAGCTCTTTAGTTTATGATAAAAAAGATAAATAAAGAATACGGAAAAGATCATAAGTTTAAGAAGTGTAAGCGAAAAAATTTGCCGATTTTTATATACTCGTAATCCAATGTATGATTAAACTTGGAGATTTAAACACTCCAGAAGTAAAAGCACTATATTATGCCACAACATTACAATAACAATTATCGGTAGGGGAAGCGAAGAGGCACCAAACTGAGGCTGACAGAACAGGCTGGTCGGAATAGCTGGATGGTAGTGGAATGATGCGTCTCGTCCTTTCACCGGTCTTCATATATATACTGCAAGTGCTGTTTGAAGTAAACATGACCTATAATTATTACCATAGCTTAAAAAGGAAGTCAGTCACATTAACCAGTAAAATGAATTACAGAATACAGTAAGCCCTATTAGCAGCAGGACATTTATTATAACAATACAGACTCTCAAGCTGGGAATTCAGGCACATACGCCACTACTATTCTCTATGCCTCATGTGGCCTATTATCTTTTTAATTTCACCTGTCAACATAATCACAACCTTAGTATCCGGTCCATCCTCCATCCCTTTCAATAACCGCTTGAAGCCTCCTAGGCATGTTAGCAGTGTGATTCCTCACAAGGGCGGGCCGAGCTCGAAACATCTCCCACACCTCACGTGTATGGTTCACGAGTTGCTCCCTTGTGAGCTCCATGCCAGGCTCCCAGCTGTTCACCATTGTCAGATGTACGGGCATGTTGGGCGAGTCTGTCGTCGTTTGCAACAGGGCCTCCCAGTGGTGTGTGTCAGTTGTGGAGCATCCACTCATGCAGGACAGGACTGTCCTGGACCTGTTTGTTGTTTGCACTGTGGTGAGGCACATCCTGCTTCATCTAAAGACTGTGCCCGGTTTTGCTTGGAGAAGGAGATCCTCCTCATCCGTAATCGGGATAAAATAAGCTTTCCTGAGGCCAGGAGTAGAGCCATGTCATCTGTTTTCCGTAACGGAGTGTCTTATGCATCAGTTTTGTCCGGTCATAGCCGTCCTCGTCGTCCTGTCCAGCAGCAGACCCGAGTTCCTCCTGTTGTGTCAGCTCCTATGCCTTCATCTGCTGATTCCATGTCAGTGCAACAATCTCCCGCACTTGAGACGGTTGCCATTACAGTTCAAGACTCGACCTCTACATCAATGGTATCCCCTGGTAGTTATGGTGCACATTCTTCATTTGCTAAACGTCATCGTGGTTCCTCAGAGTCTTTGAGTCTTGAAGATCCTCCAAGCAAGGTGTCGGTCGTGGAGTCCACATCCTCTGTAGTTAGTCCATCTGTGCAACAGCCCTCAGACCCTGCTTCTGGGTCTTCGGGGGCTTCTGGGGTGTCAGGTCAGTCTGGCACCTCTTCCTCCGGGGAATCGGATGTTTCTCCTCCGGTTACCTCTGAGGATCCTGTCCTGCCCCCTCCACGTTTGGAGGCCAGGACCCCAATCCCTCCTGCTCGACCTCTTGGTTCACTGGGGGCCCCGGGCAGGGTTCGGAGTAGCTCTTCCTCTCCTGCTGGGCAGCGACGGGTGTCTGTGAAGTCTCCCAACACTTCGCAGACCCCAGGCCTTCGTTCTAGCCATGCTCCTGCCCGTGGCAAGCCCCTTAGTGGGCGTATCCGCATTCCCAAGAAGATTGTCTCCCAGGGTCGCTCAGTGGTTTCCACTAAGTGACCCTTTCTTTTGTGTATATAGTTCCTCCATTTTAATATTTTTAGTATTTTTTATGGTTTTCTGTTTGTCCCTCTCCCCGGCCCTTTTTATTTCCTTAGTTTTAATGGCTAATATTATTCAATGGAACTGCCGTGGTTTACGAGCCAACTGGGAGGAACTCCGTTGGGTTCTGGCTGAGTATTCACCTGTGTGTGTTTGCCTACAAGAGACAATGGTTGTTGATGCTGCGCTCTCCCAGCCCACCTGGTTACCAGGTTTTTTATTCAGATCCTCTTCCTGGACAAGGTCATGGTGGGGGTGTGGCTATTCTAGTACGCAGTGACATACCTTTCACTGCTGTGAATCTTAACACTCCACTGCAGGCTGTTGCTCTCCAGATTTTCCTTCCCCGTCGTTATACTGTGTGCTCTTTGTACCTCCCTCCTAGTGCCACTATTGAGAGGGTTGATCTTGAAAATCTTATTCGTGCACTTCCCTCACCCTATTTCTTGCTGGGTGACATGAACAGTCATCATCCCCTGTGGGGTGGCTCCACAGCTGATGCTAGAGGTACTATGTTAGCTTCCATTGTGGAGGATGTGGACCTGTACATTTTTAATTCTGGTGAAGTTACTTACTTCCATAGTCAAACGGGTATTTTTACTTCTATTGATTTGTCTCTGTGCTCTGCAGGGGTAGCCCTGAATTTTACATGGGCTGTGTTACCAGACTTACATGGCAGTGACCACTTCCCTATTTTATTAAGATCGACACAGAGTGCGCCTCGGCGTCGTCTTCCCTGCTGGCGCTTGGATAGGGCGGTCTGGCCGGTTTTTGAGGAGCTGTGTTCCCCGAACCAATGTGTGGAGGATTTTGTCAGCACTGATGCTGCTGTTGAGTATTTCACAGACTTACTACACTCGGCGGCACTGCAGAGTATTCCGAGAACAGCTGGTCACTTTCCTTGCCGTCCAGTTCCCTGGTGGACTGATGAGTGTGCTTCTGCTGTTAGGGCTAAACGTGTTGCTTTCTCCCGACTCCGTCGTCACCGAGGTGACCCTGGTTACTTAGCGGCATATAGGAGAGCCCGAGCTCATGCCCGGCGGGTTATGAAGGAGGCTAGGAGGAAGTCTTGGGCATCATTTGTTTCTTCAATTTCTTCACAGACTCCTCTCACAAAAGTGTGGAAACGGGTGAGGAAGATTTCAGGGAAATTTCCCATTCCCTCTCCTCCTGTTTTATCTCATGCAGGTGTGGTGGTGGCTAATTCATCGTCTGTTGCCGAGATATTTGCAGCTCATTTTGCTAATGTCTCTAGGAAGGACACCTCATCCCCGTCGGCACGCCGCCGACAGCACCTGGAATCTTTGGGCATTAGTTTTCCATCTACTGCGGAGGAGTCGTATAATGTTGCTTTTTCTGCTTCTGAACTTCAGACGGCATTGTCGCAGTGTCGCGACTCGTCTCCAGGCTTGGATGATGTCCCATATGCCTTCTTACACCACTTGCCTGATGCAGCCCTTCATTTTCTGTTGTCACTGTATAACAGAATTTGGTGCACTGGTGGGTTTCCGACCTCATGGGGTGTTGCTGTGGTTCTCCCCATCCCTAAGCCGGGTAAGGATCACTTGCAGGCCACTAATTATCGCCCTATCTCCCTGACATCTTGCCTTTGTAAGGTCCTTGAAAAGATGGTGAATAGTCGGCTCATGTGGTACTTAGAGAAGGGTGGTTACTTGTCTCCAGTCCAGTGTGGGTTTCGGAAGATGCGGTCGACCACAGATGCTCTCCTTTCTTTAGAATCTTCCATCTGCCAGGCTTTTGCAACTAACCAGCATCATATCACAGTGTTCTTTGATTTGGAGAAGGCGTACGACACTTCCTGGCGTCATGGTATATTGCAATCTCTTTATGAGTTTGGTCTCCGTGGGCAACTCCCCACTTTTATCCGGGAGTTTTTATCTAATCGTTTTATTCGGGTCCGAGTCGGGAGTGAGCTGTCTACTGCACGTCCCCTTGAGGATGGTGTGCCACAAGGGAGCATACTAAGTGTTACCCTTTTCGCAGTGGCAATTAACAGCGTTATTTCTGTGCTCCCTGATGGTGTTCGTGGCTCTCTCTATGTTGACGATTTATCAATCTCTGTCACTGCCTCACGGATGTCAATGGCAGAAAGGAGGATGCAGATGGCTCTCAACCGTGTCTCTAAATGGGCTGATGAACGAGGTTTTCGATTTTCCTTCAAGAAGACCGTTGCCATGCATTTTTGTCGCATTCGTGGAGTCCACCCTGACCCAAACTTTTTTTTAGATGGGCGTCGTATCTCGTGTTTAAAGGAAACCCGGTTTTTAGGACTGATTTTTGACAGCCGGTTGACTTGGGTCCCTCACTTGAGGTACGTAAAAGCTGAGTGTCTCAGAGCATTGGGTCTCTTGAAAGTTTTAGCGCACACATACTGGGGAGCTGATCGCAAGACCCTCCTCCTCTTGCATCAGTCTCTGATTTTATCCAAACTTCATTATGGATGTGAAGTTTATTCCTCTGCCTCAGAAGCCCGGCTTCGTATTTTAGATTCCATACATCATGCTGGTGTTCGTCTCGCCACTGGGGCATTCCGATCTTCCCCAATTTCGAGTTTGTTGGCTGATGCTGGTGTCCTTCCTCTAGACTTGCTCCGCTCTTCCCTTTTGATGAGATGTTGGTATCGCTTATCTCGTCTCCCAGACTCCGTGCCCTTTCTCAAGGCCTCTCAAGATTCTCGGTCACCTATTTTTGCCACTCGGCCATCCTTTCCAAAGCCCTTTGGTTTCAGGGTGCAGTCGATTATGCCTAGCTTCTCTGTTCCTTCTGTGCCGATCACTCCCCACCGTGTCCCGAGGGTGGGCTACTGGCTTCTCCCCAGGGTGACATTTTGTCGTTTCTTCTCATCCAGTAAGGCCTCCCTTCCTTCTCAGGTTTTATTTTCTCTGTTTTTAGAGCATGCCTCTTCTCATGGGGACTCCATACCAGTTTATACTGATGGATCTAAGTCTGATGCGGGTGTGGGCTTTGGTGTGGTGTTTCCCACCTTCTGTCGAGGTGGGAGCCTCCCTGTGACTGCTTCTGTTTTTACGGCTGAGCTGACTGCTATTTTATTTGCCCTTCAGATTCTCTTCACTCTCCCCCACACTGCTTTTACTCTTTTTAGTGACTCACGAAGTGCTCTTTCTGCAATGGAGTCTTTTAATCCCTCTCATCCTTTGGTTTTATCCATTTTAGAGTGGCTTTTCCTTTTAGGGCGTCGTGGACGTCGTGTAGATTTCTGTTGGGTTCCAGCTCATGTAGGAGTGGCAGGGAATGAACGAGCTGATCAGCTGGCCAAGGCGGCAGCGGCTCGTCCCCCTCTTGCACAGTCCCCTCTGTATCGTCTGCCTGCTGCAGATATGCGCTCCTTTATTGCCTTCAGTGTTTGGTGCTGTTGGCAGGAGCATTGGGATGCTGTGGGTGCCAATAAGTTGCGCTCGATTTGCCAGAAGGTGGGCTCATTCAGTTACCAGGGCTTCCCTCGTCAATGGGAGACTGCTTTGTGCCGCCTCCGCATTGGCCACACCCGTTTCTCTCACGGTTTTTTAATGGAGAGGGCTCCTCCTCCATTCTGTGATGACTGTCTGGTTCCCTTGACTGTTCGGCACCTGTTGGTGGAGTGTCCTAGTCTTGAGGATTTGCGGCGTCGATTCCTCTCTGACCACCAAACGGATGGAGGTGTGTATCATCTTTCCTCCGTGCTTGGGGAGGATGCCTGTGCCTCGGGAGGGGCAACCCTCTCCTTTGTGAAGGAGGCAGGACTTCTTAAAGATATTTAGAATTTCTCCTTTTTTTATTGTGTGGCTTATCCTCTATTTTTAGTTTTTTGCTTTTTACTTCTTTGCTATACGGCGGCATATGACCCTGGCAGTTGCGCCGCCATGATTATTATTAAAAAAAAAAATAAAAGTTTCATAATCATGAATAATAACTTAATATTGGTATTAAATATATGCAACTATTTCACATCACTATCTTGGCTTTCATGATAAATCATTCTTGTTGGTCTAATGCCCCTTCAGGGTGATGGCCAATAAAAAGAAAAAATCTGAGATGTTATACTGGGAGGAGGGTTGATTTTACTTGCTTTTTTTACTTATTACATGTTTTTTTAGTTTTATGGATCAATAAAGTTCTGTTATTTTCATCAAGTCTGAGCTGATTGTATAGAACAAATGTAATACCTGATGATGGCCTGAGGTGGGCAGAAAATTCTGATTATACTGAGAGTGTATACTGCATTAATTTTACTACTGTTCTGGAAGTTGCGATGTCCAAGATCGCCTGCAGAGGTCTTACTTGGTCGATATAGAAGAAGTTCTCTGACATCCTACCAAACTTTAGAAAAATTACATCTTAAAGTCAGCCAAATAAGACATGATATATGGTTTTTTAGAGAAATGTTGGGAAAATGACATCCTTCCCAAATATTTTAAATTTAAAGCAAAATTCAGTAATTCAGCTGATGCTTTACTAGGAGAATAATTACTAACTTAAAAGTATTGACCTGAAATCAATGTAGCTAATAGTACTTAATGGTCTGTTCGAATCTATAGGTTTTCGTGTTTAAAGGAAACCCGGTTTTTAGGGCTGATTTTTGACAGCCGGTTGACTTGGGTCCCTCACTTGAGGTACGTAAAAGCTGAGTGTCTCAGAGCATTGGGGTCTCTTGAAAGTTTTAGCGCACACATACTGGGGAGCTGATCGCAAGACCCTCCTCCTCTTGCATCAGTCTCTGATTTTATCCAAACTTCATTATGGGTGTGAAGTTTATTCCTCTGCCTCAGAAGCCCGGCTTCTTATTTTAGATTCCATACATCATGCTGGTGTTCGTCTCGCCACTGGGGCATTCCGATCTTCCCCGATTTCGAGTTTGTTGGCTGATGCTGGTGTCCTTCCTCTAGACTTGCTCCGCTCTTCCCTTTTGATGAGATGTTGGTGTCGCTTATCTCGTCTCCCAGACTCCGTGCCCTTTCTCAAGGTCTCTCAAGATTCTCGGTCACCTATTTTTGTCACTCGGCCATCCTTTCCAAAGCCCTTTGGTTTCAGGGTGCAGTCGATTATGTCTAGCTTCTCTGTTCCTTCTCTGCCGATCACTTCCCACCGTGTCCCGAGGGTGGGCTTCTGGCTTCTCTCCAAGGTGACATTTTGTCGTTTCTTCTCATCCAGTAAGGCTTCCCTTCCTTCTCAGGTTTTATTTTCTCTGTTTTTAGAGCATGCCTCTTCTCATGGGGACTCCATACCAGTTTATACTGATGGATCTAAGTCTGATGCGGGTGTGGGCTTTGGTGTGGTGTTTCCCACCTTCTGTCGAGGTGGCAGCCTCCCTGTGACTGCTTCTGTTTTTACGACTGAGCTGACTGCTATTTTATTTGCCCTTCAGTTTCTCTTCACTCTCCCCCACACTGCTTTTACTGTTTTTAGTGACTCACGAAGTGCTCTTTCTGCAATGGAGTCTTTTAATCCCTCTCATCCTTTGGTTTTATCCTTTTTAGAGTGGCTTTTCCTTTTTGGGCGTCATGGACGTCGTGTAGATTTCTGTTGGGTTCCAGCTCATGTAGGAGTGGCAGGGAATGAACGAGCTAATCAGCTGGCCAAGGCGGCAGCGGCTCGTCCCCCTCTTGCACAGTCCCCTCTGTATCATCTGCCAGCTGCAGATATGCACTCCTTTATTGCCTTCAGGGTTTGCTGCTGTTGGCAGGAGCATTGGGATGATGTGGGTGCCAATAAGTTGCGCTCGATTTGCCAGGAGGTGGGCTCATTCAATTACCAGGGCTTCCCTTGTCAATGGCAGACTCCTTTCTGCTGCCTCCGCAGTAGCCAGACCCGTTTCTCTCACGGTTTTTTAATGGAGGGGGCTCCTCCTCCATTCTGTGATGACTGGTTCCCTTAACTGTTCGGCACCTGTTGGTGAAGTGTCCTAGTCTTGAGGATTTGCGGCGTCGGTTACTCTCTGACCACATAACGGATGGTGGTGTGTATCATCTTTCCTCCGTGCTTGGAGAGGATGCCTGTGTCTTGAGAGGGGCAACCTTCTTCTTTGTGAAGGAGGCAGGACTTCTTAAGGATATTTAGAATTTCTCCTTTTTTATTGTGTGGCTTATCCTCTGTTTTCTGTTTTTTGCTTTTTACTTCCTGGTTATACGGCGGCATATGACCCTGGCAGTTGCGCCGCCATGATTATTATTAAAAAAAAAAATAAAAGTTTCATAATCATGAATAATAACTTAATATTGGTATTAAATATATGCAACTATTTCACATCACTATTCTGGCTTTCATGATTATTGATTCTTGTTGGTCTAATGCCCCTTCAGGGTGATGGCCAATAAAAAGAAAAAAACTGAGATGTTATACTGGGAGGAGGGTTGATTTTACTTGCTTTTTTTACTTATTACATGTTTTTTAGTTTTATGGATCAATAAAGTTCTGTTATTTTCATCAAGTCTGAGCTGATTGTATAGAACAATTGTAATACCTGATGATGGCCTGAGGTGGGCAGAACATTCTGATTATACTGAGAGTGGTTACTGCATTAATTTTACTACTGTTCTGGAAGTTGCGATGTCCAAGATCGCCTGCAGAGGTCTTACTTGGTCGATATAGAAGAAGTTCTCTGACATCCTACCAAACTTTAGAAAAATTACATCTTAAAGTCAGCCAAATAAGACATGATATATGGTTTTTAGAGAAATGTTGGGAAAATGACATCCTTCCCAAATTTTTGAAATTTAAAGCAAAATTCAGTAATTCAGCTGGTGCTTGACTAGGAGAATAATTACTAATATAAAAGTATTGACCTGAAATCAATGTAACTAATAGTACTTAATGGTCTGTTCGAATTTATAGGTTTTCGTGTTTAAAGGAAACCCGGTTTTTAGGGCTGATTTTTGACAGCCGGTTGACTTGGGTCCCTCACTTGAGGTACGTAAAAGCTGAGTGTCTCAGAGCATTGGGTCTCTTGAAAGTTTTAGCGCACACATACTGGGGAGCTGATCGCAAGACCCTCCTCCTCTTGCATCAGTCTCTGATTTTATCCAAACTTCATTATGGATGTGAAGTTTATTCCTCTGCCTCAGAAGCCCGGCTTCGTATTTTAGATTCCATACATCATGCTGGTGTTCGTCTCGCCACTGGGGCATTCCGATCTTCCCCGATTTCGAGTTTGTTGGCTGATGCTGGTGTCCTTCCTCTAGACTTGCTCCGCTCTTCCCTTTTGATGAGATGTTAGTATCGCTTATCTCGTCTCCCAGACTCCGTGCCCTTTCTCAAGGTCTCTCAAGATTCTCGGTCACCTATTTTTGTCACTCGGCCATCCTTTCCAAAGCCCTTTGGTTTCAGGGTGCAGTCGATTATGTCTAGCTTCTCTGTTCCTTCTGTGCCGATCACTCCCCACCGTGTCCCGAGGGTGGGCTACTGGCTTCTCTCCAAGGTGACATCTTGTCGTTTCTTCTCATCCAGTAAGGCCTCCCTTCCTTCTCAGGTTTTATTTTCTCTGTTTTTAGAGCATACCTTTTCTCATGGGGACTCCATACCAGTTTATACTGATGGATCTAAGTCTGACGCGGGTGTGGGCTTTGGTGTGGTGTTTCCCACCTTCTGTCGAGGTGGGAGTCTCCCTGTGACTGCTTCTGTTTTTACGGCTGAGCTGATTGCTATTTTATTTGCCCTTCAGATTCTCTTGACTCTCCCCCACACTGCTTTTACTGTTTTTAGTGACTCACAAAGTGCTCTTTCTGCAATGGAGTCTTTTAATCCCTCTCATCCTTTGGTTTTATTCATTTTAGAGTGGCTTTTCCTTTTTGGGCGTCGTGGACGTCGTGTAGATTTCTGTTGGGATCCAACTCATCTAGGAATGCCAGGGAATGAACGAGCTGATCAGCTGGCCAAGGCGGCAGCGGCTCGTCCCCTTCTTGTACAGTCCCCTCTGTATCGTCTGCCTACTGGAGATATGCGTTCTTTTATTGCCTTCAGGGTTTGGTGCTGTTGGCAGGAGCATTGGGATGCTTCTAAGGTGGGCTCATTCAATTTCCAGGGCTTCCCTCGTCAATGGGAGACTGCTTTGTGCTGCCTCTGCATTGGCCACACCCGTTTCTCTCACGGTTTTTTAATGGAGAGGGCTCCTCCTCCATTCTGTGATGACTGTCTGCTTCCCTTAACTGTTCGGCACCTGTTGGTGGAGTGTCCTAGTCTTGAGGATTTGCGGCGTCGGTTCCTCTCTGAAAACCAAACGGATGGTGATGTGTATCATCTTTCCTCCGTGCTTGGGGAGGATGCCTGTATCTTGAGAGGGGCAACCCTCTCCTTTGTGAAGGAGGCAGGACTTCTTAAGGATATTTATAATTTCTTTTTTATTATGTGGCTTATCCTCTGTTTTCTGTTTTTTGCTTTTTACTTCCTGGTTATACGGCGGCATATGACCCTGGCAGTTGCGCCGCCATGATTATTATTAAAAAAAAAAATAAAAGTTTCATAATCATGAATAATAACTTAATATTGGTATTAAATATATGCAACTATTTCACATCACTATCTTGGCTTTCATGATAAATCATTCTTGTTGGTCTAATGCCCCTTCAGGGTGATGGCCAATAAAAAGAAAAAATCTGAGATGTTATACTGGGAGGAGGGTTGATTTTACTTGCTTTTTTTACTTATTACATGTTTTTTTAGTTTTATGGATCAATAAAGTTCTGTTATTTTCATCAAGTCTGAGCTGATTGTATAGAACAAATGTAATACCTGATGATGGCCTGAGGTGGGCAGAAAATTCTGATTATACTGAGAGTGTATACTGCATTAATTTTACTACTGTTCTGGAAGTTGCGATGTCCAAGATCGCCTGCAGAGGTCTTACTTGGTCGATATAGAAGAAGTTCTCTGACATCCTACCAAACTTTAGAAAAATTACATCTTAAAGTCAGCCAAATAAGACATGATATATGGTTTTTAGAGAAATGTTGGGAAAATGACATCCTTCCCAAATTTTTGAAATTTAAAGCAAAATTCAGTAATTCAGCTGGTGCTTGACTAGGAGAATAATTACTAATATAAAAGTATTGACCTGAAATCAATGTAACTAATAGTACTTAATGGTCTGTTCGAATTTATAGGTTTTCGTGTTTAAAGGAAACCCGGTTTTTAGGGCTGATTTTTGACAGCCGGTTGACTTGGGTCCCTCACTTGAGGTACGTAAAAGCTGAGTGTCTCAGAGCATTGGATCTCTTGAAAGTTTTAGCGCACACATACTGGGGAGCTGATCGCAAGACCCTCCTCCTCTTGCATCAGTCTCTGATTTTATCCAAACTTCATTATGGATGTGAAGTTTATTCCTCTGCCTCAGAAGCCCGTCTTCGTATTTTAGATTCCATACATCATGCTGGTGTTCGTCTCGCCACTGGGGCATTCCGATCTTCCCCGATTTCGAGTTTGTTGGCTGATGCTGGTGTCCTTCCTCTAGACTTGCTCCGCTCTTCCCTTTTGATGAGATGTTGGTATCGTTTATCTCGTCTCCCAGACTCCGTGCCCTTTCTCAAGGTCTCTCAAGATTCTCGGTCACCTATTTTTGTCACTCGGCCATCCTTTCCAAAGCCCTTTGGTTTCAGGGTGCAGTCGATTATGTCTAGCTTCTCTGTTCCTTCTGTGCCGATCACTACCCACCGTGTCCCGAGGGTGGGCTACTGGCTTCTCTCCAAGGTGACATTTTGTCGTTTCTTCTCATCCAGTAAGGCCTCCCTTCCTTCTCAGGTTTTATTTTCTCTGTTTTTAGAGCATGCCTCTTCTCATGGGGACTCCATACCAGTTTATACTGATGGATCTAAGTCTGATGCGAGTGTGGGCTTTGGTGTGGTGTTTCCCACCTTCTGTCGAGGTGGCAGCCTCCCTGTGACTGCTTCTGTTTTTACGACTGAGCTGACTGCTATTTTATTTGCCCTTCAGATTCTCTTCACTCTCCCCCACACTGCTTTTACTGTTTTTAGTGACTCACGAAGTGCTCTTTCTGCAATGGAGTCTTTTAATCCCTCTCATCCTTTGGTTTTATCCTTTTTAGAGTGGCTTTTCCTTTTAGGGCGTCGTGGACGTCGTGTAGATTTCTGTTGGGTTCCAGCTCATGTAGGAGTGGCAGGGAATGAACGAGCTGATCAGCTGGCCAAGGCGGCAGCGGCTCGTCCCCTCTTGCACAGTCCCCTCTGTATCGTCTGCCTGCTGCAGATATGTGCTCCTTTATTGCCTTCAGGGTTTGGTGCTTTTGGCAGGAGCATTGGGATGCTGTGGGTGCCAATAAGTTGTGCTCGATTTGCCAGAAGGTGGGCTCATTCAGTTACCAGGGCTTCCCTCGTCAATGGGAGACTGCTTTGTGCCGCCTCCGCATTGGCCACACCCTTTTCTCTCACGGTTTTTTAATGGAGAGGGCTCCTCCTCCATTCTGTGATGACTGTCTGCTTCCCTTAACTGTTCGGCACCTGTTGGTGGAGTGTCCTAGTCTTGAGGATTTGCGGCGTCGGTTCCTCTCTGACCACCAAACGGATGGTGGTGTGTATCATCTTTCCTCCGTGCTTGGGGAGGATGCCTGTGTCTTGAGAGGGGCAACCCTCTACTTTGTGAAGGAGGCAGGACTTCTTAAGGATATTTAGAATTTCTCCTTTTTTATTGTGTGGCATATCCTCTGTTTTCTGTTTTTTGCTTTTTACTTCCTTGTTATACGGCGGCATATGACCCTGGCAGTTGCGCCGCCATGATTATTATTTAAAAAAAAAAAAAAAGTTTCATAATCATGAACAATAACTTAATATTGGTATGAAATACATGCAACTATTTCACATCACTATTTTGGCTTTCATGATTATTGATTCTTGTTGGTCTAATACCCCTTCAGGGTGATAGCCAAATAAAAAGAAAAAATCTGAGATGTTATACTGGGAGGAGGGTTGATTTTACTTGCTTTTTTTACTCATTACTTGTTTTTTAGTTTTATGGATCTATAAAGTTCTGTTATTTTCATCAAGTCTGAGCTGATTGTATAGAAAAATTGTAATACCTGATGATGGCCTGAGGTGGGCCGAAAATTCTTATTATACTGAGAGTGTTTACTGCATTAATTTTACTACTGTTCTGGAAGTTGCGATGTCCAAGATCGCCTGCAGAGGTCTTTTTTGGTCGATATAGAAGAAGTTCTCTGACATCCTACCAAACTTTAGAAAAATTACATCTTAAAGTCAGCCAAATAAGACATGATATATGGTTTTTAGAGAAACGTTGAGAAAATGCCATCCTTCCCAAATTTTTGAAATTTAAAGCAAAATTCAGTAATTCAGCTGATGCTTTACTAGGAGAATAATTACTAATATAAAAGTATTGACCTGAAATCAATGGAGCTAATAGTATTTAATGGTCTGTTCGAATCTACAGGTTTTCGTGTTTAAAGGAAACCCGGTTTTTAGGGCTGATTTTTGGCAGCCGGTTGACTTGGGTCCCTCACTTGAGGTACGTAAAAGCTGAGTGTCTCAGAGCATTGGGTCTCTTGAAAGTTTTAGCGCACACATACTGGGGAGCTGATGGCAAGACCCTCCTCCTCTTGCATCAGTCTCTGATTTTATCCAAACTTCATTATGGATGTGAAGTTTATTCCTCTGCCTCAGAAGCCCGGCTTCGTATTTTAGATTCCATACATCATGCTGGTGTTCGTCTCGCCACTGGGGCATTCCGATCTTCCCCGATTTCGAGTTTGTTGGCTGATGCTGGTGTCCTTCCTCTAGACTTGCTCCGCTCTTCCCTTTTGATGAGATGTAGGAATCGCTTATCTCGTCTCCCAGACTCCGTGCCCTTTCTCAAGGTCTCTCAAGATTCTCGGTCACCTATTTTTGTCACTCGGCCATCCTTTCCAAAGCCCTTTGGTTTCAGGGTGCAGTCAATTATGCCTAGCTTCTCTGTTCCTTCTGTGCCGTTCACTACCCACCGTGTCCCGAGGGTGGGCTACTGACTTCTCCCCAGAGTGACATTTTCTCGTTTCTTCTCATCCAGTAAGGCCTCCCTTCCTTCTCAGGTTTTATTTTCTCTCTTTTTAGAGCATACCTTTTCTCATGGGGACTCCATACCAGTTTATACTGATGGATCTAAGTCTGACGCGGGTGTGGGCTTTGGTGTGGTGTTTCCCACCTTCTGTCGAGGTGGGAGTCTCCCTGTGACTGCTTCTGTTTTTACGGCTGAGCTGATTGCTATTTTATTTGCCCTTCAGATTCTCTTCACTCTCCCCCACACTGCTTTTACTGTTTTTAGTGACTCTCGAAGTGCTCTTTCTGCAATGGAGTCTTTTAATCCCTCTCATCCTTTGGTTTTATTCATTTTAGAGTGGCTTTTCCTTTTTGGGCGTCGTGGACGTCGTGTAGATTTCTGTTGGGATCCAACTCATCTAGGAATGCCAGGGAATGAACGAGCTGATCAGCTGGCCAAGTCAGCAGCGGCTCGTCCCCTTCTTGTACAGTCCCCTCTGTATCGTCTACCTACTGGAGATATGCGTTCTTTTATTGCCTTCAGGGTTTGGTGCTGTTCGCAGGAGCATTGGGATGCTCCTAAGGTGGGCTCATTCAGTTACCAGGGCTTCCCTCGTCAATGGGAGACTGCTTTGTGCTTCCTACGCATTGGCCACACCCGTTTCTCTCACGGTTTTTAAATGGAGGGGGCTCCTCCTCCATTCTGTGATGACTGTCTGCTTCCCTTAACTCTTCGGCACCTGTTGGTGGAGTGTCCTAGTCTTGAGGATTTGCGGCGTCGGTTCCTCTCTGACCATCAAACGGATGGTGGTGTGTATCATCTTTCCTCCGTGCTTGGGGAGGATGCCTGTATCTTGAGAGGGGCAACCCTCTCCTTTGTGAAGGAGGCAGGACTTCTTAAGGATATTTAGAATTTCTCCTTTTTTATTATGTGGCTTATCCTCTGTTTTCTGTTTTTTGCTTTTTACTTCCTTGTTATACGGCGGCATATGACCCTGGCAGTTGCGCCGCCATGATTATTATTTAAAAAAAAAAAGAAGTTTCATAATCATGAATAATAACTTAATATTGGTATGAAATAGATGCAACTATTTCACATCACTATTTTGGCTTTCATGATTATTGATTCTTGTTGGTCTAATGCCCCTTCTGGGTGATGGCCAATAAAAAGAAAAAATCTGAGATGTTATACTGGGAGGAGGGTTGATTTTACTTGCTTTTTTTACTTATTACATGTTTTTTTTAGTTTTATGGATCAATAAAGTTCTGTTATTTTCATCAAGTCTGAGCTGATTGTATAGAACAAATGTAATACCTGATGATGGCCTGAGGTGGGCAGAAAATTCTGATTATACTGAGAGTGTTTACTGCATTAATTTTACTACTGTTCTGGAAGTTGCGATGTCCAAGTTCGCCTGCAGAGGTCTTACTTGGTCGATATAGAAGAAGTTCTCTGACATCCTACCAAACTTTAGAAAAATTTCGTCTTAAAGTCAGCCAAATAAGACATGATATATGGTTTTTAGAGAAATGTTGGGAAAATGACATCCTTCCCAAATTTTTGAAATTTAAAGCAAAATTCAGTAATTCAGCTGATGCTTTACTAGGAGAATAATTACTAATATAAAAGTATTGACCTGAAATCAATGTAGCTAATAGTACTTAATGGTCTGTTCAAATCTATAGGTTTTCGTGTTTAAAGGAAACCCGGTTTTTAGGGCTGATTTTTGGCAGCCGGTTGACTTGGGTCCCTCACTTGAGGTACGTAAAAGCTGAGTGTCTCAGAGCATTGGGTCTCTTGAAAGTTTTAGCGCACACATACTGGGGAGCTGATCGCAAGACCCTCCTCCTCTTGCATCAGTCTCTGATTTTATCCAAACTTCATTATGGATGTGAAGTTTATTCCTCTGCCTCAGAAGCCCGGCTTCGTATTTTAGATTCCATACATCATGCTGGTGTTCGTCTCGCCACTGGGGCATTCCGATCTTCCCCGATTTCGAGTTTGTTGGCTGATGCTGGTGTCCTTCCTCTAGACTTGCTCCGCTCTTCCCTTTTGATGAGATGTTGGTATCGTTTATCTCGTCTCCCAGACTCCGTGCCCTTTCTCAAGGTCTCTCAAGATTCTCGGTCACCTATTTTTGTCACTCGGCCATCCTTTCCAAAGCCCTTTGGTTTCAGGGTGCAGTCGATTATGTCTAGCTTCTCTGTTCCTTCTGTGCCGATCACTACCCACCGTGTCCCGAGGGTGGGCTACTGGCTTCTCTCCAAGGTGACATTTTGTCGTTTCTTCTCATCCAGTAAGGCCTCCCTTCCTTCTCAGGTTTTATTTTCTCTGTTTTTAGAGCATGCCTCTTCTCATGGGGACTCCATACCAGTTTATACTGATGGATCTAAGTCTGATGCGAGTGTGGGCTTTGGTGTGGTGTTTCCCACCTTCTGTCGAGGTGGCAGCCTCCCTGTGACTGCTTCTGTTTTTACGACTGAGCTGACTGCTATTTTATTTGCCCTTCAGATTCTCTTCACTCTCCCCCACACTGCTTTTACTGTTTTTAGTGACTCACGAAGTGCTCTTTCTGCAATGGAGTCTTTTAATCCCTCTCATCCTTTGGTTTTATCCTTTTTAGAGTGGCTTTTCCTTTTAGGGCGTCGTGGACGTCGTGTAGATTTCTGTTGGGTTCCAGCTCATGTAGGAGTGGCAGGGAATGAACGAGCTGATCAGCTGGCCAAGGCGGCAGCGGCTCGTCCCCCTCTTGCACAGTCCCCTCTGTATCGTCTGCCTGCTGCAGATATGTGCTCCTTTATTGCCTTCAGGGTTTGGTGCTTTTGGCAGGAGCATTGGGATGCTGTGGGTGCCAGTAAGTTGTGCTCGATTTGCCAGAAGGTGGGCTCATTCAGTTACCAGGGCTTCCCTCGTCAATGGGAGACTGCTTTGTGCCGCCTCCGCATTGGCCACACCCTTTTCTCTCACGGTTTTTTAATGGAGAGGGCTCCTCCTCCATTCTGTGATGACTGTCTGCTTCCCTTAACTGTTCGGCACCTTTTGGTGGAGTGTCCTAGTCTTGAGGATTTGCGGCGTCGGTTCCTCTCTGACCACCAAACGGATGGTGGTGTGTATCATCTTTCCTCCGTGCTTGGGGAGGATGCCTGTGTCTTGAGAGGGGCAACCCTCTACTTTGTGAAGGAGGCAGGACTTCTTAAGGATATTTAGAATTTCTCCTTTTTTATTGTGTGGCATATCCTCTGTTTTCTGTTTTTTGCTTTTTACTTCCTTGTTATACGGCGGCATATGACCCTGGCAGTTGCGCCGCCATGATTATTATTTAAAAAAAAAAAAAAAGTTTCATAATCATGAACAATAACTTAATATTGGTATGAAATACATGCAACTATTTCACATCACTATTTTGGCTTTCATGATTATTGATTCTTGTTGGTCTAATACCCCTTCAGGGTGATAGCCAAATAAAAAGAAAAAATCTGAGATGTTATACTGGGAGGAGGGTTGATTTTACTTGCTTTTTTTACTCATTACTTGTTTTTTAGTTTTATGGATCTATAAAGTTCTGTTATTTTCATCAAGTCTGAGCTGATTGTATAGAAAAATTGTAATACCTGATGATGGCCTGAGGTGGGCCGAAAATTCTGATTATACTGAGAGTGTTTACTGCATTAATTTTACTACTGTTCTGGAAGTTGCGATGTCCAAGATCGCCTGCAGAGGTCTTACTTGGTCGATATAGAAGAAGTTCTCTGACATCCTACCAAACTTTAGAAAAATTACATCTTAAAGTCAGCCAAATAAGACATGATATATGGTTTTTAGAGAAACGTTGAGAAAATGCCATCCTTCCCAAATTTTTGAAATTTAAAGCAAAATTCAGTAATTCAGCTGATGCTTTACTAGGAGAATAATTACTAATATAAAAGTATTGACCTGAAATCAATGGAGCTAATAGTATTTAATGGTCTGTTCGAATCTACAGGTTTTCGTGTTTAAAGGAAACCCGGTTTTTAGGGCTGTTTTTTATCAGCCGGTTGACTTGGGTCCCTCACTTGAGGTACGTAAAAGCTGAGTGTCTCAGAGCATTGGGTCTCTTGAAAGTTTTAGCGCACACATACTGGGGAGCTGATCGCAAGACCCTCCTCCTCTTGCATCAGTCTCTGATTTTATCCAAACTTCATTATGGATGTGAAGTTTATTCCTCTGCCTCAGAAGCCCGGCTTCGTATTTTAGATTCCATACATCATGCTGGTGTTCGTCTCGCCACTGGGGCATTCCGATCTTCCCCGATTTCGAGTTTGTTGGCTGATGCTGGTGTCCTTCCTCTAGAATTGCTCCGCTCTTCCCTTTTGATGAGATGTTAGTATCGCTTATCTCGTCTCCCAGACTCCGTGCCCTTTCTCAAGGTCTCTCAAGATTCTCGGTCACCTATTTTTGTCACTCGGCCATCCTTTCCAAAGCCCTTTGGTTTCAGGGTGCAGTCGATTATGTCTAGCTTCTCTGTTCCTTCTGTGCCGATCACTCCCCACCGTGTCCCGAGGGTGGGCTACTGGCTTCTCTCCAAGGTGACATCTTGTCGTTTCTTCTCATCCAGTAAGGCCTCCCTTCCTTCTCAGGTTTTATTTTCTCTGTTTTTAGAGCATACCTTTTCTCATGGGGACTCCATACCAGTTTATACTGATGGATCTAAGTCTGACGCGGGTGTGGGCTTTGGTGTGGTGTTTCCCACCTTCTGTCGAGGTGGGAGTCTCCCTGTGACTGCTTCTGTTTTTACGGCTGAGCTGATTGCTATTTTATTTGCCCTTCAGATTCTCTTGACTCTCCCCCACACTGCTTTTACTGTTTTTAGTGACTCACAAAGTGCTCTTTCTGCAATGGAGTCTTTTAATCCCTCTCATCCTTTGGTTTTATTCATTTTAGAGTGGCTTTTCCTTTTTGGGCGTCGTGGACGTCGTGTAGATTTCTGTTGGTATCCAACTCATCTAGGAATGCCAGGGAATGAACGAGCTGATCAGCTGGCCAAGGCAGCAGCGGCTCGTCCCCTTCTTGTACAGTCCCCTCCGCATCGTCTGCCTACTTGAGATATGCGTTCTTTTATTGCCTTCAGGGTTTGGTGCTGTTGGCAGGAGCATTGGGATGCTTCTAAGGTGGGCTCATTCAATTTCCAGGGCTTCCCTCGTCAATGGGAGACTGCTTTGTGCTGCCTCTGCATTGGCCACACCCGTTTCTCTCACGGTTTTTTAATGGAGAGGGCTCCTCCTCCATTCTGTGATGACTGTCTGCTTCCCTTAACTGTTCGGCACCTGTTGGTGGAGTGTCCTAGTCTTGAGGATTTGCGGCGTCGGTTCCTCTCTGAAAACCAAACGGATGGTGGTGTGTATCATCTTTCCTCCGTGCTTGGGGAGGATGCCTGTATCTTGAGAGGGGCAACCCTCTCCTTTGTGAAGGAGGCAGGACTTCTTAAGGATATTTATAATTTCTCCTTTTTTATTATGTGGCTTATCCTCTGTTTTCTGTTTTTTGCTTTTTACTACCTGGTTATACGGCGGCATATGACCCTGGCAGTTGCGCCGCCATGATTATTATTTAAAAAAAAAATGAAAGTTTCATAATCATGAATAATAACTTAATATTAGTATCAAATATATGCAACTATTTCACATCACTATCTTGGCTTTCATGATAAATCATTCTTGTTGGTCTAATGCCCCTTCAGGGTGATGGCCAATAAAAAGAAAAAATCTGAGATGTTATACTGGGAGGAGGGTTGATTTTACTTGCTTTTTTTACTTATTACATGTTTTTTTAGTTTTATGGATCAATAAAGTTCTGTTATTTTCATCAAGTCTGAGCTGATTGTATAGAACAAATGTAATACCTGATGATGGCCTGAGGTGGGCAGAAAATTCTGATTATACTGAGAGTGTATACTGCATTAATTTTACTACTGTTCTGGAAGTTGCGATGTCCAAGATCGCCTGCAGAGGTCTTACTTGGTCGATATAGAAGAAGTTCTCTGACATCCTACCAAACTTTAGAAAAATTACATCTTAAAGTCAGCCAAATAAGACATGATATATGGTTTTTAGAGAAATGTTGGGAAAATGACATCCTTCCCAAATTTTTGAAATTTAAAGCAAAATTCAGTAATTCCGCTGATGCTTTACTAGGAAAATAATTACTAATATAAAAGTATTGACCTGAAATCAATGTAGCTAATGGTACTTAATTTTCTGTTTGAATCTATAGGTTTTCGTGTTTAAAGGAAACCCGGTTTTTAGGGCTGATTTTTGACAGCCGGTTGACTTGGGTCCCTCACTTGAGGTACGTAAAAGCTGAGTGTCTCAGAGCATTGGGTCTCTTGAAAGTTTTAGCGCACACATACTGGGGAGCTGATCGCAAGACCCTCCTCCTCTTGCATCAGTCTCTGATTTTATCCAAACTTCATTATGGATGTGAAGTTTATTCCTCTGCCTCAGAAGCCCGGCTTCGTATTTTAGATTCCATACATCATGCTGGTGTTCGTCTCGCCACTGGGGCATTCCGATCTTCCCCGATTTCGAGTTTGTTGGCTGATGCTGGTGTCCTTCCTCTAGAATTGCTCCGCTCTTCCCTTTTGATGAGATGTTAGTATCGCTTATCTCGTCTCCCAGACTCCGTGCCCTTTCTCAAGGTCTCTCAAGATTCTCGGTCACCTATTTTTGTCACTCGGCCATCCTTTCCAAAGCCCTTTGGTTTCAGGGTGCAGTCGATTATGTCTAGCTTCTCTGTTCCTTCTGTGCCGATCACTCCCCACCGTGTCCCGAGGGTGGGCTACTGGCTTCTCTCCAAGGTGACATCTTGTCGTTTCTTCTCATCCAGTAAGGCCTCCCTTCCTTCTCAGGTTTTATTTTCTCTGTTTTTAGAGCATACCTTTTCTCATGGGGACTCCATACCAGTTTATACTGATGGATCTAAGTCTGATGCGGGTGTGGGCTTTAGTGTGGTGTTTCCCACCTTCTGTCGAGGTGGCAGCCTCCCTGTGACTGCTTCCGATTTTACGACTGAGCTGACTGCTATTTTATTTGCCCTTCAGATTATCTTCACTCTCCCCCATACTGCTTTTACTGTTTTTAGTGACTCACGAAGTGCTCTTTCTGCAATGGAGTCTTTTAATCCCTCTCATCCTTTGGTTTTATTCATTTTAGAGTGGCTTTTCCTTTTAGGGCGTCGTGGACGTCGTGTAGATTTCTGGTGGGATCCAACTCGTGTAGGAATGCCAGGGAATGAACGAGCTGATCAGCTGGCCAAGGCGGCAAAGGCTCGTCCCCTTCTTGTACAGTCCCCTCTGTATCGTCTGCCTACTGGAGATATGCGTTCTTTTATTGCCTTCAGGGTTTGGTGCTGTTGGCAGGAGCATTGGGATGCTCCTAAGGTGGGCTCATTCAGTTACCAGGGCTTCCCTCGTCAATGGGAGACTGCTTTGTGCTGCCTCCGCATTGGCCACACCCGTTTCTCTCACGGTTTTTTAATGGAGAGAGCTCCTCCTCCATTCTGTGATGACTGTCTGGTTCCCTTAACTGTTCGGCACCTGTTGGTGGAGTGTCCTAGTCTTGAGGATTTGCGGCGTCGGTTCCTCTCTGACCACCAAACGGATGGTGGTGTGTATCATCTTTCCTCCGTGCTTGGGGAGGATGCCTGTATCTTGAGAGGGGCAACCCTCTCCTTTGTGAAGGAGGCAGGACTTCTTAAGGATATTTAGAATTTCTCCTTTTTTATTGTGTGGCTTATCCTCTGTTTTCTGTTTTTTGCTTTTTACTTCCTTGTTATACGGCGGCATATGACCCTGGCAGTTGCGCCGCCATGATTATTATTTAAAAAAAAAATAAAAGTTTCATAATCATGAATAATAACTTAATATTGGTATGAAATAGATGCAACTATTTCACATCACTACCTTGGCTTTCATGATTAATGATTCTTGTTGGTCTAATGCCCCTTCAGGGTGATGGCCAATAAAAAGAAAAAATCTGAGATGTTATACTGGGAGGAGGGTTGATTTTACTTGCTTTTTTTACTTATTACATGTTTTTTTAGTTTTATGGATCAATAAAGTTCTGTTATTTTCATCAAGTCTGAGCTGATTGTATAGAACAAATGTAATACCTGATGATGGCCTGAGGTGGGCAGAAAATTCTGATTATACTGAGAGTGTATACTGCATTAATTTTACTACTGTTCTGGAAGTTGCGATGTCCAAGATCGCCTGCAGAGGTCTTACTTGGTCGATATAGAAGAAGTTCTCTGACATCCTACCAAACTTTAGAAAAATTACATCCTAAAGTCAGCCAAATAAGACATAATATATGGTTTTTTAGAGAAATGTTGGGAAAATGACATCCTTCCCAAATATTTTGAAATTTAAAGCAAAATTCAGTAATTCAGCTGATGCTTTACTAGGAGAATAATTACTAATATAAAAGTATTGACCTGAAATCAATGTAGCTAATAGTACTTAATGGTCTGTTCGAATCTATAGGTTTTCGTGTTTAAAGGAAACCCGGTTTTTAGGGCTGATTTTTGACAGCCGGTTGACTTGGGTCCCTCACTTGAGGTACGTAAAAGCTGAGTGTCTCAGAGCATTGGGTCTCTTGAAAGTTTTAGCGCACACATACTGGGGAGCTGATCGCAAGACCCTCCTCCTCTTGCATCAGTCTCTGATTTTATCCAAACTTCATTATGGATGTGAAGTTTATTCCTCTGCCTCAGAAGCCCGGCTTCGTATTTTAGATTCTATACATCATGCTGGTGTTCGTCTCGCCACTGGGGCATTCCGATCTTCCCCGATTTCGAGTTTGTTGGCTGATGCTGGTGTCCTTCCTCTAGACTTGCTCCGCTCTTCCCTTTTGATGAGATGTTGGTATCGTTTATCTCGTCTCCCAGACTCCGTGCCCTTTCTCAAGGTCTCTCAAGATTCTCGGTCACCTATTTTTGTCACTCGGCCATCCTTTCCAAAGCCCTTTGGTTTCAGGGTGCAGTCGATTATGTCTAGCTTCTCTGTTCCTTCTGTGCCGATCACTACCCACCGTGTCCCGAGGGTGGGCTACTGGCTTCTCTCCAAGGTGACATTTTGTCGTTTCTTCTCATCCAGTAAGGCCTCCCTTCCTTCTCAGGTTTTATTTTCTCTGTTTTTAGAGCATGCCTCTTCTCATGGGGACTCCATACCAGTTTATACTGATGGATCTAAGTCTGATGCGAGTGTGGGCTTTGGTGTGGTGTTTCCCACCTTCTGTCGAGGTGGCAGCCTCCCTGTGACTGCTTCTGTTTTTACGACTGAGCTGACTGCTATTTTATTTGCCCTTCAGATTCTCTTCACTCTCCCCCACACTGCTTTTACTGTTTTTAGTGACTCACGAAGTGCTCTTTCTGCAATGGAGTCTTTTAATCCCTCTCATCCTTTGGTTTTATCCTTTTTAGAGTGGCTTTTCCTTTTAGGGCGTCGTGGACGTCGTGTAGATTTCTGTTGGGTTCCAACTCATGTAGGAGTGGCAGGGAATGAACGAGCTGATCAGCTGGCCAAGGCGGCAGCGGCTCGTCCCCCTCTTGCACAGTCCCCTCTGTATCGTCTGCCTGCTGCAGATATGCGCTCCTTTATTGCCTTCAGGGTTTGGTGCTGTTGGCAGGAGCATTGGGATGCTGTGGGTGCCAATAAGTTGCGCTCGATTTGCCAGAAGGTGGGCTCATTCAGTTACCAGGGCTTCCCTCGTCAATGGGAGACTGCTTTGTGCCGCCTCCGCATTGGCCACACCCGTTTCTCTCACGGTTTTTTAATGGAGAGGGCTCCTCCTCCATTCTGTGATGACTGTCTGGTTCCCTTTACTGTTCGGCACCTGTTGGTGGAGTGTCCTAGTCTTGAGGATTTGCGGCGTCGGTTCCTCTCTGACCACCAAACGGATGGTGGTGTGTATCATCTTTCCTCCGTGCTTGGGGAGGATGCCTGTGTCTTGAGAGGGGCAACCCTCTCCTTTGTGAAGGAGGCAGGACTTCTTAAGGATATTTAGAATTTCTCCTTTTTTATTGTGTGGCTTATCCTCTGTTTTCTGTTTTTTGCTTTTTACTTCATTGTTATACGGCGGCATATAACCCTGGCAGTTGCGCCGCCATGATTATTATTTAAAAAAAAAAAAAAAAAGGTTCATAATCATGAATAATAACTTAATATTGGTATGAAATAGATGCAACTATTTCACATCACTATTTTGGCTTTCATGATTATTGATTCTTGTTGGTCCAATGCCCCTTCAGGGTGATGGCCAAATAAAAAGATAAAATCTGAGATGTTATACTGGGAGGAGGGTTGATTTTACTTGCTTTTTTTACTTATTACATGTTTTTTTAGTTTTATGGATCAATAAAGTTCTGTTATTTTCATCAAGTCTGAGCTGATTGTATAGAACAAATGTAATACCTGATGATGGCCTGAGGTGGGCAGAAAATTCTGATTATACTGAGAGTGTATACTGCATTAATTTTACTACTGTTCTGGAAGTTGCGATGTCCAAGATCGCCTGCAGAGGTCTTACTTGGTCGATATAGAAGAAGTTCTCTGACATCCTACCAAACTTTAGAAAAATTACATCTTAAAGTCAGCCAAATAAGACATGATATATGGTTTTTCGAGAAATGTTGGGAAAATGACATCCTTCCCAAATTTTTGAAATTTAAAGCAGAATTCAGTAATTCAGCTGGTGCTTTACTAGGAGAATAATTACTAATATAAAAGTATTGACCTGAAATCAATGTAACTAATAGTACTTAATGGTCTGTTCGAATTTATAGGTTTTCGTGTTTAAAGGAAACCCGGTTTTTAGGGCTGATTTTTGACAGCCGGTTGACTTGGGTCCCTCACTTGAGGTACGTAAAAGCTGAGTGTCTCAGAGCATTGGGGTCTCTTGAAAGTTTTAGCGCACACATACTGGGGAGCTGATCGCAAGACCCTCCTCCTCTTGCATCAGTCTCTGATTTTATCCAAACTTCATTATGGATGTGAAGTTTATTCCTCTGCCTCAGAAGCCCGGCTTCGTATTTTAGATTCCATACATCATGCTGGTGTTCGTCTCGCCACTGGGGCATTCCGATCTTCCCCGATTTCGAGTTTGTTGGCTGATGCTGGTGTCCTTCCTCTAGAATTGCTCCGCTCTTCCCTTTTGATGAGATGTTAGTATCGCTTATCTCGTCTCCCAGACTCCGTGCCCTTTCTCAAGGTCTCTCAAGATTCTCGGTCACCTATTTTTGTCACTCGGCCATCCTTTCCAAAGCCCTTTGGTTTCAGGGTGCAGTCGATTATGTCTAGCTTCTCTGTTCCTTCTGTGCCGATCACTCCCCACCGTGTCCCGAGGGTGGGCTACTGGCTTCTCTCCAAGGTGACATCTTGTCGTTTCTTCTCATCCAGTAAGGCCTCCCTTCCTTCTCAGGTTTTATTTTCTCTGTTTTTAGACCATGCCTCTTCCCATGGGGACTCCATACCAGTTTATACTGATGGATCTAAGTCTGATGCGGGTGTGGTCTCTGGTGTGGTGTTTCCCACCTTCTGTCGAGGTGGCAGCCTCCCTGTGACTGCTTTTGTTTTTACGACTGAGCTGACTGCTATTTTATTTGCCCTTCAGATTCTCTTGACTCTCCCCCACACTGCTTTTACTGTTTTTAGTGACTCACGAAGTGCTCTTTCTGCAATGGAGTCTTTTAATCCCTCTCATCCTTTGGTTTTATCCTTTTTAGAGTGGCTTTTCCTTTTTGGGCGTCATGGACGTCGTGTAGATTTCTGTTGGGTTCCAGCTCATGTAGGAGTGGCAGGGAATGAACGAGCTAATCAGCTGGCCAAGGCGGCAGCGGCTCGTCCCCCTCTTGCACAGTCCCCTCTGTATCGTCTGCCAGCTGCAGATATGCGCTCCTTTATTGCCTTCAGGGTTTGGTGCTGTTGGCAGGAGCATTGGGATGCTGTGGGTGCCAATAAGTTGCGCTCGATTTGCCAGAAGGTGGGCTCATTCAGTTACCAGGGCTTCCCTCGTCAATGGGAGACTGCTTTGTGCCGCCTCCGCATTGGCCACACCCGTTTCTCTCACGGTTTTTTAATGGAGAGGGCTCCTCCTCCATTCTGTGATGACTGGTTCCCTTAACTGTTCGGCACCTGTTGGTGGAGTGTCCTAGTCTTGAGGATTTGCGGCGTCGGTTCCTCTCTGACCACCAAACGGATGGTGGTGTGTATCATCTTTCCTCCGTGCTTGGGGAGGATGCCTGTATCTTGAGAGGGGCAACCCTCTACTTTGTGAAGGAGGCAGGACTTCTTAAGGATATTTAGAATTTCTCCTTTTTTATTGTGTGGCTTATCCTCTGTTTTCTGTTTTTTGCTTTTTACTTCCTATTATACGGCGGCATATGACCCAGGCAGTTGCGCCGCCATGATTATTAATAATAAAAAAAAAAAAAGATTCATAATCATCAATAATAACTTAATATTGGTATGAAATAGATGCAACTATTCCACATCACTAATTTGGCTTTCATGATTATTGATTCTTGTTGGTCTAATGCCCCTTCAGGGTGATGGCCAAATAAAAAGAAAAAATCTGAAATGTTATACTGGGAGGAGGGTTGATTTTACTTGCTTTTTTTTTACTTATTACTTGTTTTTTTAGTTTAATGGATCAAAAAAGTTCTGTTATTTTCATCAAGTCTGAGCTGATTGTATAGAACAATTGTAATACCTGATGATGGCCTGAGGTGGGCCGAAAATTCTGATTATACTGGGAGTGTTTACTGCATTAATTTTACTACTGTTCTGGAAGTTGCGATGTCCAAGATCGCCTGCAGAGGTCTTACTTGGTCGATATAGAAGAAGTTCTCTGACATCCTACCAAACTTTAGAAAAATTACATCTTAAAGTCAGCCAAATAAGACATGATATATGGTTTTTCGAGAAATGTTGGGAAAATGACATCCTTCCCAAATTTTTGAAATTTAAAGCAGAATTCAGTAATTCAGCTGGTGCTTTACTAGGAGAATAATTACTAATATAAAAGTATTGACCTGAAATCAATGTAACTAATAGTACTTAATGGTCTGTTCGAATTTATAGGTTTTCGTGTTTAAAGGAAACCCGGTTTTTAGGGCTGATTTTTGACAGCCGGTTGACTTGGGTCCCTCACTTGAGGTACGTAAAAGCTGAGTGTCTCAGAGCATTGGGGTCTCTTGAAAGTTTTAGCGCACACATACTGGGGAGCTGATCGCAAGACCCTCCTCCTCTTGCATCAGTCTCTGATTTTATCCAAACTTCATTATGGATGTGAAGTTTATTCCTCTGCCTCAGAAGCCCGGCTTCGTATTTTAGATTCCATACATCATGCTGGTGTTCGTCTCGCCACTGGGGCATTCCGATCTTCCCCGATTTCGAGTTTGTTGGCTGATGCTGGTGTCCTTCCTCTAGACTTGCTCCGCTCTTCCCTTTTGATGAGATGTTGGTGTCGCTTATCTCGTCTCCCAGACTCCGTGCCCTTTCTCAAGGTCTCTCAAGATTCTCGGTCACCTATTTTTGTCACTCGGCCATCCTTTCCAAAGCCCTTTGGTTTCAGGGTGCAGTCGATTATGTCTAGCTTCTCTGTTCCTTCTGTGCCGATCACTTCCCACCGTGTCCCGAGGGTGGGCTACTGGCTTCTCTCCAAGGTGACATTTTGTCGTTTCTTCTCATCCAGTAAGGCTTCCCTTCCTTCTCAGGTTTTATTTTCTCTGTTTTTAGAGCATGCCTCTTCTCATGGGGACTCCATACCAGTTTATACTGATGGATCTAAGTCTGATGCGGGTGTGGGCTTTGGTGTGGTGTTTCCCACCTTCTGTCGAGGTGGCAGCCTCCCTGTGACTGCTTCTGTTTTTACGACTGAGCTGACTGCTATTTTATTTGCCCTTCAGTTTCTCTTCACTCTCCCCCACACTGCTTTTACTGTTTTTAGTGACTCACGAAGTGCTCTTTCTGCAATGGAGTCTTTTAATCCCTCTCATCCTTTGGTTTTATCCTTTTTAGAGTGGCTTTTCCTTTTTGGGCGTCATGGACGTCGTGTAGATTTCTGTTGGGTTCCAGCTCATGTAGGAGTGGCAGGGAATGAACGAGCTAATCAGCTGGCCAAGGCGGCAGCGGCTCGTCCCCCTCTTGCACAGTCCCCTCTGTATCGTCTGCCAGCTGCAGATATGCGCTCCTTTATTGCCTTCAGGGTTTGCTGCTGTTGGCAGGAGCATTGGGATGATGTGGGTGCCAATAAGTTGCGCTCGATTTGCCAGGAGGTGGGCTCATTCAATTACCAGGGCTTCCCTCGTCAATGGGAGACTGCTTTGTGCTGCCTCCGCATTGGCCACACCCGTGTCTCTCACGGTTTTTTAATGGAGAGAGCTCCTCCTCCATTCTGTGATGACTGTCTGCTTCCCTTAACTGGTCGGGACCTGTTGGTGGAGTGTCTTAATCTTGAGGATTTGCGGCGTCGGTTCCTCTCTGACCACCAAACGGGTGGTGGTGTGTATCATCTTTCCTCCGTGCTTGGGGAGGATGCCTGTGTCTTGAGAGGGGCAACCTTCTTCTTTGTGAAGGAGGCAGGACTTCTTAAGGATATTTTGAATTTCTCCTTTTTTATTATGTGGCTTATCCTCTGTTTTCTGTTTTTTGCTTTTTACTTCCTTGTTATACGGCGGCATATGACCCTGGCAGTTGCGCCGCCATGATTATTATTTAAAAAAAAAAAAAAAAAAAAGGTTAATAATCATTAATAATAAATTAATATTTGTATTAAATAGATGCAACTATTTCACGTCACTATTCTGGCTTTCATGATTATTGATTCTTGTTGGTCTAATGCCCCTTCAGGGTGATGGCCAATAAAAAGAAAAAAACTGAGATGTTATACTGGGAGGAGGGTTGATTTTACTTGCTTTTTTTACTTATTACATGTTTTTTAGTTTTATGGATCAATAAAGTTCTGTTATTTTCATCAAGTCTGAGCTGATTGTATAGAACAAATGTAATACCTGATGATGGCCTGAGGTGGGCAGAAAATTCTGATTATACTGAGAGTGTTTACTGCATTAATTTTACTACTGTTCTGGAAGTTGCGATGTCCAAGATCGCCTGCAGAGGTCTTATTTGGTCGATATAGAAGAAGTTCTCTGACATCCTACCAAACTTTAGAAAAATTACATCTTAAAGTCAGCCAAATAAGACATGATATATGGTTTTTAGAGAAACGTTGAGAAAATGCCATCCTTCCCAAATTTTTGAAATTTAAAGCAAAATTCAGTAATTCAGCTGAGGCTTTACTAGGAGAATAATTACTAATATAAAAGTATTGACCTGAAATCAATGGAGCTAATAGTATTTAATGGTCTGTTCGAATCTATAGGTTTTCGTGTTTAAAGGAAACCCGGTTTTTAGGGCTGATTTTTGACAGCCGGTTGACTTGGGTCCCTCACTTGAGGTACGTAAAAGCTGAGTGTCTCAGAGCATTGGGTCTCTTGAAAGTTTTAGCGCACACATACTGGGGAGCTGATCGCAAGACCCTCCTCCTCTTGCATCAGTCTCTGATTTTATCCAAACTTCATTATGGATGTGAAGTTTATTCCTCTGCCTCAGAAGCCCGGCTTCGTATTTTAGATTCCATACATCATGCTGGTGTTCGTCTCGCCACTGGGGCATTCCGATCTTCCCCGATTTCGAGTTTGTTGGCTGATGCTGGTGTCCTTCCTCTAGACTTGCTCCGCTCTTCCCTTTTGATGAGATGTAGGAATCGCTTATCTCGTCTCCCAGACTCCGTGCCCTTTCTCAAGGTCTCTCAAGATTCTCGGTCACCTATTTTTGTCACTCGGCCATCCTTTCCAAAGCCCTTTGGTTTCAGGGTGCAGTCAATTATGTCTAACTTCTCTGTTCCTTCTGTGCCGTTCACTACCCACCGTGTCCCGAGGGTGGGCTACTGACTTCTCCCCAGAGTGACATTTTCTCGTTTCTTCTCATCCAGTAAGGCCTCCCTTCCTTCACAGGTTTTATTTTCTCTCTTTTTAGAGCATACCTTTTCTCATGGGGACTCCATACCAGTTTATACTGATGGATCTAAGTCTGACGCGGGTGTGGGCTTTGGTGTGGTGTTTCCCACCTTCTGTCGAGGTGGGAGTCTCCCTGTGACTGCTTCTGTTTTTACGGCTGAGCTGATTGCTATTTTATTTGCCCTTCAGATTCTCTTCACTCTCCCCCACACTGCTTTTACTGTTTTTAGTGACTCTCGAAGTGCTCTTTCTGCAATGGAGTCTTTTAATCCCTCTCATCCTTTGGTTTTATTCATTTTAGAGTGGCTTTTCCTTTTACGGCGTCGTGGACGTCGTGTAGATTTCTGTTGGGATCCAACTCATGTAGGAATGCCAGGGAATGAACGAGCTGATCAGCTGGCCAAGGCGGCAGCGGCTCGTCCCCCTCTTGCACAGTCCCCTCTGTATCGTCTGCCTACTGCAGATATGTGTTCTTTTATTGCCTTCAGGGTTTGGTGCTGTTGGCAGGATCATTGGGATGCTCCTAAGGTGGGCTCATTCAGTTACCAGGGCTTCCCTCGTCAATGGGAGACTGTTTTGTGCTTCCTCCGCATTGGCCACACCCGTTTCTCTCACGGTTTTTTAATGGAGGGGGCACCTCCTCCATTCTGTGATGACTGTCTGGTTCCCTTAACTCTTCGGCACCTGTTGGTGGAGTGTCCTAGTCTTGAGGATTTGCGGCGTCGGTTCCTCTCTGACCATCAAACGGATGGTGGTGTGTATCATCTTTCCTCCGTGCATGGGGAGGATGCCTGTATCTTGAGAGGGGCAACCCTCTCCTTTGTGAAGGAGGCAGGACTTCTTAAGGATATTTAGAATTTCTCCTTTTTTATTGTGTGACATCCTCTGTTTTCTGTTTTTTGCTTTTTACTTCCTTGTTATACGGCGGCATATGACCCTGGCAGTTGCGCCGCCATGATTATTATTTAAAAAAAAAAAAAAGTTTCATAATCATGAATAATAACTTAATATTGGTATGAAATAGATGCAACTATTTCACATCACTATTTTGGCTTTCATGATTATTGATTCTTGTTGGTCTAATGCCCCTTCTGGATGATGGCCAATAAAAAGAAAAAATCTGAGATGTTATACTGGGAGGAGGGTTGATTTTACTTGCTTTTTTTACTTATTACATGTTTTTTTAGTTTTATGGATCAATAAAGTTCTGTTATTTTCATCAAGTCTGAGCTGATTGTATAGAACAAATGTAATACCTGATGATGGCCTGAGGTGGGCAGAAAATTCTGATTATACTGAGAGTGTTTACTGCATTAATTTTACTACTGTTCTGGAAGTTGCGATGTCCAAGATCGCCTGCAGAGGTCTTACTTGGTCGATATAGAAGAAGTTCTCTGACATCCTACCAAACTTTAGAAAAATTACGTCTTAAAGTCAGCCAAATAAGACATGATATATGGTTTTTAGAGAAATGTTGGGAAAATGACATCCTTCCCAAATTTTTGAAATTTAAAGCAAAATTCAGTAATTCAGCTGATGCTTTACTAGGAGAATAATTACTAATATAAAAGTATTGACCTGAAATCAATGTAGCTAATAGTACTTAATGGTCTGTTCGAATCTTTAGATTTTCGTGTTTAAAGGAAACCCGGTTTTTAGGGCTGATTTTTGGCAGCCGGTTGACTTGGGTCCCTCACTTGAGGTACGTAAAAGCTGAGTGTCTCAGAGCATTGGGTCTCTTGAAAATTTTAGCGCACACATACTGGGGAGCTGATCGCAAGACCCTCCTCCTCTTGCATCAGTCTCTGATTTTATCCAAACTTCATTATGGATGTGAAGTGTATTCCTCTGCCTCAGATGCCCGTCTTCATATTTTAGATTCTATACATCATGCTGGTGTTCGTCTCGCCACTGGGGCATTCCGATCTTCCCCGATTTCGAGTTTGTTGGCTGATGCTGGTGTCCTTCCTCTAGACTTGCTCCGCTCTTCCCTTTTGATGAGATGTTGGTATCGTTTATCTCGTCTCCCAGACTCCGTGCCCTTTCTCAAGGTCTCTCAAGATTCTCGGTCACCTATTTTTGTCACTCGGCCATCCTTTCCAAAGCCCTTTGGTTTCAGGGTGCAGTCGATTATGTCTAGCTTCTCTGTTCCTTCTGTGCCGATCACTACCCACCGTGTCCCGAGGGTGGGCTACTGGCTTCTCTCCAAGGTGACATTTTGTCGTTTCTTCTCATCCAGTAAGGCCTCCCTTCTCAGCTTTTATTTTCTCTGTTTTTAGAGCATGCCTCTTCTCATGGGGACTCCATACCAGTTTATACTGATGGATCTAAGTCTGATGCGAGTGTGGGCTTTGGTGTGGTGTTTCCCACCTTCTGTCGAGGTGGCAGCCTCCCTGTGACTGCTTCTGTTTTTACGACTGAGCTGACTGCTATTTTATTTGCCCTTCAGATTCTCTTCACTCTCCCCCACACTGCTTTTACTGTTTTTAGTGACTCACGAAGTGCTCTTTCTGCAATGGAGTCTTTTAATCCCTCTCATCCTTTGGTTTTATCCTTTTTAGAGTGGCTTTTCCTTTTAGGGCGTCGTGGACGTCGTGTAGATTTCTGTTGGGTTCCAGCTCATGTAGGAGTGGCAGGGAATGAACGAGCTGATCAGCTGGCCAAGGCGGCAGCGGCTCGTCCCCCTCTTGCACAGTCCCCTCTGTATCGTCTGCCTGCTGCAGATATGTGCTCCTTTATTGCCTTCAGGGTTTGGTGCTTTTGGCAGGAGCATTGGGATGCTGTGGGTGCCAATAAGTTGTGCTCGATTTGCCAGAAGGTGGGCTCATTCAGTTACCAGGGCTTCCCTCGTCAATGGGAGACTGCTTTGTGCCGCCTCCGCATTGGCCACACCCTTTTCTCTCACGGTTTTTTAATGGAGAGGGCTCCTCCTCCATTCTGTGATGACTGTCTGCTTCCCTTAACTGTTCGGCACCTGTTGGTGGAGTGTCCTAGTCTTGAGGATTTGTGGCGTCGGTTCCTCTCTGACCACCAAACGGATGGTGGTGTGTATCATCTTTCCTCCGTGCTTGGGGAGGATGCCTGTGTCTTGAGAGGGGCAACCCTCTACTTTATGAAGGAGGCAGGACTTCTTAAGGATATTTAGAATTTCTCCTTTTTTATTGTGTGGCATATCCTCTGTTTTCTGTTTTTTGCTTTTTACTTCCTTGTTATACGGCGGCATATGACCCTGGCAGTTGCGCCGCCATGATTATTATTTAAAAAAAAAAAAAGTTTCATAATCATGAACAATAACTTAATATTGGTATGAAATACATGCAACTATTTCACATCACTATTTTGGCTTTCATGATTATTGATTCTTGTTGGTCTAATACCCCTTCAGGGTGATAGCCAAATAAAAAGAAAAAATCTGAGATGTTATACTGGGAGGAGGGTTGATTTTACTTGCTTTTTTTACTCATTACTTGTTTTTTAGTTTTATGGATCTATAAAGTTCTGTTATTTTCATCAAGTCTGAGCTGATTGTATAGAAAAATTGTAATACCTGATGATGGCCTGAGGTGGGCCGAAAATTCTTATTATACTGAGAGTGTTTACTGCATTAATTTTACTACTGTTCTGGAAGTTGCGATGTCCAAGATCGCCTGCAGAGGTCTTATTTGGTCGATATAGAAGAAGTTCTCTGACATCCTCCCAAACTTTAGAAAAATTACATCTTAAAGTCAGCCAAATAAGACATGATATATGGTTTTTAGAGAAACGTTGAGAAAATGCCATCCTTCCCAAATTTTTGAAATTTAAAGCAAAATTCAGTAATTCAGCTGATGCTTTACTAGGAGAATTATTACTAATATAAAAGTATTGACCTGAAATCAATGGAGCTAATAGTATTTAATAGTCTGTTCGAATCTATAGGTTTTCGTGTTTAAAGGAAACCCGGTTTTTAGGGCTGATTTTTGGCAGCCGGTTGACTTGGGTCCCTCACTTGAGGTACGTAAAAGCGGAGTGTCTCAGAGCATTGGGTCTCTTGAAAGTTTTAGCGCACACATACTGGGGAGCTGATGGCAAGACCCTCCTCCTCTTGCATCAGTCTCTGATTTTATCCAAACTTCATTATGGATGTGAAGTTTATTCCTCTGCCTCAGAAGCCCGGCTTCGTATTTTAGATTCCATACATCATGCTGGTGTTCGTCTCGCCACTGGGGCATTCCGATCTTCCCCGATTTCGAGTTTGTTGGCTGATGCTGGTGTCCTTCCTCTAGACTTGCTCCGCTCTTCCCTTTTGATGAGATGTAGGAATCGCTTATCTCGTCTCCCAGACTCCGTGCCCTTTCTCAAGGTCTCTCAAGATTCTCGGTCACCTATTTTTGTCACTCGGCCATCCTTTCCAAAGCCCTTTGGTTTCAGGGTGCAGTCAATTATGCCTAGCTTCTCTGTTCCTTCTGTGCCGTTCACTACCCACCGTGTCCCGAGGGTGGGCTACTGACTTCTCCCCAGAGTGACATTTTCTCGTTTCTTCTCATCCAGTAAGGCCTCCCTTCCTTCTCAGGTTTTATTTTCTCTCTTTTTAGAGCATACCTTTTCTCATGGGGACTCCATACCAGTTTATACTGATGGATCTAAGTCTGACACGGGTGTGGGCTTTGGTGTGGTGTTTCCCACCTTCTGTCGAGGTGGGAGTCTCCCTGTGACTGCTTCTGTTTTTACGGCTGAGCTGATTGCTATTTTATTTGCCCTTCAGATTCTCTTCACTCTCCCCCACACTGCTTTTACTGTTTTTAGTGACTCTCGAAGTGCTCTTTCTGCAATGGAGTCTTTTAATCCCTCTCATCCTTTGGTTTTATTCATTTTAGAGTGGCTTTTCCTTTTACGGCGTCGTGGACGTCGTGTAGATTTCTGTTGGGATCCAACTCATGTAGGAATGCCAGGGAATGAACGAGCTGATCAGCTGGCCAAGGCGGCAGCGGCTCGTCCCCTTCTTGTACAGTCCCGTCTGTATCGTCTGCCTACTGCAGATATGTGTTCTTTTATTGCCTTCAGGGTTTGGTGCTGTTGGCAGGAGCATTGGGATGCTCCTAAGGTGGGCTCATTCAGTTACCAGGGCTTCCCTCCTCAATGGGAGACTGTTTTGTGCTTCCTACGCATTGGCCACACCCGTTTTTCTCACGGTTTTTAAATGGAGGGGGCTCCTCCTCCATTCTGTGATGACTGTCTGCTTCCCTTAACTCTTCGGCACCTGTTGGTGGAGTGTCCTAGTCTTGAGGATTTGCGGCGTCGGTTCCTCTCTGACCATCAAACGGATGGTGGTGTGTATCATCTTTCCTCCGTGCTTGGGGAGGATGCCTGTATCTTGAGAGGGGCAACCCTCTCCTTTGTGAAGGAGGCAGGACTTCTTAAGGATATTTAGAATTTCTCCTTTTTTATTGTGTGACATCCTCTGTTTTCTGTTTTTTGCTTTTTACTTCCTTGTTATACGGCGGCATATGACCCTGGCAGTTGCGCCGCCATGATTATTATTTAAAAAAAAAAAGAAGTTTCATAATCATGAATAATAACTTAATATTGGTATGAAATAGATGCAACTATTTCACATCACTATTTTGGCTTTCATGATTATTGATTCTTGTTGGTCTAATGCCCCTTCTGGGTGATGGCCAATAAAAAGAAAAAATCTGAGATGTTATACTGGGAGGAGGGTTGATTTTACTTGCTTTTTTTACTTATTACATGTTTTTTTAGTTTTATGGATCAATAAAGTTCTGTTATTTTCATCAAGTCTGAGCTGATTGTATAGAACAAATGTAATACCTGATGATGGCCTGAGGTGGGCAGAAAATTCTGATTATACTGAGAGTGTTTACTGCATTAATTTTACTACTGTTCTGGAAGTTGCGATGTCCAAGATCGCCTGCAGAGGTCTTACTTGGTCTATATAGAAGAAGTTCTCTGACATCCTACCAAACTTTAGAAAAATTTCGTCTTAAAGTCAGCCAAATAAGACATGATATATGGTTTTTAGAGAAATGTTGGGAAAATGACATCCTTCCCAAATTTTTGAAATTTAAAGCAAAATTCAGTAATTCAGCTGATGCTTTACTAGGAGAATAATTACTAATATAAAAGTATTGACTTGAAATCAATGTAGCTAATAGTACTTAATGGTCTGTTCAAATCTATAGGTTTTCGTGTTTAAAGGAAACCCGGTTTTTAGGGCTGATTTTTGGCAGCCGGTTGACTTGGGTCCCTCACTTGAGGTACGTAAAAGCTGAGTGTCTCAGAGCATTGGGTCTCTTGAAAGTTTTAGCGCACACATACTGGGGAGCTGATCGCAAGACCCTCCTCCTCTTGCATCAGTCTCTGATTTTATCCAAACTTCATTATGGATGTGAAGTTTATTCCTCTGCCTCAGAAGCCCGGCTTCGTATTTTAGATTCTATACATCATGCTGGTGTTCGTCTCGCCACTGGGGCATTCCGATCTTCCCCGATTTCGAGTTTGTTGGCTGATGCTGGTGTCCTTCCTCTAGACTTCCTCCGCTCTTCCCTTTTGATGAGATGTTGGTATCGTTTATCTCGTCTCCCAGACTCCGTGCCCTTTCTCAAGGTCTCTCAAGATTCTCGGTCACCTATTTTTGTCACTCGGCCATCCTTTCCAAAGCCCTTTGGTTTCAGGGTGCAGTCGATTATGTCTAGCTTCTCTGTTCCTTCTGTGCCCCCCGCTGAAGGGGGTCACCTTGACGTGGTGGCGGGGCTTGAAGCGTGGCTGGCAGTGCCACCTACTTTGGAGGCATGCCTACCTTTGTAGGGTTCGGCATTAGTCAGTGTCGTGGACCAAGCACCCCCTACATCACTGGTAGAGGAGGCCTACTGGTGATGTTAGTCCCTGCCCATTTGCCATCTAGGGCGGGACTGTTGCCTCCCCACGTGTTTGCCGTGCGTGGCGTCCCGTAATGCTGGGAGACGGGAGTCCTGGAGGTTGAGTGATGCTGCATGGTGCGCCCTGCAGCTAGCAATACACCTCTTTGGTCCCTTATTCTGGCAAGACGGGTGGCCTGGTTGGGCCCGACCAGGTCAATCGGCTGGTCATGCGTTGGCTAGGGTCAAGTGGGCACTGGGGGACCTGGTGGCTCCTACCGTCCTGGAGTCACCCTTGTTCGGGTTCCCCGGTGGTTACCCGCGTATACTTCCCTGCTACCTCTGGGGTCGCCAGTGGCATTGTCCCTGGCATAAGACCTCCCCTTGTTGGGCTCCATGGTGGGTGGAGGAGTGGGGGAATGAAGTTATTAAATTTTAATGGCAACTAAAACAAAAAATAAATATGAGGAACATCTGGGCCACTTAAAGTCTGGCCCAATTACATCCCCGCGTGAGGTCTTGCCAGGCTTTTATGAACAAGCCCACTTTGCTCGGTATTTGGTGATCCGGGCAGTAGAGGGTGTCAAAGTGGCAGAACTGGACATTTTTGAAGTCCATAGAAAAATCGTTAAGACATGTGGCAGGGAGCCAAAAATTTTGCCACAGCACGATGGGAGCCTGCTTGTGGAGGTTACCTCCCCAGAGGAGAAAGACAGACTCTGTTCTCTATCTGAGGTATCTGGGGCTCCAGTTACATGCTTGCCGCATCCCACATTCAACCAATCTCGTGGGGTAATCTACTCTAGAGAGCTGCTTAGGTACTCAGAAGCAAAGCTTCTTGAGGAAATGAAGGTACATGGAGTCATCAAAGTGGAAAGATTTCATAAGAAAATTGATGGTGTCCTTCTGCCCACGCCCTCCATTTTGTTAACGTTTGAGGTCACTCAGCTTCCCTCTTCCATTAAGGTTGCCTGGTTGTCCTTAAAGGTGAAGCTGTATATACCCAGTCCAAGACGCTGTTTTCATTGTCAAAAGTTTGGCCATGTTAGCAAATATTGTCGACGATTGTTGCAGGGCCTTCCTGCGATATGTGCTACATGTGGAATTTCCCATGAAGATATAGATTGTTCTGGTACAGAGACCTGTGTCAATTGTGGAGGTGGCCATGCAGCTACCTCCAAAGTTTGTGACAAATACAAATTTGAGTGTGAGGTTTTGTCTTTGCGGGCTCGTGAAAGGATTACCTTTAAGGAAGCTAAACACCGAGTTATGTCTATGTATATACGACCTGGAGTTTCTTTTGCTTCAGTTCTATCACGGTCCGTCCAGTCAGGCCGCAATTCTGGTGGTGATGAACAGAATTCTCAACGACGTGAGAGTCTGGGTACTCGGTCAACCTCCAACACGTCTGATAGGATGCAGATTCTCTCGGTGCCTGTCAGCAATAAATTTGCAACTTTGGTGGAAACTACTGATGGAGAAGACACCTCAGTTAGTACCTCCAAGAATATGCCCAAGAATACTTCTGTGATTCCATCCGAACTTGTACAAGCTGAGGTACATAGCCCTAAACGGTCCTCCAACAAACGCATTCGTGAGTCTACTGAGTCATTGACAGATGTTCCCCCAACTAAAGCCTCCCATGCTGATCAGGGTGGCCACTCTGACGGTGCTATTGTATCGGGCATAGATACTGATGTCCCGGTCATTGATACCGAGTTGGATGGTTTCGCTGTGGCCTCAGACATGAAGGTACCCTCTCTAAAGCCAGGGGATAAGCCCTCCCCTGCTTGTCAGGACCCCAGCCCTGAGGGATGCACGAGTGATTGCAGTCCCTCTGATGACACCGCATGCTCTGATCTGACTGAGGCAGCTTGTGGTCCCTCCAACAAGTCAGGTGAGTCGGTCACTTCTTCCTCTGTGGTACCGGTTGTTTCTCCCCCAGTTAACTCTGACAATTCTGCCCTCTCCCCTCCACATTCGGGGGCCAGGACCCTAATCCCTCCTGCTCGACCTCTCAGCTCACTGGGGGCCCCGGGCAGGGTCCAGAGTAGCACCTCCCCTCCTGTTGGGCTCCATGCTGCTGCCCGTGACAAACCCATTAGTGGACGTACCTGCATACCAAAGAAGACTGTCCCCCTTTCAGCACGAGTGCCAGTCTCCCTCTCTGGAGGCTCGTCAGGGCCCCCACATTCCCGCAAAAATTTTGACACTGGGAAGTCCAATTCTCGGATTATTCCACCTCAAAGGAAGAGTGTTGTAAAACTTTCCTCTTCCACGTCTTCACGTTTGCCTGCGGATGTTCGACATAAAGCGCGGGTTCCTGGTGCTGGACAGTCTCTTACCAAGGGCCTTCCTAAGCATCATTCCAAACCCGCTCGCATGTCAGGAGGTGTACAGTCACGCACTTAATCATTTTCCCCTCCACTATGGGTTCTATCATCCAGTGGAATTGTCGGGGTTTACGAGCTAACTATGAGGAACTGTGTCATCTAGTTTCTCAATTTACTCCGCTATGCATGTGTATCCAGGAGACCATGGTTGGTGATACTGCTCCTGCTGGTCCTTCTGGCTACAATGCTTTTTATTCTGATCCTGTGCTGGGCCATGGTCGTCATGGAGGTGCTGCTATCTTCCTTCGCCAGGATATTCCATTTAGTCATCTGGATATTTCCAGTCCCTTGCAGGCAGTTGCTGTCCGGATGTTTTTACATCGGCAGTATACAGTTTGCAGTCTTTATCTACCTCCTAGTGCAACTGTTGAAAGGGCGGATCTGGAACGCCTTATTCATGGCCTTCCTTCTCCCTTTCTGTTACTAGGTGATATGAATGGTCACCATCCACTATGGGGAAATAGTGAGGCCAACCCTCGGGGAGTTATGCTGGCCTCTTTAGTGGAAGATAAGGAGTTAGGCATTTTAAACTCCAATAAAATGACTTATTTCCATAGCCAGACAGGAACTTTTACTGCCATTGATTTGTCCTTATGTTCAGCTGATGCTCTTTTAGATTTTAACTGGGATGTGTTGCCAGACCTATATGGCAGCGACCATTTTCCGTTACTCTTAACTGCTAGTGCAGGTGGACCTCAGCCACGTCTTCCTCGCTGGCTTCTGGATAAGGCTGACTGGCCATATTTCAGGGAATTAAGTTCCATTTCCCTTTCTGTCAATGAGTTTGGCTGTCTTACGGAGGCTGTGTCATATTTCAATACCGTGCTGCACTCAGCAGCCCTATTATCTATTCCAAAAACAAAGGGTCAGTTTCCTAAACGTCCAGTTCCTTGGTGGAACTCGGAGTGTAGTTCCGCAGTGAAAGCCAAACGAATTGCCTTCTCACGATTTCGTCGTCACCGTGGGGATCCTCAGTATTTGGTGGCGTATCAGAGGGCACGAGCTCATATGAGGCGGGTCTTAAAGGAGGCTAGGCGTTCATCCTGGAAGGGTTATGTTTCCTCCATCAATTCGAGGACTTCCATCACCCAGGTGTGGAACCGGGTAAAGAAAATTTCAGGTAAATTTACTGTTCCATCCCCTCCTGTTTTATCTGCACCAGGTGGAACTGTGGCTGATCCATTTGCTGTTGCAGAATTGCTTGCTGACCATTTTGCCAGTGTGTCAAAGAAGGATGCAGATACACCTTTGGCTTGCCGCCGTCGGCGCCTAGAATCTCGAGGTCTCAGTTTTGCCTCTGTTGGGGGAGAGCCGTACAATGTTCCATTTTCAATTTCTGAACTCCAGGCAGCTCTGTCGCAGTGCCATGATTCCTCTCCTGGTTTTGATGATATTCCTTATGCCTTTTTACGCCACCTGTCTGATGAGTCCCTGTTGTTTTTGCTTTCACTGTTTAATAAGATCTGGTGTTCTGGGGGAGTTTCCGGCTTCTTGGGGTGTTGCTGTAGTTATCCCCATCCCCAAACCAGGTAAGGATCACCTACAGGCGACGAATTATCGGCCTATTTCTTTGACGTCTTGTATATGTAAAGTTTTGGAAAAGATGGTCAATGCTAGGCTTGTGTGGTTTTTAGAGAGAGGTGACTTCTTATCCCCTGCCCAGTATGGTTTTCGAAAAATGCGATCTACCTCTGATGCATTACTGTCCTTGGAATCTTCTGTCTGTGAGGCTTTTTCCACTAACCAACACCAGGTCACGGTCTTCTTTGATCTGGAAAAGGCATATGACACTGCATGGCGTCATGGTATTTTACTCTCTCTTCATGAGTTTGGTCTTCGTGGGCGCTTACCTGTTTTTATTCAACAGTTTTTATCTAACCGAATTTTAAGGGTGCGAGTGGGAGGAGTGCTTTCTAATGCCCGTGCACTAGAAGATGGAGTACCACAGGGGAGTATCCTCAGTGTTACTCTGTTCGCTGTAGCCATTAACAGCGTCATCAGTGTACTTCCTGATGGTGTACGAGGATCACTATATGTTGATGACCTCTCGATTTCCTTCACTGCATCTAGAATGTCTCTGATAGAGAGGAAGTTGCAGCTGGCTCTCAATAGAATTTCTGACTGGGCAGAAGCACGCGGTTTCCATTTTTCTGCAGCAAAGACAGTGGCTATACATTTTTGTCGTCTTCGAGGAGTCCACCCAGACCCTGACTTGTATCTCTATGGTAGAAGAGTATCCTGTGTGGAAGAGACACGGTTTCTGGGTCTTCTGTTTGATAGAAGATTAACCTGGGTTCCTCATATTCGTTCTGTTAAGGTGGCTTGTCTTAAAGCTTTGAGTCTTTTGAGGGTTTTAGCTCATACCTCTTGGGGTGCTGACCGTCAGACCCTCCTCCTCTTGCATAGGTCTCTTATTCTTCCTAAAGTTGAATATGGGTGTGAGATCTACTCCTCTGCAACAGATGCCCGCCTCCGGTTGTTAAATTCTGTGCATCATGCTGGTGTTCGTCTGGCAACCGGGGCATTCAGATCATCCCCAATTCCAAGTTTGTTGGTAGATGCTGGTGTACTCCCCTTGGACTTGCGGCGCCAGTTGCTAATGATGAGGTGTTGGTATCGTCTTCACCGCATTCCAGACTCAATTTCTTGTGCCATTGTCTCACAGGATTCCCAATCTTCTGTTTTTGAAACCCGTCCCAATTTCCCAAAGCCATTTGGTTACAGGGTCCGGTCTGTTATGCTAGCCCTCTCTCTCCCGAGACTGGCAATTTGTCCACATCGGATCCCAAGGGTGGGTCCTTGGCTACTCCCTCGCGTGACATTCTGTAGGTCCGTTGTTGAAAAAAAGGGCTCGCTTCCCTCTCAGGTGTCCCTCTCTCTCTTTTTAGAACATGCCTCCATTCATGAGGGTTCTGTCCCCGTCTATACTGACGGGTCTAAGACTGATTCTGGAGTAGGATTTGGTGTTGTCTTCCCTTCCTTTAGTAGGGGCGGTAGCCTTCCTGGCGTTACTTCAGTGTATACAGCAGAACTGACTGCAATTTTGTATGCTCTTAAAATCATTTTTACTCTCTGCCAATCCGTTTTTGTGATTTATAGTGACTCACGTAGTGCTTTGTCTGCACTGGAGTCTTTTAATGCATCCCATCCATTGGTTTTATCAATTTTAGAGTGGCTTTTTCTTCTTGGCCGCCGTGGCCGCCGTGTAGACTTCTGTTGGGTTCCTGCACATGTTGGTGTGGTGGGCAATGAGAGGGCAGATACTTTAGCTAAAGCTGCATCTTCTCAACAGCCCCCAGCTGACTACTCACTACCTGTTTCTGATGTAACACCTTACTTGCGGTATGCAATTCGTACGTGTTGGCAGAGACACTGGGATGGTGTGTCTCAAAATAAACTAAAAGAAATCTTCCAGAGAGTGGTTGTGCCAAGGGTTCTTCTCTCTATGTCTCGGCGACTGGAGGTGGCTCTTGCTAGGCTTCGCATTGGGCATTCTCGGCTTACACATGGGTTCCTCATGTGTGGTGAAACTCAACCGTACTGTGATGACTGCCTCGTTCCCCTTACTGTCCGTCACTTGCTGGTCGAGTGTCCGAGTCTGGGGGGCCTGCGTCAGAGGTTCCTTCATAGGCATACGGGAGCAGATGGTGCCTACTGTTTGTGTTCGATGCTTGGTGAGGCCTCTAACGATTTTACTGATGTTTTTAGTTTTCTTCAGGAGGCGGGCCTCCTTCCACTTTTATAAGTAATTGTTATTTTATAAATTATTCTTTTATTATTTTTAGTGTTTTATTCCTACTAACAGATATTAACTTTATTTTGAATAGACACTTTTTATTTTGCAGTGCCTTCTACTTTGTCATCCGGCGGCATATGTCCCTGGCAGTTGCGCCGCCAGATTGTAATTATTTTCAATCAATCAATCAATCAATCCTTCTGTGCCGATCACTACCCACCGTGTCCCGAGGGTGGGCTACTGGCTTCTCTCCAAGGTGACATTTTGTCGTTTCTTCTCATCCAGTAAGGCCTCCCTTCTCAGCTTTTATTTTCTCTGTTTTTAGAGCATGCCTCTTCTCATGGGGACTCCATACCAGTTTATACTGATGGATCTAAGTCTGATGCGAGTGTGGGCTTTGGTGTGGTGTTTCCCACCTTCTGTCGAGGTGGCAGCCTCCCTGTGACTGCTTCTGTTTTTACGACTGAGCTGACTGCTATTTTATTTGCCCTTCAGATTCTCTTCACTCTCCCCCACACTGCTTTTACTGTTTTTAGTGACTCACGAAGTGCTCTTTCTGCAATGGAGTCTTTTAATCCCTCTCATCCTTTGGTTTTATCCTTTTTAGAGTGGCTTTTCCTTTTAGGGCGTCGTGGACGTCGTGTAGATTTCTGTTGGGTTCCAGCTCATGTAGGAGTGGCGGGGAATGAACGAGCTGATCAGCTGGCCAAGGCGGCAGCGGCTCGTCCCCCTCTTGCACAGTCCCCTCTGTATCGTCTGCCTGCTGCAGATATGTGCTCCTTTATTGCCTTCAGGGTTTGGTGCTTTTGGCAGGAGCATTGGGATGCTGTGGGTGCCAGTAAGTTGTGCTCGATTTGCCAGAAGGTGGGCTCATTCAGTTACCAGGGCTTCCCTCGTCAATGGGAGACTGCTTTGTGCCGCCTCCGCATTGGCCACACCCTTTTCTCTCACGGTTTTTTAATGGAGAGGGCTCCTCCTCCATTCTGTGATGACTGTCTGCTTCCCTTAACTGTTCGACACCTGTTGGTGGAGTGTCCTAGTCTTGAGGATTTGCGGCGTCGGTTCCTCTCTGACCACCAAACGGATGGTGGTGTGTATCATCTTTCCTCCGTGCTTGGGGAGGATGCCTGTGTCTTGAGAGGGGCAACCCTCTACTTTGTGAAGGAGGCAGGACTTCTTAAGGATATTTAGAATTTCTCCTTTTTTATTGTGTGGCATATCCTCTGTTTTCTGTTTTTTGCTTTTTACTTCCTTGTTATACGGCGGCATATGACCCTGGCAGTTGCGCCGCCATGATTATTATTTAAAAAAAAAAAAAAAGTTTCATAATCATGAACAATAACTTAATATTGGTATGAAATACATGCAACTATTTCACATCACTATTTTGGCTTTCATGATTATTGATTCTTGTTGGTCTAATACCCCTTCAGGGTGATAGCCAAATAAAAAGAAAAAATCTGAGATGTTATACTGGGAGGAGGGTTGATTTTACTTGCTTTTTTTACTCATTACTTGTTTTTTAGTTTTATGGATCTATAAAGTTCTGTTATTTTCATGAAGTCTGAGCTGATTGTATAGAAAAATTGTAATACCTGATGATGGCCTGAGGTGGGCCGAAAATTCTTATTATACTGAGAGTGTTTACTGCATTAATTTTACTACTGTTCTGGAAGTTGCGATGTCCAAGATCACCTGCAGAGGTCTTATTTGGTCGATATAGAAGAAGTTCTCTGACATCCTCCCAAACTTTAGAAAAATTACATCTTAAAGTCAGCCAAATAAGACATGATATATGGTTTTTAGAGAAACGTTGAGAAAATGCCATCCTTTACAAATTTTTGAAATTTAAAGCAAAATTCAGTAATTCAGCTGATGCTTTACTAGGAGAATAATTACTAATATAAAAGTATTGACCTGAAATCAATGGAGCTAATAGTATTTAATGGTCTGTTCGAATCTACAGGTTTTCGTGTTTAAAGGAAACCCGGTTTTTAGGGCTGTTTTTTATCAGTCGGTTGACTTGGGTCCCTCACTTGAGGTACGTAAAAGCTGAGTGTCTCAGAGCATTGGGTCTCTTGAAAGTTTTAGCGCACACATACTGGGGAGCTGATCGCAAGACCCTCCTCCTCTTGCATCAGTCTCTGATTTTATCCAAACTTCATTATGGATGTGAAGTTTATTCCTCTGCCTCAGAAGCCCGGCTTCGTATTTTAGATTCCATACATCATGCTGGTGTTCGTCTCGCCACTGGGGCATTCCGATCTTCCCCGATTTCGAGTTTGTTGGCTGATGCTGGTGTCCTTCCTCTAGACTTGCTCCGCTCTTCCCTTTTGATGAGATGTAGGAATCGCTTATCTCGTCTCCCAGACTCCGTGCCCTTTCTCAAGGTCTCTCAAGATTCTCGGTCACCTATTTTTGTCACTCGGCCATCCTTTCCAAAGCCCTTTGGTTTCAGGGTACAGTCAATTATGCCTAGCTTCTCTGTTCCTTCTGTGCCGTTCACTACCCACCGTGTCCTGTTGGTGGGCTACTGACTTCTCCCCAGAGTGACATTTTCTCGTTTCTTCTCATCCAGTAAGGCCTCCCTTCCTTCTCAGGTTTTATTTTCTCTCTTTTTAGAGCATACCTTTTCTCATGGGGACTCCGTACCAGTTTATACTGATTGATATAAGTCTGACGTTGGTGTGGGCTTTGGTGTGGTGTTTCCCACCTTCTGTCGAGGTGGGAGTCTCCCTGTGACTGCTTCTGTTTTTACGGCTGAGCTGATTGCTATTTTATTTGCCCTTCAGATTCTCTTCACTCTCCCCCACACTGCTTTTACTGTTTTTAGTGACTCTCGAAGTGCTCTTTCTGCAATGGAGTCTTTTAATCCCTCTCATCCTTTGGTTTTATTCATTTTAGAGTGGCTTTTCCTTTTACGGCGTCGTGGACGTCGTGTAGATTTCTGTTGGGATCCAACTCATGTAGGAATGCCAGGGAATGAACGAGCTGATCAGCTGGCCAAGGCGGCAGCGGCTCGTCCCCTTCTTGTACAGTCCCGTCTGTATCGTCTGCCTACTGCAGATATGTGTTCTTTTATTGCCTTCAGGGTTTGGTGCTGTTGGCAGGATCATTGGGATGCTCCTAAGGTGGGCTCATTCAGTTACCAGGGCTTCCCTCGTCAATGGGAGACTGTTTTGTGCTTCCTCCGCATTGGCCACACCCGTTTCTCTCACGGTTTTTTAATGGAGGGGGCTCCTCCTCCATTCTGTGATGACTGTCTGGTTCCCTTAACTCTTCGGCACCTGTTGGTGGAGTGTCCTAGTCTTGAGGATTTGCGGCGTCGGTTCCTCTCTGACCATCAAACGGATGGTGGTGTGTATCATCTTTCCTCCGTGCATGGGGAGGATGCCTGTATCTTGAGAGGGGCAACCCTCTCCTTTGTGAAGGAGGCAGGACTTCTTAAGGATATTTAGAATTTCTCCTTTTTTATTGTGTGACATCCTCTGTTTTCTGTTTTTTGCTTTTTACTTCCTTGTTATACGGCGGCATATGACCCTGGCAGTTGCGCCGCCATGATTATTATTTAAAAAAAAAAAATAGTTTCATAATCATGAATAATAACTTAATATTGGTATGAAATAGATGCAACTATTTCACATCACTATTTTGGCTTTCATGATTATTGATTCTTGTTGGTCTAATGCCCCTTCTGGATGATGGCCAATAAAAAGAAAAAATCTGAGATGTTATACTGGGAGGAGGGTTGATTTTACTTGCTTTTTTTACTTATTACATGTTTTTTTAGTTTTATGGATCAATAAAGTTCTGTTATTTTCATCAAGTCTGAGCTGATTGTATAGAACAAATGTAATACCTGATGATGGCCTGAGGTGGGCAGAAAATTCTGATTATACTGAGAGTGTTTACTGCATTAATTTTACTACTGTTCTGGAAGTTGCGATGTCCAAGATCGCCTGCAGAGGTCTTACTTGGTCGATATAGAAGAAGTTCTCTGACATCCTACCAAACTTTAGAAAAATTACGTCTTAAAGTCAGCCAAATAAGACATGATATATGGTTTTTAGAGAAATGTTGGGAAAATGACATCCTTCCCAAATTTTTGAAATTTAAAGCAAAATTCAGTAATTCAGCTGATGCTTTACTAGGAGAATAATTACTAATATAAAAGTATTGACCTGAAATCAATGTAGCTAATAGTACTTAATGGTCTGTTCGAATCTTTAGATTTTCGTGTTTAAAGGAAACCCGGTTTTTAGGGCTGATTTTTGGCAGCCGGTTGACTTGGGTCCCTCACTTGAGGTACGTAAAAGCTGAGTGTCTCAGAGCATTGGGTCTCTTGAAAATTTTAGCGCACACATACTGGGGAGCTGATGGCAAGACCCTCCTCCTCTTGCATCAGTCTCTGATTTTATCCAAACTTCATTATGGATGTGAAGTTTATTCCTCTGCCTCAGAAGCCCGTCTTCGTATTTTAGATTCTATACATCATGCTGGTGTTCGTCTCGCCACTGGGGCATTCCGATCTTCCCCGATTTCGAGTTTGTTGGCTGATGCTGGTGTCCTTCCTCTAGACTTGCTCCGCTCTTCCCTTTTGATGAGATGTTGGTATCGTTTATCTCGTCTCCCAGACTCCGTGCCCTTTCTCAAGGTCTCTCAAGATTCTCGGTCACCTATTTTTGTCACTCGGCCATCCTTTCCAAAGCCCTTTGGTTTCAGGGTGCAGTCGATTATGTCTAGCTTCTCTGTTCCTTCTGTGCCGATCACTACTCACCGTGTCCCGAGGGTGGGCTACTGGCTTCTCTCCAAGGTGACATTTTGTCGTTTCTTCTCATCCAGTAAGGCCTCCCTTCTCAGCTTTTATTTTCTCTGTTTTTAGAGCATGCCTCTTCTCATGGGGACTCCATACCAGTTTATACTGATGGATCTAAGTCTGATGCGAGTGTGGGCTTTGGTGTGGTGTTTCCCACCTTCTGTCGAGGTGGCAGCCTCCCTGTGACTGCGTCTGTTTTTACGACTGAGCTGACTGCTATTTTATTTGCCCTTCAGATTCTCTTCACTCTCCCCCACACTGCTTTTACTGTTTTTAGTGACTCACGAAGTGCTCTTTCTGCAATGGAGTCTTTTAATCCCTCTCATCCTTTGGTTTTATCCTTTTTAGAGTGGCTTTTCCTTTTAGGGCGTCGTGGACGTCGTGTAGATTTCTGTTGGGTTCCAGCTCATGTAGGAGTGGCAGGGAATGAAAGAGCTGATCAGCTGGCCAAGGCGGCAGCGGCTCGTCCCCCTCTTGCACAGTCCCCTCTGTATCGTCTGCCTGCTGCAGATATGTGCTCCTTTATTCCCTTCAGGGTTTGGTGCTTTTGGCAGGAGCATTGGGATGCTGTGGGTGCCAGTAAGTTGTGCTCGATTTGCCAGAAGGTGGGCTCATTCAGTTACCAGGGCTTCCATCGTCAATGGGAGACTGCTTTGTGCCGCCTCCGCATTGGCCACACCCTTTTCTCTCACGGTTTTTTAATGGAGAGGGCTCCTCCTCCATTCTGTGATGACTGTCTGCTTCCCTTAACTGTTCGGCACCTGTTGGTGGAGTGTCCTAGTCTTGAGGATTTGCGGCGTCGGTTCCTCTCTGACCACCAAACGGATGGTGGTGTGGATCATCTTTCCTCCGTGCTTGGGGAGGATGCCTGTGTCTTGAGAGGGGCAACCCTCTACTTTGTCAAGGAGACAGGACTTCTTAAGGATATTTAGAATTTCTCCTTTTTTATTGTGTGGCATATCCTCTGTTTTCTGTTTTTTGCTTTTTACTTCCTTGTTATACGGCGGCATATGACCCTGGCAGTTGCGCCGCCATGATTATTATTTAAAAAAAAAAAAAAGTTTCATAATCATGAACAATAACTTAATATTGGTATGAAATACATGCAACTATTTCACATCACTATTTTGGCTTTCATGATTATTGATTCTTGTTGGTCTAATACCCCTTCAGGGTGATAGCCAAATAAAAAGAAAAAATCTGAGTTATACTGGGAGGAGGGTTGATTTTACTTGCTTTTTTTACTCATTACTTGTTTTTTAGTTTTATGGATGTATAAAGTTCTGTTATTTTCATCAAGTCTGAGCTGATTGTATAGAAAAATTGTAATACCTGATGATGGCCTGAGGTGGGCCGAAAATTCTGATTATACTGAGAGTGTTTACTGCATTAATTTTACTACTGTTCTGGAAGTTGCGATGTCCAAGATCGCCTGCAGAGGTCTTACTTGGTCGATATAGAAGAAGTTCTCTGACATCCTACCAAACTTTAGAAAAATTACATCTTAAAGTCAGCCAAATAAGACATGATATATGGTTTTTAGAGAAATGTTGGGAAAATGACATCCTTCCCAAATTTTTGAAATTCAAAGCAAAATTCAGTAATTCAGCTGATGCTTTACTAGGAGAATAATTACTAATATAAAAGTATAGACCTGAAATCAATGTAGCTAATAGTACTTAATGGTCTGTTCGAATCTATAGGTGGGTTTGGTTCGTTTGCTTCAATTTGGGAGGGGTTTGAGTTTAGTGTTCGAACAGACGAATGATGATTGAGTTGGGGGTTTGAGTAGTTTTCTTTCTCTGAGTGATTCTTGTCATTTCTGTTTGACTTTTTTGCATGGTCGCTTAGAGTGTGGACGTGTTTTCTAGCTCTCCTGTAGCATAGGGCTGCCTCACCGCCATTAGCTTCTGTTTTTTTCAGCCACTTTTTAAAAATAATGTTAGGCTAGATAGTACGCATTTTCATCCCCTCCCCGTTAGACACAATAGGTGTTTGTGTCTTTTTCTGAGTTTACCTTTGCTTATCGCCCAAGGAGGTTCCCCCCCACTGATCGCTCTGGGGCGTGAATTGACACTGTTCGGGCCTCCCTGGAGTGGTTTGAGAGGGCAACCTTAGACATAAGTGTTTAGTCCCAGGTTGATTGTTCCTTGGTCGTTTTCTCTCCACCTTCCCACTTCCCCCGTTAGGGGAGAGTGGTACTATGTCGGACAACCCTACTGCCTCCCCCACCTTCAGGGGGGGAGGCGGTTCTGACCGACCCCCGACTGAACCACAGACTGACAGCCTTTAGACAGAACGGCCCCAGACTCGAACCACCCTTGACATTCCTGTACATAATGCCCAGTTTGTGACTCTCCATGCTCTCGGTTCCATTCCCTTGAGCAGTATCAATCCTTTCATCATCAAGAAAGTGATTGATTACTGTGCTGGGGAGTGGAGACCTTCTTATTAAAACTGTGAATACATCCCAGGTTAAAGACAATGAAACTGCGTTAGTTCCACGAATATAATGTCGAGCCGAGGATCTCGTATTCCATGAATTCCTGCAAAGGGATCTCATTGTTATGGAAGAGGAGATCATACAGGTACTTGCTCAGCAGGACGTAATCGGTGCCCGGTTTATTACTAGATATTCCGAAGGCGTGAGGGCGAAGACTGCTACTATTGTCTTGACTTTGGGCGAAGTTTCACTCCTGGACCATGTCAAAATTGGCTACGAAATTGTTAATGTAAGGCCTTATGTCCCCAATCCACTTCGTTGCTTAAGGCATCAATTATATGGGCACGGTGACAAGACTTGACGGGCTTCCCAGTCAGTGTGTGGCAAATGTGCAACACAGGGACATGATGCTGAAAACTGCACATCGGAGACGGTACGTTGTTTTCACTGCAAGGGCGCACACTCCACTTCCTCTGCGGATTGTCCCAAATGGAAGGAGGTCTGCGTAGTAAAAGCAACTGAGGGCATTTCCTACTACGAAGCTATGAAAAGGTGGAGTTGCATGCAACTCCCACGCCGAATAGGTCCTATGCTTCGGCGGTAATGTACCGTCCCGTGATGTGCTCTGTTGAAACACAGACTGACGATGAACCTGTTCCTCTTGCCTCACACTCTACCTCTCCATCTCAGCCTCTTGTCCAATCCAATTCTCAAACTGACATCCCCACTGCAACTTCCTACTCTCAGGCTCCTGCTGCCTCTCAGTCAGTAAAGCCTAAACAGAAGTCTGACAACTCTAGTAAGAGTAATATGACCACCCTTTCAAAACAGCCACGTCATGTCCCTCCTGCTCCTGGTCCAGCGAGGGAAAAAAAGTTTAGTTCTTCCTCGGGGAGCTCTGGGAGCTTAGTTATTTATGATCAATGTATGGAGGTTTCCATTAGTAAGGGCCGGGATAGGTCCCCCGGTAGCCACTCGCCCGGCGGCTGGCGGTATAAAAAAGCTAAGCACACTGGCCCCCCGCGTAAATCATAAACCACCACATCCACTGTTACAATGGAATTGTAGGACTCTTGGGAATAAATTCCACAATATTGCAATTTTGCTATCTATACACAGGCCAACGTTGTTTGTTTACAGGAGACGAGCTTGGTGGATCACCCAGATCCTCCACAGTTCAAACACTGCCATTCGTATAGAAGATATGATGGTCACGGAGTCGCCATATACACCCACAAATCACACCCACAAACGGAAGTGATTCTAAGTTCTACTCTGGAAGCTGTCGCGTGCAGAGTAAAACTTAATAACACGTATCTCTCTGTTTGCTATATCTACTGTCCTCCCCGTGGTCCCATTCATGGTGATGCTTTCACTTCACTAACCCATCAACTTCTGGGTCATAAATTAATATTAGGCGATTTTAACGCCCATCACTGTCAATGGGGAAGCTTGAGGAGTGATGGCAGGGGGGAGCAAGTAGCCGACCTCATACTGTAGTCAAACCTCTGTCTTCTAAACAATGTTAGAGCGACTCGTGTAGATGACCGCACTGGTAACGTCATGTATAGATCTGTCCTTGTCATCTCCCGATATACACACTAACACCTCTTGGGACCCATATGATGACTCGATGGGTAGCGATCATTTTCCAATCTGTCTTTCTTATACACGCGACGATTCTCGGCCTCCTCCACCACCTAAATTTAACTTAAAGAAAGCAGATTGGGGGTACTTCTCACGGGTCGCCAATCTAGATATATCGGGAGATAACACTGACGAGAAAGTTTCACACCTACAGACTTTCATTAGACACACAGCTCAGGCTGCTATTCCCAAGACATCTACAATTCCAAACAAGCTCAGAGTTTCGTGGTGGACACCAGATTGTCGACAAGCACTCACAAAGTGCAAGAGGAGATACAGGATTTTTGAGAAACAGCCAACAGAATCAAACTTTATTGCCTACAAAGCAGCTAAGGCTGAGGCAAGGAGGACAATTAAAGCGGCAAAACGGACTAACTTGCGTAGTTTTGTGTCCACGGTGAATCGCTCCACCCATAGAGGTAGGAGTAGGTAGAGGCGGCATAAGGGATTAACCACGGGTAGGTCAGAGTGAGGCCGACAGATCTGACTCGACCAACATGGCGGCGCGGCGACCCCTTTGACAGCTGTTTGACTTGGTTCCGCTGACCAGGCGCGAGTGTTTTCTTAGTTGCAAACAGAAAAATTGAGGAAGAAAGTAGGTTATGAATGGAAGGAGAAAAGAAAGTAGTTAATGAATGAAAAAAAAGGAAGCATTTAAGAACATATGGTAAAATGAAGGATGGAAGACAGATAGATGATTTAAAATAATATACATCAGCACATTATGAAAAAAGTTTATATTTATTCTATATAATATTCAGCTTGACTTTACTAACTCCAGTCATATACATAATGTACACTTACAAATTATAATTCACTCTAAAGATACTCACCGGTGAAATGTAATGGATGGGTCAGATTTCTTATCTCCTCTTTCTTTACACCCAAATGCGGCACAGGTGGTGGGCATTTTTGGAGTCTTTGGTTATTTGATGGTGAGTTACAACTTAGGACAGAACGTCTCACACCCACAGCTGAACTACAACTAAAACCAGAGGTAGAATGAAGTCTACTTTGTTTCTGGCATTCTCCCTGAAGAATACCAGGTGGACACACAGCTGGAGGTATTAAAGGCTTAATAATCTCATGGCCACACCCACGGAGGTAGGATTAGGACTCTTACCTCTATGGGCACAGCCATAGAGGTAGGAGTGCACAGCAATCTTCTTCAAGTCATGTAGGTGTTACCGTGACCTCTTGACTTGACCAATATGGCCGTTTGACAGTTCTCTGGCTTCACCGGAGCCTTCTCACGCCGACTCTACCCTAATCCTACCTCTATGGCTCCACCCCACTAAGTCAGGTCTGGTCCACCATAAATGTATAAACAACAAGTACACCCGGTCACCAATCACCACACTTGAGGTGGCCGGGAATGTCATTGACGATCCCGTGAATATTGCCACTACTATCGCCGACCATTTTGCCCAGGTAAGCAGCTCAGCCAACTATGATCCTCGCTTTCACCACCATAAGCGTACGACTGAGTTGCAAAACTTAGACTTTGCCATGGAAGATGGAGAGACCAGCTACAACTCCGAATTTACGTTAGATGAACCTCTCCTTGCCCTTAAATCCTGTAAAGGCTCTAGTCCCGGTCCATCTACCATTACGCACGGTATGATCCAGTATTTTACTCGGGCCAACCTGAATAAGCTGTTAGTGGTGTACAATGAGATTTGGGCGTCTCGCACGTTCCCAAACTCATGGCACTACACGCCCGTCATACCAATACCTCGCCGAGACGGTCGCCTTACGAGTCCCAGCTCGTTTCGACCTATTGCGCTAACTGTCTGCCTATGTAAGGTCTTTGAACGTATGGTTAATAAAAGGTTACTTTTTGCTTTCAAGTCGAAGGGTGTGTTAATCAACAGAGTGGATTCCCTAAATACGGGTCCACTCTGGATCATTTAGTGCACCTGAAGCATTGCATAGCCGAGGCTTTTGCCAATCGCGAATTCATGATAAGAATTTTTCTGGATATTCATAAGGCTTGATATGACCTGGCGAAACGGAATACTACGTAAACTCTATGCTAATGGTTTAAGAGGTAATTTGCCCATTTTCCTTCGGAACTTCCTTACTGGCAGAACGTTATCTGTCAAGTTACCTTGTAACGTAACTTCGGACATATTTGTCCGAGAGAACGGGGTACCACAAGGAAATGTGCTTAGCCCTACTTTGTTCACATTAATGACATTCTGTCGTCCGCTTCCGTCCCCAAGGACGCTTAGATACTCACTCTATGCTGATGGTTGTGCAGTGTGGCACTCTTCCCGCAATGCACAATCCTCGGCACAGCAGATTCAACTGGCACTTGAATCTGTTCAGCATTGGGCCCTGGAGTGGAGATTTAAATTATCCGTCCCTAAATGTGTCGGTGTTGTTTTTACTCATAAACTTAACGTACCTCCTTTGCATTTAACTTTAGATAATCAGCCGATACCTTTTCAAAATTCAGTCAGATTCTTGGGTCTACATTTTGACAGTAGGCTCAGTTGGAGAACACGCATTAATCATTTCCTTGCTTCTTGTAGTTAAAGAGTAAACGTCCTTAAGTTTCTTTCCGGTAAATCGTGGGGAGCAGACAGAACGTCTTTCTTGATGGTGTATAAGTCCCTTATCCGTTCTAAGCTTGACTATGGCTCACAGGTGTATGGGTCAGCATCAGATGCTGTCCTCCGTAGACTGGATGTGCTTCAGGACGTATGCTTCCGTATATGTCTCGGAGCCCTTCGATGTACTCGTGTGGAGCAGTTGGAAGTGGAGGCTAAAGTGCCTCGCCTCCGTCTACGACGTGACCACATGTTATTTTCTTACGGTATCACCACCCACCGTAAACGCTCACTTGGCCTTCCCACCTGTCGGATCCTCCTACAGTGGGAATACCTGCTGTATGCGGCCCTGAAGCCGGTGGCTGTGAGGCTTCACTTCCTCTGTGAGGCGTTAGGGTACGACCTTTCTAATGGGGATCAGGTTTTAACATCAAAAATAGCGCCCTGGAAGTCACTTGCCACCACATTCAACACTGACTGGCTCCTCGTCGCAAAGTACAAGGCGCCGGAGGTGGAGGTACGACAGTTGTTCCGGATGATCCTCATTAGACACATAGCGTCATTCCACTTGTACAGTCCCGAGCTAATGGAAGGGAAACACCACCATCGCCCAGAGAAGCACATCCACGGTTGTTTCTACCCGGCGAGTTATTGGGGAGAGGGTGAGAGTATGGGAGAGGGGGAGATTTTGTGGGGGTCTGATGGAGGGAGAAGCGGGAGGGGAATAGAGCTGCCAGACAGGGCTGCCTGTTAGTGGATAGTTGGGTCAACATTACTATTTCACTGATATATCTGCCTTAACTTTGGCCAAAATGGGAATAATTATAAATCATTGTCCACTTATTGTATTCAAAATTTGGCAGCGAAATCACTGATATAATACAATACTGTGATGATATTGCTGGTCGAAGGGACAGCCTCGTCTTTACAGATGTTTTCTGTCTACATCTACGGGCTCCGTCTTATCTTCCTCCTTAGTTTCCCCATCCCCTCTCTCTCCCCCTTCTCTCACTTCCCATGTGCACGTCCTGTTCCGCCTCTTCCACTCCCTCACTCTCTTTTCACATCTCCCATTCCCCCTCTATGAGCGGTATTATTTATTCTGGCCCCCTTCCAAACTTTGCTCATATCTGACGATAACTAGACGATGTAGCCGAAACTGTCGTGTCACATAAAGTTATGATTTTCAATTTTTTTTTCATTTTTATTATTTTTTATTATCTATTTTGGGTATTTGATTTTTATTTTTTATTTGTTACTTATTACGTCCGCCAAGGAAGTTATAAAATCGTCGCGGTTTATTTATCTGTCTGTCTGTCTGTCTGTTAGCAGGATTATGTCAAAACTACTGGATGGATCTTCAAATTTCTACCAGGGATAGACCTGGGGCCAAGGAAGACCATTAAATTTTGGAGGTCATAGGTCAAACGTCTAGGTCTCAAAAAGATTATCAAAAGACCCCCCCAAATTTTGGAGTCAAAGCTACTGGATGGATCTTCACCAAATTTCTACCAGGGATAGATCGTGTGCCATGGAAGACCCCATTAAATTTTGGAGGTCATTCAAAGGTCAAGGTCTCAAAAAAAAAATTTGTAATCGGCAATGTCTTTGTTCTTGTCCATATCAGGCCTTGGCGGACGTCAGAAATCTGATTGCTCCTGTTTATTTTTGTTCTTATTTGTTTCATTTTTTAGTATTTTCATATTTGTCATTTCATTATTTTCATTTAATTTATTAGTTATTAGTATTATTATTGTTCTTTCATGGTCATCTCACTTAATTTCACTTTCTCAAATCCTTGTCTTTGGGTAGTGTGTTCATATTAAATATAATTATATCATAGCATACCACAACATTTCGTGTTTTACACCTCCAGCTCTTTAGTTTATGATAAAAAAAAGATAAATAAAGAATACGGAAAAGATCATAAGTTTAAGAAGTGTAAGCGAAAAAAATTTGCCGATTTTTATATACTCGTAATCCAATGTATGATTAAACTTGGAGATTTAAACACTCCAGAAGTAAAAGCACTATATTATGCCACAACATTACAATAACAATTATCGGTAGGGGAAGCGAAGAGGCACCAAACTGAGGCTGACAGAACAGGCTGGTCGGAATAGCTGGATGGTAGTGGAATGATGCGTCTCGTCCTTTCACCGGTCTTCATATATATACTGCAAGTGCTGTTTGAAGTAAACATGACCTATAATTATTACCATAGCTTAAAAAGGAAGTCAGTCACATTAACCAGTAAAATGAATTACAGAATACAGTAAGCCCTATTAGCAGCAGGACATTTATTATAACAATACAGACTCTCAAGCTGGGAATTCAGGCACATACGCCACTACTATTCTCTATGCCTCATGTAGCCTATTATCTTTTTAATTTCACCTGTCAACATAATCACAACCTTAGTATCCGGTCCATCCTCCATCCCTTTCAATAACCGCTTGAAGCCTCCTAGGCATGTTAGCAGTGTGATTCCTCACAAGGGCGGGCCGAGCTCGAAACATCTCCCACACCTCACGTGTATGGTTCACGAGTTGCTCCCTTGTGAGCTCCATGCCAGGCTCCCAGCTGTTCACCATTGTCAGATGTACGGGCATGTTGGGCGAGTCTGTCGTCGTTTGCAACAGGGCCTCCCAGTGGTGTGTGTCAGTTGTGGAGCATCCACTCATGCAGGACAGGACTGTCCTGGACCTGTTTGTTGTTTGCACTGTGGTGAGGCACATCCTGCTTCATCTAAAGACTGTGCCCGGTTTTGCTTGGAGAAGGAGATCCTCCTCATCCGTAATCGGGATAAAATAAGCTTTCCTGAGGCCAGGAGTAGAGCCATGTCATCTGTTTTCCGTAACGGAGTGTCTTATGCATCAGTTTTGTCCGGTCATAGCCGTCCTCGTCGTCCTGTCCAGCAGCAGACCCGAGTTCCTCCTGTTGTGTCAGCTCCTATGCCTTCATCTGCTGATTCCATGTCAGTGCAACAATCTCCCGCACTTGAGGCGGTTGCCATTACAGTTCAAGACTCGACCTCTACATCAATGGTATCCCCTGGTAGTTATGGTGCACATTCTTCATTTGCTAAACGTCATCGTGGTTCCTCAGAGTCTTTGAGTCTTGAAGATCCTCCAAGCAAGGTGTCGGTCGTGGAGTCCACATCCTCTGTAGTTAGTCCATCTGTGCAACAGCCCTCAGACCCTGCTTCTGGGTCTTCGGGGGCTTCTGGGGTGTCAGGTCAGTCTGGCACCTCTTCCTCCGGGGAATCGGATGTTTCTCCTCCGGTTACCTCTGAGGATCCTGTCCTGCCCCCTCCACGTTTGGAGGCCAGGACCCCAATCCCTCCTGCTCGACCTCTTGGTTCACTGGGGGCCCCGGGCAGGGTTCGGAGTAACTCTTCCTCTCCTGCTGGGCAGCGACGGGTGTCTGTGAAGTCTCCCAACACTTCGCAGACCCCAGGCCTTCGTTCTAGCCATGCTGCTGCCCGTGGCAAGCCCCTTAGTGGGCGTATCCGCATTCCCAAGAAGATTGTCTCTCAGGGTCGCTCAGTGGTTTCCACTAAGTGACCCTTTCTTTGTGTATATAGTTCCTCCATTTTAATATTTTTAGTATTTTTTTATGGTTTTCTGTTTGTCCCTCTCCCCGGCCCTTTTTATTTCCTTAGTTTTAATGGCTAATATTATTCAATGGAACTGCCGTGGTTTACGAGCCAACTGGGAGGAACTCCGTTGGGTTCTGGCTGAGTATTCACCTGTGTGTGTTTGCCTACAAGAGACAATGGTTGGTGATGCTGCGCCTCCCAGCCCACCTGGTTACCAGGTTTTTTATTCAGATCCTCTTCCTGGACAAGGTCATGGTGGGGGTGTGGCTATTCTAGTACGCAGTGACATACCTTTCACTGCTGTGAATCTTAACACTCCACTGCAGGCTGTTGCTCTCCAGATTTTCCTTCCCCGTCGTTATACTGTGTGCTCTTTGTACCTCCCTCCTAGTGCCACTATTGAGAGGGTTGATCTTGAAAATCTTATTCGTGCACTTCCCTCACCCTATTTCTTGCTGGGTGACATGAACAGTCATCATCCCCTGTGGGGTGGCTCCACAGCTGATGCTAGAGGTACTATGTTAGCTTCCATTGTGGAGGATGTGGACCTGTACATTTTTAATTCTGGTGAAGTTACTTACTTCCATAGTCAAACGGGTATTTTTACTTTTATTGATTTGTCTCTGTGCTCTGCAGGGGTAGCCCTGAATTTTACATGGGCTGTGTTACCAGACTTACATGGCAGTGACCACTTCCCTATTTTATTAAGATCGACACAGAGTGCGCCTCGGCGTCGTCTTCGCTGGCGCTTGGATAGGGCGGTCTGGCCGGTTTTTGAGGAGCTGTGTTCCCCGAACCAATGTGTGGAGGATTTTGTCAGCACTGATGCTGCTGTTGAGTATTTCACAGACTTACTACACTCGGCGGCACTGCAGAGTATTCCGAGAACAGCTGGTCACTTTCCTTGCCGTCCAGTTCCCTGGTGGACTGATGAGTGTGCTTCTGCTGTTAGGGCTAAACGTGTTGCTTTCTCCCGACTCCGTCGTCACCGAGGTGACCCTGGTTACTTAGCGGCATATAGGAGAGCCCGAGCTCATGCCCGGCGGGTTATGAAGGAGGCTAGGAGGAAGTCTTGGGCATCATTTGTTTCTTCAATTTCTTCACAGACTCCTCTCACAAAAGTGTGGAAACGGGTGAGGAAGATTTCAGGGAAATTTCCCATTCCCTCTCCTCCTGTTTTATCTCATGCAGGTGTGGTGGTGGCTAATTCTTCGTCTGTTGCCGAGATATTTGCAGCTCATTTTGCTAATGTCTCTAGGAAGGACACCTCATCCCCGTCGGCACGCCGCCGACAGCACCTGGAATCTTTGGGCATTAGTTTTCCATCTACTGCGGAGGAGTCGTATAATGTTGCTTTTTCTGCTTCTGAACTTCAGACGGCATTGTCGCAGTGTCGCGACTCGTCTCCAGGCTTGGATGATGTCCCATATGCCTTCTTACACCACTTGCCTGATGCAGCCCTTCATTTTCTGTTGTCACTGTATAACAGAATTTGGTGCACTGGTGGGTTTCCGACCTCATGGGGTGTTGCTGTGGTTCTCCCCATCCCTAAGCCGGGTAAGGATCACTTGCAGGCCACTAATTATCGCCCTATCTCCCTGACATCTTGCCTTTGTAAGGTCCTTGAAAAGATGGTGAATAGTCGGCTCATGTGGTACTTAGAGAAGGGTGGTTACTTGTCTCCAGTCCAGTGTGGGTTTCGGAAGATGCGGTCGACCACAGATGCTCTCCTTTCTTTAGAATCTTCCATCTGCCAGGCTTTTGCAACTAACCAGCATCATATCACAGTGTTCTTTGATTTGGAGAAGGCGTACGACACTTCCTGGCGTCATGGTATATTGCAATCTCTTTATGAGTTTGGTCTCCGTGGGCAACTCCCCACTTTTATCCGGGAGTTTTTATCTAATCGTTTTATTCGGGTCCGAGTCGGGAGTGAGCTGTCTACTGCACGTCCCCTTGAGGATGGTGTGCCACAAGGGAGCATACTAAGTGTTACCCTTTTCGCAGTGGCAATTAACAGCGTTATTTCTGTGCTCCCTGATGGTGTTCGTGGCTCTCTCTATGTTGACGATTTATCAATCTCTGTCACTGCCTCACGGATGTCAATGGCAGAAAGGAGGATGCAGATGGCTCCTCAACCGTGTCTCTAAATGGGCTGATGAACGAGGTTTTCGATTTTCCTTCAAGAAGACCGTTGCCATGCATTTTTGTCGCATTCGTGGAGTCCACCCTGACCCAAACTTTTTTTAGATGGGCGTCGTATTCCTCGTGTTTAAAGGAAACCCGGTTTTTAGGACTGATTTTTGACAGCCGGTTGACTTGGGTCCCTCACTTGAGGTAATGTAAAAGCTGAGTGTCTCAGAGCATTGGGTCTCTTGAAAGTTTTAGCGCACACATACTGGGGAGCTGATCGCAAGACCCTCCTCCTCTTGCATCAGTCTCTGATTTTATCCAAACTTCATTATGGATGTGAAGTTTATTCCTCTGCCTCAGAAGCCCGGCTTCGTATTTTAGATTCCATACATCATGCTGGTGTTCGTCTCGCCACTGGGGCATTCCGATCTTCCCCAATTTCGAGTTTGTTGGCTGATGCTGGTGTCCTTCCTCTAGACTTGCTCCGCTCTTCCCTTTTGATGAGATGTTGGTATCGCTTATCTAGTCTCCCAGACTCCGTGCCCTTTCTCAAGGCCTCTCAAGATTCTCGGTCACCTATTTTTGCCACTCGGCCATCCTTTCCAAAGCCCTTTGGTTTCAGGGTGCAGTCGATTATGCCTAGCTTCTCTGTTCCTTCTGTGCCGATCACTCCCCACCGTGTCCCGAGGGTGGGCTACTGGCTTCTCCCCAGGGTGACATTTTGTCGTTTCTTCTCATCCAGTAAGGCCTCCCTTCCTTCTCAGGTTTTATTTTCTCTGTTTTTAGAGCATGCCTCTTCTCATGGGGACTCCATACCAGTTTATACTGATGGATCTAAGTCTGATGCGGGTGTGGGCTTTGGTGTGGTGTTTCCCACCTTCTGTCGAGGTGGGAGCCTCCCTGTGACTGCTTCTGTTTTTACGGCTGAGCTGACTGCTATTTTATTTGCCCTTCAGATTCTCTTCACTCTCCCCCACACTGCTTTTACTCTTTTTAGTGACTCACGAAGTGCTCTTTCTGCAATGGAGTCTTTTAATCCCTCTCATCCTTTGGTTTTATCCATTTTAGAGTGGCTTTTCCTTTTAGGGCGTCGTGGACGTCGTGTAGATTTCTGTTGGGTTCCAGCTCATGTAGGAGTGGCAGGGAATGAACGAGCTGATCAGCTGGCCAAGGCGGCAGCGGCTCGTCCCCCTCTTGCACAGTCCCCTCTGTATCGTCTGCCTGCTGCAGATATGCGCTCCTTTATTGCCTTCAGTGTTTGGTACTGTTGGCAGGAGCATTGGGTTGCTGTGGGTGCCAATAAGTTGCGCTCGATTTGCCAGAAGGTGGGCTCATTCAGTTACCAGGGCTTCCCTCGTCAATGGGAGACTGCTTTGTGCCGCCTCCGCATTGGCCACACCCGTTTCTCTCACGGTTTTTTAATGGAGAGGGCTCCTCCTCCATTCTGTGATGACTGTCTGGTTCCCTTGACTGTTCGGCACCTGTTGGTGGAGTGTCCTAGTCTTGAGGATTTGCGGCGTCGATTCCTCTCTGACCACCAAACGGATGGAGGTGTGTATCATCTTTCCTCCGTGCTTGGGGAGGATGCCTGTGCCTTGGGAGGGGCAACCCTCTCCTTTGTGAAGGAGGCAGGACTTCTTAAAGATATTTAGAATTTCTCCTTTTTTTATTGTGTGGCTTATCCTCTATTTTTAGTTTTTTGCTTTTTACTTCTTTGCTATACGGCGGCATATGACCCTGGCAGTTGCGCCGCCATGTTTATTATGGAAAAAAAAAAAAAAAAAAAAAATTATGGATCAATAAAGTTCTGTTATTTTCATCAAGTCTGAGCTGATTGTATAAAACAAATGTAATACCTGATGATGGCCTGAGGTGGGCAGAAAATTCTGATTATACTGAGAGTGTTTACTGCATTAATTTTACTACTGTTCTTTAAGTTGCGATGTCCAAGATCGCCTGCAGAGGTCTTATTTGATCGATATAGAAGTTCTCTGACATCCTACCAAACTTTAGAAAAATTACATCCTAAAGTCAGCCAAATAAGACATAATATATGGTTTTTTAGAGAAATGTTGGGAAAATGACATCCTTCCCAAATATTTTAAATTTAAAGCAAAATTCAGTAATTCAGCTGATGCTTTACTAGGAGAATAATTACTAACTTAAAAGTATTGACCTGAAATCAATGTAGCTAATAGTACTTAATGGTCTGTTCGAATCTATAGGTTTTCGTGTTTAAAGGAAACCCGGTTTTTAGGGCTGATTTTTGACAGCCGGTTGACTTGGGTCCCTCACTTGAGGTACGTAAAAGCTGAGTGTCTCAGAGCATTGGGGTCTCTTGAAAGTTTTAGCGCACACATACTGGGGAGCTGATCGCAAGACCCTCCTCCTCTTGCATCAGTCTCTGATTTTATCCAAACTTCATTATGGGTGTGAAGTTTATTCCTCTGCCTCAGAAGCCCGGCTTCTTATTTTAGATTCCATACATCATGCTGGTGTTCGTCTCGCCACTGGGGCATTCCGATCTTCCCCGATTTCGAGTTTGTTGGCTGATGCTGGTGTCCTTCCTCTAGACTTGCTCCGCTCTTCCCTTTTGATGAGATGTTGGTGTCGCTTATCTCGTCTCCCAGACTCCGTGCCCTTTCTCAAGGTCTCTCAAGATTCTCGGGTCACCTATTTTTGTCACTCGGCCATCCTTTCCAAAGCCCTTTGGTTTCAGGGTGCAGTCGATTATGTCTAGCTTCTCTGTTCCTTCTCTGCCGATCACTTCCCACCGTGTCCCGAGGGTGGGCTTCTGGCTTCTCTCCAAGGTGACATTTTGTCGTTTCTTCTCATCCAGTAATGCTTCCTTCCTTCTCAGGTTTTATTTTCTCTGTTTTTAGAGCATGCCTCTTCTCATGGGGACTCCATACCAGTTTATACTGATGGATCTAAGTCTGATGCGGGTGTGGGCTTTGGTGTGGTGTTTCCCACCTTCTGTCGAGGTGGCAGCCTCCCTGTGACTGCTTCTGTTTTTACGACTGAGCTGACTGCTATTTTATTTGCCCTTCAGATTCTCTTCACTCTCCCCCACACTGCTTTTACTGTTTTTAGTGACTCTCGAAGTGCTCTTTCTGCAATGGAGTCTTTTAATCCCTCTCATCCTTTGGTTTTATCCTTTTTAGAGTGGCTTTTCCTTTTTGGGCGTCATGGACGTCGTGTAGATTTCTGTTGGGTTCCAGCTCATGTAGGAGTGGCAGGGAATGAACGAGCTAATCAGCTGGCCAAGGCGGCAGCGGCTCGTCCCCCTCTTGCACAGTCCCCTCTGTATCGTCTGCCAGCTGCAGATATGCGCTCCTTTATTGCCTTCAGGGTTTGCTGCTGTTGGCAGGAGCATTGGGATGATGTGGGTGCCAATAAGTTGCGCTCGATTTGCCAGGAGGTGGGCTCATTCAATTACCAGGGCTTCCCTTGTCAATGGCAGACTCCTTTCTGCTGCCTCCGCATTAGCCAGACCCGTTTCTCTCACGGTTTTTTAATGGAGGGGGCTCCTCCTCCATTCTGTGATGACTGGTTCCCTTAACTGTTCGGCACCTGTTGGTGAAGTGTCCTAGTCTTGAGGATTTGCGGCGTCGGTTACTCTCTGACCACATAACGGATGGTGGTGTGTATCATCTTTCCTCCGTGCTTGGGGAGGATGCCTGTGTCTTGAGAGGGGCAACCTTCTTCTTTGTGAAGGAGGCAGGACTTCTTAAGGATATTTAGAATTTCTCCTTTTTTATTGTGTGGCTTATCCTCTGTTTTCTGTTTTTTGCTTTTTACTTCCTTGTTATACGGCGGCATATGACCCTGGCAGTTGCGCCGCCATGATTATTATTAAAAGAAAAAAAAAAAGATTTATAATCATGAACAATAAATATTGGTATGAACTATTTCACGTCACTATTCTGGCTTTCATGATTATTGATTCTTGTTGGTCTAATGCCCCTTCAGGGTGATGGCCAATAAAAAGAAAAAAACTGAGATGTTATACTGGGAGGAGGGTTGATTTTACTTGCTTTTTTTACTTATTACATGTTTTTTAGTTTTATGGATCAATAAAGTTCTGTTATTTTCATCAAGTCTGAGCTGATTGTATAGAACAATTGTAATACCTGATGATGGCCTGAGGTGGGCAGAACATTCTGATTATACTGAGAGTGGTTACTGCATTAATTTTACTACTGTTCTGGAAGTTGCGATGTCCAAGATCGCCTGCAGAGGTCTTATTTGGTCGATATAGAAGAAGTTCTCTGACATCCTACCAAACCTTAGAAAAATTACATCTTAAAGTCAGCCAAATAAGACATGATATATGGTTTTTAGAGAAACGTTGAGAAAATGCCATCCTTCCCAAATTTTTGAAATTTAAAGCAAAATTCAGTAATTCAGCTGAGGCTTTACTAGGAGAATAATTACTAATATAAAAGTATTGACCTGAAATCAATGGAGCTAATAGTATTTAATGGTCTGTTCGAATCTATAGGTTTTCGTGTTTAAAGGAAACCCGGTTTTTAGGGCTGATTTTTGACAGCCGGTTGACTTGGGTCCCTCACTTGAGGTACGTAAAAGCTGAGTGTCTCAGAGCATTGGGTCTCTTGAAAGTTTTAGCGCACACATACTGGGGAGCTGATCGCAAGACCCTCCTCCTCTTGCATCAGTCTCTGATTTTATCCAAACTTCATTATGGATGTGAAGTTTATTCCTCTGCCTCAGAAGCCCGGCTTCGTATTTTAGATTCCATACATCATGCTGGTGTTCGTCTCGCCACTGGGGCATTCCGATCTTTCCCGATTTCGAGTTTGTTGGCTGATGCTGGTGTCCTTCCTCTAGACTTGCTCCGCTCTTCCCTTTTGATGAGATGTAGGAATCGCTTATCTCGTCTCCCAGACTCCGTGCCCTTTCTCAAGGTCTCTCAAGATTCTCGGTCACCTATTTTTGTCACTCGGCCATCCTTTCCAAAGCCCTTTGGTTTCAGGGTGCAGTCAATTATGTCTAACTTCTCTGTTCCTTCTGTGCCGTTCACTACCCACCGTGTCCCGAGGGTGGGCTACTGACTTCTCCCCAGAGTGACATTTTCTCGTTTCTTCTCATCCAGTAAGGCCTCCCTTCCTTCACATGTTTTATTTTCTCTCTTTTTAGAGCATACCTTTTCTCATGGGGACTCCATACCAGTTTATACTGATGGATCTAAGTCTGACGCGGGTGTGGGCTTTGGTGTGGTGTTTCCCACCTTCTGTCGAGGTGGGAGTCTCCCTGTGACTGCTTCTGTTTTTACGGCTGAGCTGATTGCTATTTTATTTGCCCTTCAGATTCTCTTCACTCTCCCCCACACTGCTTTTACTGTTTTTAGTGACTCTCGAAGTGCTCTTTCTGCAATGGAGTCTTTTAATCCCTCTCATCCTTTGGTTTTATTCATTTTAGAGTGGCTTTTCCTTTTACGGAGTCGTGGACGTCGTGTAGATTTCTGTTGGGATCCAACTCATGTAGGAATGCCAGGGAATGAACGAGCTGATCAGCTGGCCAAGGCGGCAGCGGCTCGTCCCCTTCTTGTACAGTCCCGTCTGTATCGTCTGCCTACTGCAGATATGTGTTCTTTTATTGCCTTCAGGGCTTGGTGCTGTTGGCAGGATCATTGGGATGCTCCTAAGGTGGGCTCATTCAGTTACCAGGGCTTCCCTCGTCAATGGGAGACTGTTTTGTGCTTCCTACGCATTGGCCACACCCGTTTCTCTCACGGTTTTTTAATGGAGGGGGCACCTCCTCCATTCTGTGATGACTGTCTGGTTCCCTTAACTCTTCGGCACCTGTTGGTGGAGTGTCCTAGTCTTGAGGATTTGCGGCGTCGGTTCCTCTCTGACCATCAAACGGATGGTGGTGTGTATCATCTTTCCTCCGTGCATGGGGAGGATGCCTGTATCTTGAGAGGGGCAACCCTCTCCTTTGTGAAGGAGGCAGGACTTCTTAAGGATATTTAGAATTTCTCCTTTTTTATTGTGTGACATCCTCTGTTTTCTGTTTTTTGCTTTTTACTTCCTTGTTATACGGCGGCATATGACCCTGGCAGTTGCGCCGGCATGATTATTATTTAAAAAAAAAAAAAAGTTTCATAATCATAAATAATAACTTAATATTGGTATGAAATAGATGCAACTATTTCACATCACTATTTTGGCTTTCATGATTATTGATTCTTGTTGGTCTAATGCCCCTTCTGGATGATGGCCAATAAAAAGAAAAAATCTGAGATGTTATACTGGGAGGAGGGTTGATTTTACTTGCTTTTTTTACTTATTACATGTTTTTTAAGTTTTATGGATCAATAAAGTTCTGTTATTTTCACCAAGTCTGAGCTGATTGTATAGAACAAATGTAATACCTGATGATGGCCTGAGGTGGGCAGAAAATTCTGATTATACTGAGAGTGTTTACTGCATTAATTTTACTACTGTTCTGGAAGTTGCGATGTCCAAGATCGCCTGCAGAGGTCTTACTTGGTCGATATAGAAGAAGTTCTCTGACATCCTACCAAACTTTAGAAAAATTACGTCTTAAAGTCAGCCAAATAAGACATGATATATGGTTTTTAGAGAAATGTTGGGAAAATGACATCCTTCCCAAATTTTTGAAATTTAAAGCAAAATTCAGTAATTCAGCTGATGTTTTACTAGGAGAATAATTACTAATATAAAAGTATTGACCTGAAATCAATGTAGCTAATAGTACTTAATGGTCTGTTCGAATCTTTAGATTTTCGTGTTTAAAGGAAACCCGGTTTTTAGGGCTGATTTTTGGCAGCCGGTTGACTTGGGTCCCTCACTTGAGGTACGTAAAAGCTGAGTGTCTCAGAGCATTGGGTCTCTTGAAAATTTTAGCGCACACATACTGGGGAGCTGATCGCAAGACCCTCCTCCTCTTGCATCAGTCTCTGATTTTATCCAAACTTCATTATGGATGTGAAGTTTATTCCTCTGCCTCAGAAGCCCGGCTTCGTATTTTAGATTCTATACATCATGCTGGTGTTCGTCTCGCCACTGGGGCATTCCGATCTTCCCCGATTTCGAGTTTGTTGGCTGATGCTGGTGTCCTTCCTCTAGACTTGCTCCGCTCTTCCCTTTTGATGAGATGTTGGTATCGTTTATCTCGTCTCCCAGACTCCGTGCCCTTTCTCAAGGTCTCTCAAGATTCTCGGTCACCTATTTTTGTCACTCGGCCATCCTTTCCAAAGCCCTTTGGTTTCAGGGTGCAGTCGATTATGTCTAGCTTCTCTGTTCCTTCTGTGCCGATCACTACCCACCGTGTCCCGAGGGTGGGCTACTGGCTTCTCTCCAAGGTGACATTTTGTCGTTTCTTCTCATCCAGTAAGGCCTCCCTTCTCAGCTTTTATTTTCTCTGTTTTTAGAGCATGCCTCTTCTCATGGGGACTCCATACCAGTTTATACTGATGGATCTAAGTCTGATGCGAGTGTGGGCTTTGGTGTGGTGTTTCCCACCTTCTGTCGAGGTGGCAGCCTCCCTGTGACTGCTTCTGTTTTTACGACTGAGCTGACTGCTATTTTATTTGCCCTTCAGATTCTCTTCACTCTCCCCCACACTGCTTTTACTGTTTTTAGTGACTCACGAAGTGCTCTTTCTGCAATGGAGTCTTTTAATCCCTCTCATCCTTTGGTTTTATCCTTTTTAGAGTGGCTTTTCCTTTTAGGGCGACGTGGACGTCGTGTAGATTTCTGTTGGGTTCCAGCTCATGTAAGAGTGGCAGGGAATGAACGAGCTGATCAGCTGGCCAAGGCGGCAGCGGCTCGTCCCCCTCTTGCACAGTCCCCTCTGTATCGTCTGCCTGCTGCAGATATGTGCTCCTTTATTGCCTTCAGGGTTTGGTGCTTTTGGCAGGAGCATTGGGATGCTGTGGGTGCCAATAAGTTGTGCTCGATTTGCCAGAAGGTGGGCTCATTCAGTTACCAGGGCTTCCCTCGTCAATGGGAGACTGCTTTGTGCCGCCTCCGCATTGGCCACACCCTTTTCTCTCACGGTTTTTTAATGGAGAGGGCTCCTCCTCCATTCTGTGATGACTGTCTGCTTCCCTTAACTGTTCGGCACCTGTTGGTGGAGTGTCCTAGTCTTGAGGATTTGTGGCGTCGGTTCCTCTCTGACCACCAAACGGATGGTGGTGTGTATCATCTTTCCTCCGTGCTTGGGGAGGATGCCTGTGTCTTGAGAGGGGCAACCCTCTACTTTATGAAGGAGGCAGGACTTCTTAAGGATATTTAGAATTTCTCCTTTTTATTGTGTGGCATATCCTCTGTTTTCTGTTTTTTGCTTTTTACTTCCTTGTTATACGGCGGCATATGACCCTGGCAGTTGCGCCGCCATGATTATTATTTAAAAAAAGTTTCATAATCATGAACAATAACTTAATATTGGTATGAAATACATGCAACTATTTCACATCACTATTTTGGCTTTCATGATTATTGATTCTTGTTGGTCTAATACCCCTTCAGGGTGATAGCCAAATAAAAAGAAAATCTTGGAGA
>NC_136960.1:20566195-20722137 GCF_032717465.1 Coenobita brevimanus
TCTTTACCTTTGTATCGATTTCATCCTAGGTATCACGTCATTAAGATTTGTTATTGATTATTTTATCCTCCACGGAATTTTCTGACCCTCATAAGTAGTTCTGGAATTTTGGATGTCACTGTGAGTTTCTCCCAGTTAATTTAAAGTACATGTGAGAAAGATGCATTTTTAGTGCTTTTGCCTTCAATTATTCTGTTCTTTGTATTTCACAAATGAACCTACTCCAGACAACATTGATACAGTTCATTTCATGTTCCATCAACTTGCATTTTTCATCGATGTATTCATATTAGTGTTCTCTTCCTCAATAATCTTGTTTTCAGTATCACTCATGTGGCCCTCTTCCAAACGTTAACAATTTGTTGCATTTCGTCGTGGTTTTACCTTACCAAACATCGATCATGATATCGCACTAACTGGCAGGCGGCGCATATATAGCACATTATATGTTTGATTACTAGGCTGATGATGCCACTTTAAAGCCCACGTGATGCAAATACAAATAACATCCGTTCTACCTCTATATTTCCACGATTTTTACACATTTCAGGTCAAATGACTCTTCGGGCTGAAATCCCTCAAAATATAGACAGCTTTACCTGATAATCGATTTCATCTGTCGTATTACATCATTCAGATTTATTAATGATTATTTTTTCCGACACGAAATTTTCTGACCTTCAGAAATGAATTTGGAATTTTATACATCACTGGGAGTGTTTCACGGGTTATATAGAGGACATGAGGGAAAGTCGCATTTTTAGTGATTTCACCTTCAAGTATGCTGTTCCTAGTATTACACAAATGTCCCTGTTCGTAGCGTAAAATTTCAACCACTCCATTTGATTTTGTGTTCCTTCAGCCATTTGGTGTCGGTTTACCTTAGTCAATATCGATCATGATATCGCAAGAACCATGCGGAGAAAATATTGCACTTTAAATTTTTGATCAATACGGTGATTAAGCACAAATGATGCAGATACGAATGACATCCGTTTTCTCTTTATTTCCACGATGTTTTCACGTCTCATGAAATGAAACTCATGGGTCTAAAAACACACAAAATGTAGACTTATTTACCTGTGAATAGATTTCGTGCTACGTATTACGTCATTCAGATTTATAATTGATTATTTAACCTCCAAGGAATTTTCTGACCCTCATAAATGTTTCTTGAATTTTAGATGCCACTTGGAGTGTTTCCCAGATATATTAGAGTACATGTGAGAAAGTTGCATTTTTAATGTTTTTGCCTTCAATTATGATGTTTCTTGCATTACATAAACGACCCCCTTCCGAATGTGAAAATTCATCTAATCAGACAAAATTATTACAGTTCATTTAATGTTCCTCCAAAATGCATTTTATGTCGGTGAAATCATATTAATTTCCTCTTTCTCAATAATGTTTTCAGCATCACTCAAGTGACCCTCTTCCTGTCGTTAACGATTTGTTGCGTTTCGAAGTGGTTTTACCTTACCAAATATCGATCATGATATCGCAAGAACCGGCATAGACATTATTGCCAGCTACGGTCTCAAAGTTTACTATGAATTTATGCAATTCACGGCTTATATGATGTATTTATTTTAGTCAAACTGATTAATTGTTGAACACTAATTTAACTTTATTTTCAGATGAGATGCATCATGAAATATATTAGCTTTTATTGACGTGTCGTATTTGGTAATATTGCACAGTGGCTCAAAGTCACAAAGTCGATACTAACTTTAAAAATATATATTTCGATCGCATATGTGGCTAAATAGTATAGTTGTAAACGTTATTATTTACGGTTTAATGACATAAAAATATTGTTGATACCTGATGGGATGAATCAAACAATATATAAGAGGTTAAAGCATGGTATGTGACCTATAAGTGGCATACAAACTACAGACAAAAACAATCCATCTATTTTGGGACAAATTTTACCAATTTAATTATATTTTGATATAATTCATAGTTCAATAGCCTTAAAATTATAGCTTTTTGAGAGAGAGAGAGAGAGAGAGAGAGAGAGAGAGAGAGAGAGAGAGAGAGGCCTACACTACGTATTATGGACATACCATATTAGTTAATAAGGTTTATTAGTCCTTTGTAATGAAGGCAGTACACTGGCCATTACTAGGTCATGAAAAGGAATCATAATTGAAATAGTGTGCTATTTACACTAATTATTCAGAGCTAATGTGCTCTCAAGTAAACCTATAGGGCAGTTTTGTTTTGATCAAAATTAGCCTACTGTGCCAAATATAGTCTCTCTAAGCTCATTCTATCAGTAACTAAGCTTTGTAAGGTTGTTTTTCAAGGTACTGTACAAGCTGTTGTAAAATAGCACAACGTCAAAAATTACCTTTAAATGGTGGATATTCTTTGATTACCTTTTGCCCCCCAAATCTCCTTACCTTACCCAATTTTTACTTGTCATTGTGTTCAGTGGAATAAAGTGATTATTCTATGCTACAGTATAAGCTCCATTCATTAAATTATTTAGAGAGAGCTTAATACTGTGTCCTCAAGTAAACCTGTAGGGCTGTTTTGTTTGGTGATCGAAATTAGCCTGCTGTGCCAGTATTGTATCTTACTAACTAAGGTCGTCCTATCAGTAACTAAGCTGTGTGAAAATGGCCTTTGTAAGGTGGATGCTGTTTTGATTACCTTTTGCCTTCAAGATCTCCTTACCTTACCTGGTTTTGTCATTCATTGTGTACAATGGAATAAAAAGTGATTATTTCATTTATTTATTTTTCTTAGATATTATAACAGTACAGAATATCTTTTTGGCAGCTAGACTAGACTTATTACTGAGCTGAGCTAGACTGGAATTTATGCATAAATTTATTTGTTATTGCCATATGCTTTAACAAAATATGGATGACACTTCAATTCCCACCTCGTTTTCAACATAAGATTATGGATTGATAATAGACACAGTATTAATTACAGCCAGAGCTAACAATAGTATGGGTAGAACACAATGTATATACCAGCTCACAGTTGTCGAGCAAAATGTAACCCTGAAATTATGCATAGAAATTTGTGTCGTCAAAATTATATCATCCACATTTTGTTTACGCATATGGCAGTTATTATTACAGTACTGTACAGAATACCTTTTTAAAGCTAGAGTGGACTTGTGGTAAAATTTAAGATTAGCAAAAACCACAATTTATATACGTCTACTACCGTACTGTACAGCATAGTTTTGGGGGGCTAGAGTAGTGTACTTAATACTGAGCTGACTGAAATTTCTACAGTAGTGAAATCTAAAAGAAACAAACTGCAGTAAAATAATATTCAAGTAGATGTTTATTTTCAATTTTTTTTAAAATTATTGAAATCCGAAAGTGCAATAAAATAATATTTAAGTAAATGTTTAGAAAGAAAGCTGAGTTCTGGGAGAATGTAGAAGCATAACTGGACAGGTCTGATAAAAGTAAGTGTTTTTGATTGGTGATATGAATGGTTAAGTGGGGAATGCAAGAATAGATAATGGTTAGTCAATGGGGTATACCCACTGAAATGGATGGGAATGGTAGTCTTGATGGAAGTGTTTGCTGGAAAGGGCTAGGTGATCACCAATACCCTTTTCAGCCACAGGCTGATCCATAAGTATACATGGAGAAGTATAAGATGAATGGGAGATGAGATGACTGAACGTAAGGCAATGATTGATTATGTATGTGTGGATGATGAATGAGAAGGTCTGATACGGGAGTGTACAGGGGATGCGGTAATGGCCTATCTCAGGGGAATAACCGAGGGATTAGCTGAAGAACAGGGAGGCTTCAGAAAGGGGAGGGGGTGTGCTGACCATATATTCTCAGGTGCATAGTAGAGAAGTATTTTGAGAGGGGAAAGAAGTATGCAACCTTCATGGACCCGGAGAAAGCATATGACAGAGTAGACAGCAGACAAGGAATGTGGAAGGAGCTAAGAATATATGAAGTAGATGGGAAATTGCTGAATGCTGTTAAGAGTATGTATCAGGCTGCTAGGGCGGCAGTGCGGTGGAAAATCAACTGAGCAAGTTCTTTTATCTGTGTTGGACTGAGGTAGGGGCGTGTCATGTCTCCGTGGTTGTTCAGCATATACATGGATTGTGATAAAAGAAATATATGGTAGAGCAGTGGATGTTGGAATATCCCTAGTGCGGGAGGGCAGTGTGGAATCTGCCTGTACTGTTGTTTGCTGATGACAAAGTTTTAAGAGAAAATGAATGGGAGCTGCAGGGTTCTGTGAATGAGTTTGGAAGTGTTTGTGAAAAGAAGAAAATTGCAAGTGAATGTAACAAAGAGTAAAGTTATTGTTTTTGAAAGGCGCGATGCCACAAAATGCCTACTGTTTGTCCTCGATGCTTGGTGAGGCCTCTAAAGATTTTACTGATGTTTTTAATTTTCTTCAGGAGGTGGGCCTCCTTCCACTTTTATAAGTAATTGATATTTTATTATTATTAATATTCTTTTATTATTTTTAGTTTTTTATTCCTTCTAACAGATATTAACTTTAATTTGAATAGGCACTTTTTATTTTGCCGGGTCTTCTACTTTGTCATCCGGCGGCATATGGCGGCATTTTTAGTGTTTTCGCATTCAATTATGATCCTTTTTGCATTACACAAATGACTCTCTTCCCAAAGTGAAAATTCAACCAATCTCCAGACAGAATTAAAACAGTTCATTTAATGTTCGTCCGATTTTTTTTTTTTTTTCTAAAATATGTGGTTTTCAGCATCACTAAAATGACCCGATTCCTAACGTTGATTTGTTTCCTTTCTTACCAAATATCGATCATGATATCGGACGACTCGGAATGCGGCGCAAATATTGCACATTATATATTGGATCACTAGGCTGATAATGCTACTTTAAAACTCAAGTGATTGAAATACAAATAACATCCTTTCTAAATCTATATTTCTACGGTTTTCACGACTCGAATGAAATGAAAATCTTTGAGCTGAAATCCCTCAAAACGGTAGACGTCTTTACCTGTGAATCGATTTCATCCTTCGTATTACCTCATTCAGTTTTAATGATTATTTTTTTCCGACATGGAATTTCCTGACCTTCAGAAATGTTTTTGAGTTTTTAACATCACTGTTAGTCTTTCACAGACAATAATGAGGAAATGTGAGAATGTTGCATTTTTAGTGTTTTCGCATTCAATCTCGCTGTTTTTATCATTAAACAAATGACCCTTTTCCCAACATAAAAGTTCATCAAATTCTAAAAAAACATTCATACAGTACATTTCGTTTTCCACCTTCAGTGGGGGTAGTTTTTCCTTAGTAAATATCGCACGAACCAGCATCCGCCGAAAAAATTGCATATTATATATTTGATCACAACGCTGATGATACTTAAAAGCCCAAGTGATGCAAATACAAATCACATCCGTTTTATCTCTGTATTTCCACGAAGTTTCCACGTCCCAAATGGAATGAAACTCTTCAGACTTAAAACCCTCAAAAGGTAGACTTCTTTACCTTTGTATCGATTTCATCCTACGTATCACGTCATTAAGATTTGTTATTGATTATTTTATCCTCCACGGAATTATCTTACCCTCACAAATATTTCTGGAATTTTAGATGCCACTGGGAGTGTTTCCCAGATAATTTATAGTACATGTGAGAAAGATGCATTTCTAGTGCTTTTGCCTTCAATAATGCTGTTTTTTGCATTACACAAATGACGCTTTTCCGACTGTGAAAATTAAACTAATCTCATGACAACATTAATACAGTTCATTTAATGTTCCAATAACTTGCATTTTTTGCCGGTGTATTCATATTAGCGTTCTCTTTCTCAAGAATGTGGTTTTCAACATCACTCATGTGACCCTTTTCCTAAAGTTAACGATTTGTTGCATTTCGAAGTGGTTTTACCTTACCAAATATAGATCATGATATCGCACGACCCGCATGTGCCTCAAATGTAGCACATTATATATTTGATCACTAGCCTGATTATGCCACTTTAAAACCCAAGTGATGCAAATATCAATAACATCCGTTCTACCTCAAAATTTCCACGATGTTTTTGTCTCTAATGAAATTAAACTCTCCGGCCTGAAATCCATTAAAACATAGACATCTTTACCAGTGAATCGATGTCATCCTTCGTATTACCTAATTCAGATTTATTATTGATTATTTTTTCAGGGCCGAAATTTTCTGACCTTCAGGATTGTTTTTGGTATTTTAGATATCCTCTCGGAGTCGTTTTACATTAATCAATATCGATCATCATATCGCGCGAAAGGGCATGCGGGGATAATATTGCACATTATATATATGATCACTATGCTGATGAAGCCACTTTAGATCCCATGTGATGCATATACAAATTAGGTCCGTTTTATGGCTATATTTCCACGATGTTTCCCCGTCTCACATGAAATGAAACTCTTCAGGCTAAAAACACCCAAAAGGTACACTTCTTTACCTGTGAATCGATTTAATACTACTTATTTCATCATTCAGATTTATTAATGATTATTTTATCCTCCACGGAATTTTCTTAGCCTAATAGAAGTTTCTTGAAATCTCGATGCCACTGTGAGTTTTTCCAGAATAATTTAGAGTTCTTGAAAGTTTCATTTTTTCTGTTTTCGCCTTCAATAATGCTGCTTTTTGCATTACACAAATAACCCTCTTCCCAATGTGAAAATTCAAAAAATCTCCAGACAAAATTAATACAGTTCATTTAAAGTTCCTCCAAAATGAATTTTATGTCGGTGTTTTCATATTAATGTTCTCTTTCTCAATAATGTTGTTTTCAGCATCACTCAAGTGACCTTCATCTTAATTTTAACGATTTGTTGCCTTTCGATGTGGTTTTACGATTCCAAATATCGATCATCATATCGCACAAACCGTGATGCGTCCGCAAATATAACCAAATATTTTATCACTAGGCTGATAATATCACTTTAAAAGCCAAGAAATGCAAATTTAAATATCAGTTCTACTTCTATATTTCCACAATGTTTTCACGTTCAAATGAAATGAAACTCATCGGGTTAAAATCAGTCAAAACAAAGATGTCTTTACCTCTGAGTTAATTTCATCCAGGTTTATTTTTTATTATTTTATCCACCTGGTAAATTACCAATATGCTGGGAATCGAACCAGGGACACTCAGGTGAGAGCCATTCAGGATACCACTACACCACGACCAGGTAAAAGTTAACACGTTAAAATCTTGTAACCAAAGACCCTCCGCCCCCACTGTGGGCATCAAGAGGATGAGTTAACCCCCTGGCACTCGGGCAAATACACTACTCAAAACAATTAAGGGAACAAGATTTTGATTTGTGATATTTCAGAATCTATGCTTTGTTTAGGTTCAGAATTGCTTATGGGTATTCCCCGATATTAGCAATGAAAGGCAGTGTTCAGCAAGGAATGAAAATGAGAACTTTATTGTTGGAACAAGCGAGTACCAGATAACCCCCAAAACAGAAATGAACAAGGGATAGGCACAACCACGAAATGTCTCAGAATTGTCTTAAAAACTGTTTCTGAAATCTCTAATAATGAGTGTAACCTCCTCTTGCCTGGATGCACTCCCGACAACGACGAGTCATGCTCCGAATCACGCGTCGTATGGCGTCCTGGGCGATGTTCCCCCACTCTGCTACCAAAGCCTCGGTAAGTGCTGGAACGCTATCAGGCCGAGGTTGGCGAGCATGTACTCTCCGTGCCAGCATGTCCCAGACATGCTCAATAGGATTGAGGTCTGGTGAGCGTGCTGGCCATTCCATTATGGCGATCCCTTGCTCCTGGAGGAAGTTCATCGAGACACGTGCAGCGTGAGGGCGAGCATTGTCCTGCATGAAAAGGAAATCCTCTCTCTCAGCTCCAGCAAAAGGCCTTACCACAGGGTCCAGCATCTGTTCCACATCGTGCAGCTGTCAGGGTACCGCCATTCAGCACAACGAGGTCTGTGTGTCCCTCAATGCATATGCCCCACCAGACCTTTACGGAACCACCACCATACCGTTCATGTTCCACAATGTTGCACGGTGCGTACCGCTCTGGGCATGTCTCCACACTTTGATACGGCGGTCGTTGGTCGAAATACTGAATCTGCTTTCATCTGAGAACAGTACTGGGGTCCAGTGGCGTAACTGCCATTGTACGTGGTCGGGCGAACTCCAGACGTACAGGCTGTGAACGTCATCGTCGACCAAGTGGTGGAGGCAAAACAACACCCGCGCTCTTCCCTGGTACCTCCTGCATCTTCTCCCACACAGACAACCGTGGAAGAGCCGCTACCCACCCAACTTCCTCTGCCTTGCACTCGTATGCCAGTCAACATTCCTTCGGGGCTCACACCAGCCACAGCAGCGATCGAGGAAGAGCGCAGGGCCCTTGGCCTCCAGACAGATCATCCCCAGTGCCAGACACCGCTGCCAGCCTCCGAGTCCTACAGTGGAACTGTTTAGGGGCATGGAGCAAGCTCGCCCACCTTCAGGAGGCGGCTGCCAGGGACCATCCTCATGTAATTCTCCTGCAAGAGACCCTGCTCCCAGATAATACCAATTTTCGTCTCTCGGGTTACACCACCCATCTCCTTCCGTATGTTCGTGGCGTCACACGGGGATGTGCCGTTCTGGTTCAGGACCACATTGCGTGCACGGATTGTGAGCCCCCTCCTCTCTGTGGACCTGATGTGGAGGTCCAGGGCGTGGTTCTCCATCTGGCTACGTCGCCCCTGACGGTATATAATGTATATTGGAGCCAAAGGGGCACCCTGGAGTTGGAAGACCTGTTCTCCCAGGCTGCCAGGGAAGCCGTGTACATAGGGGGGGACTTTAACGCCCACCACGCCTTTCTATCTTCGCCTCTTCAGTCCAATGAAGCAGGATGGCACATCTCTTTGGTTCTGGAGGAGATGGGTGGTGTCTCCCTATTAAATGATGTGGCAGAGGCCACCCATATTGCGGGAGGTCGCCTTGATCTCTCCCTAGTGTCAGCACCACTAGCGGGCTTGGCGTCGTGGTCACTCCACCCCCACCTTGCAAGTGATCACTTTGCCCTTATTGTTTACCTGCCTCTCGCTCCCCCCCCGCCACCCCCACCTCCTCCACGGTGGGACCTACGCAAAGCAGGCTGGATGGCCTTTGCCCGTGCTTTCACAGCGGCCTTTGAGACATCTCCTCCTGCCTCAGACCTCGAGAGCAGAGCAGATCAGGTAGCAAGTATTTTGGCACAAGCTGCTTCTCTTGCTATCCCGCTGCGGCAGCGCTCGACGAGGTGCTACCGAGACGGCTGGTTCTACTGCGACAGGGTCAAGGAACTGAACCGGAGACTCAATGCAGCACGCAAGCAGTACCGATGGTGCCGTACATCTCCGCACCGCCGGTACCTGGTTGCCATCACGCGGCATGTGGCTTCTGAGAAGCGCCGCCTTGGGGAGGAGGCGTGGATCAGATGGTGTCGTACCCTAGACTCTCACTCCACTCTCCGTGAGATGTGGAGGAGAATCAGGTCCGTCTCTGATCCATGCCCTCCTCGCCCTCCCTCCCATCCTGACCCTGCCGCTGAGGCCAGCCGTCTTGCTCAGCACTTCGCTGACCGCTCTGCCTTTTCTAATCTCCCGCAGTCTGTCAGAGCCCTACATGCTCAGCTGTCCGCCTCTCGTGCTGCAGCAATTCAGGCAGCGTGTGATAGGCCTGACACTGCTGACTGTCCGATCACCAGTGGGGAGCTCCACAAAGCGCTGCAGTGCAGGGAGGACACTGCGCCGGGGCTCGACGGGCTCACATACTCTCTCCTGTCACATGCTGGAGATTGTGGCACAGAACGTCTACTTGATCTGCTCAACCTCTCGTGGTCTGAGGGGCGTCTGCTGAGGTCGTGGAAGGCAGCTGTTATCCACCCAGCCTCGTGATCCCGCCGCCATGCGCCCCATCTCCCTTCTCAGCTGTGTTGCTAAGACGGCTGAGAGGGTTGTGCGGGCTCGGCTTGCTTGGTGGCTGGGACCGCTGCACCCAGGGATTTACGCCTACCATTCAGGCAGGAGTACCACCCACTGCCTCGTGTCGTTCCTTGGGGAGCTGAGGGGAGGAAGGGGAATGGCTGTCTTCCTCGACCTCCAGAAAGCCTTTGAACTGGCAAGCCCCACTGTAATCCTGGCGGCTCTTGCGGCCAGGGGTGTGGGAGGCAGGCTCCTATTCTGGATCCAGGATTTTTTTAATGATCGATCCGCAGGGGTCCGATTCCGGGGACACCTTTCCCCCTTTCACCTATATCCTAACGGCACCCCCCCAGGGGAGTGTTTTGAGCCCTCTCCTTTTTAACATCCTTATGGAGGGGCTCTTATCTGTAGACTATGGGCCTGGCATTACCCTCCTCTGCTATGCGGACGATCTGGCCCTCGTCTTTACCAGGAGGGACTGCTTCACGCAGGCGGACTTGGCCCTTTCTCGTTTGCACGCCAAATGCACTGAGCTAGGGCTGAAGATAAATTTTAATAAGACAAAGTGTATGCCCTTTGGACTCCGTCCCCCAGACTTTCCTATGCTGCTTGGGGGGCAGCAGCTGTCTCTTGTTACTGTGCATCAGTATCTGGGAGTCTGGCTTGACAGGGGTTTTACCTTTGCCTGCCATGTTCGGTACCTGCGGGAGCGCGCTTCCACCAGACTGGCTGCTCTCCGCTATCTCTCCAAGCGGAGTTTGGGGGCGTCGTATTCAGTCCTCCGAACATTTTATATATATGCCATCCGATCCCTGGTGGACTACAGTGCCATCTGTTTGACCGGACTCGCTCCACCAGTCTCCAGATCTCTGGAGGTTATACAGAACACTGCATTCCGTATCATGCTGGGTGTTCCACCCTGGACCCGGATTGTCAATCTCCGTGTGGAGGGCGCATCGTGTTGCGTTACGAGCGGCAGTCATCACTCTACAGCTGATACGGTGCCGGCCCCACCTGCCTGTCTCTGCCCTCCTACGACGTCTTTTGTGCCGCCCACCCGAGCCTGCCACTCAGCGTGACTGGGCCCGGACTACAACTGCTGTTATCCATGGACTGGGAGCTGCTGCGAGCCTCTGCCAAGATCCTGATTCTCCCTTTCCTGGGTACACTGATCCCCCACCATGGGACCCCCCTCTTTTTAAATTTGTATGCCCCTCTGAAACCAAACCTCGAACTTCCATTCCTGCACTCCTCTGTCAAGAGGGTCTTAGTCGGGTTGCGGCTCTAGATTCACCAGACACAGCCACTTATTTTACGGATGGTTCAGTATCTGATGGCTCTGCTCTGGCGGCCTTTGTCTCTGGGCACACAATTGAATCTTGGCGACTCTCTCAGGGTGTATCCGCTTTTCAGGCAGAGCTTGCTGCCATCCTGGGTGCATTGCGCCACGCTCATCACCATCATCATCACCGTGTCGTAATTCACACAGACTCACTTTCCTCCATTCAGAGGCTAAGATCTTTCTCCTTGAAGGACAACGTCTTTCTTCAGACGGCAATTTTTAACTTTTGCATCCCTTCTCGTCCGTAGGGGTGCCACTATTACTCTCCATTGGCTCCCAGGTCATGTTGGAATCAGCGGCAATGAGCGTGCTGATGACGCAGCACGCTCAGCTTGCTCGCTTCCTGACGTCACATTTCAACTGCGCCCAGCCTATCGCACGTCATTAGCACTCTCACTGCTACCATTAGCAGGCTCTCTCGAGAGGAACATCAGCTTTTGGTGACAGAAGGCTCCCGCTCTGCTACATGGTACGCCACCGCCACTTCATATTCTCTTTTGTTACCCTTTAAAGGCATACCCAACTATATTGTAGTGAGGCTCAGGCGCTTACGTCTGGGGTTTTAATGCTACAAACAAATTGTCGGTACAGAGCCAGACCCGTGTACCCATTGTTTGGTCTCATCTGTGGAGCCTCTCATTCACTATCTTCTGTACTGCCCAGCCACTACGATGCTCAGGTCTCACCCTGACGCGACTTTTGCTCGGACAGAGGATGATTTCATGGATGCCGCTTGCATCGCTGCACGTGCTCTACAATTATTAATCACCACAGTCAGGGAATACCAACCCCCTCGATAATTCAAGCTCGCGCAAGTTAAGCGCATCTCTGACGGGCTCTTTATTTGCTCGTGTCCCAGCATTGCTCGGAAAAAAAAAAAAAAACGCCTTCGGCTTGCCACCGTCGGCGCCTAGAGTCTCGTGGTCTCAGTACCCTGCCCATTATGGTTTTCGAAAATTGCGATCTACCTCTGATGCACTGCTGTCCTTGGAATCTTCTGTCTGTGAGGCTTTTTCCACTAACCAACACCAGGTCACGGTCTTCTTCGATCTGGAGAAGGCATATGACACTGCCTGGCGTCATAGTATTTTACTCTCTCTTCATGAGTTTGGTCTTCATGGACACCCCCATTTTTATTCAACAGTTTTTATCTAACCGAATTTTAAGGGTGCGAGTGGGAGGAGTGCTTTCTACTGCCCTAGCACTAGAAGATGGAGTACCAAAGGGGAGTATCCTTAGTGTTACTCTGTTTTGCTGTAGCCATTTAGTGTCATTAGTGTACTTCCTGACGGTGTACCTCTCGATTTCCCTGACCGCGTCTAGAATGTCTCTGATAGAGAGGAAGTTGCAGCTGGCTCTCAATCGAATTTCTGACTGGGCGAAAACTCGTGGTTTCCATTTTTCTTCAACAAAGACAGTGGCAATGCATTTTTTTCGTCTTCGTGGGGTTCACCCTGACCCTGACTTGTATCTCTATGGTAGAAGAATATCCTGTGTGGAAGAGACGCGGTTTCTGGGTCTTCTGTTTGATAGACGACTAACCTGGGTTCCTCATATCCTTTCTGTTAAGGCGGCTTGTCTTAAAGCTTTGAGTCTTTTGAGAGTTTTAGCTCATACATCCTGGGGTGCTGACTGTCAGACCCTCCTCCTCTTGCATAGGTCTCTTATTCTTCCTGAACATCTGCAACAGATGCCCGTCTCCGGTTGTTAAATTCTGTGCATCATGCTGGTGTACGTCTGGCAACTGGGGCATTCAGATCATCCCCGATTCCAAGTTTATTGGTGGATGCTGGTGTACTCCCCTTGGATTTGCGACGCCAGTTGCTAATGATGAGGTGTTGGTATCGTCTTCACCGCATTCCAGACTCAATTTCTTGTGCCATCGTCTCCCAGGATTCTTGATCTTCTGTTTTTGACACCCGTCCTAATTTCCCAAAGCCATTTGGTTACAGGGTCCGGTCTGTTATGTTAGCCCTCTCTGTTCCGAGACTGGTAGTTTGTCCACATCGGATCCCAAGGGTAGGTTCATGGCTGCTCCCTCGCGTGACATTCTGTAGGTCCGTTGTTGAAAAAAAGGGCTCACTTCCCTCTCAGGTGTCCCTCTCTATTTTTAGAACATGCCTCCATTCATGAGAATTCTGTCTCCGTCTATCCTGACGGGTCTAAGACGGATACTGCAGTAGGATTTGGTGTTATCTTCCCTTCCTTTAGTACGGGCGGTAGCCTTCCTGGCATTACTTCAGTGTATACTGCGGAACTGACTGCAATTTTATGTTCTTAAAATTATTTTTACTCTCCCCCAATCCGTTTTTGTGATTTTTAGTGACTTGCGTAGTGCTTTGTCTGCAGTAGAGTCTTTTAATGCATCCCATCCATTGGTTTTATCAATTTTAGGGTGGCTTTTTCTTCTTGGCCGTCGTGGCCGCCATGTAGATTTCTGTTGGGTACCCGCACATGTTGGTGTGGTGGGCAATGAGAGAGCAGATACTCTAGCTAAAGCTGCGTCTTCTCAACAGCCCCCAACCGACTACCCACTTCCTGCTTCTGATGTAACACCTTACTTGCGGTATGCAAGTCATACGTGTTGGCAGAGACAGTGGGATGTTGTTTCTCACAATAAACTAAAAGAAATCTTTCAGAGAGTGGTTATGCAAAGGGTTCTTCCCTCTATGTCTCGGCGATTGGAGGTGGCTCTCGCTAGGCTTCACGTTGGGCATTCGCGGCTTACACAGGGGTTCCTGATGAATGGTGAATCTCAACCGTACTGTGATGACTGGCTGTTCCCCTTACTATGTCACTTGCTGGTCGAGTGTCCGAGTCTGGGGAACCTACGTCATAGATTCCTCCATAGGCATAAGGGTGCCTACTGTTTGTCCTCGATGCTTGGTGAAGCCTCTAGCGATTTTAGTGATGTTTTTAGTTTTCTTCAGGAGGCGGGCCTCCTTCCACTTTTATAAGTACTTGATATTTTATAAACTATTTTTTTATTATTTTTCAGTGTTTTATTCCTATTACCAGATATTAACTTTAAATTTGAGTATGCACTTTTTATTTTGCTGTGTTTTACTTAGTCGTCCGGGGGCATATGACCCTGGAAGTTGCGCCGCCAGATTTTAATTATTTGCAATCAATCAATTACCTTAGTCATTATCGATCATCAAATCGCACGAACCGGCTTGTGGAGAAAATATTGAACATTATATATTTTATCACTAGGCTGATGAAGCCACTTTAGACCCCAAGTGTTGCAGATACAAATAAAATCGGTTTTATCTCTCTATTTCCACGACGGTTTCACGTCTCACATGAAATGGAACTCTTCGGGCTAAAAACACTCAAAAGGTAGACTTCTTTACCTATGAATCGATTTCATGGTACGTATTACTTCATTCAGATCCCCGCTGAGGGGGGTCACCTTGACGTGGTGGCGGGGCTTGAAGCGTGGCTGGCAGTGCCACCTACTTCGGAGGCATGCCTACCTTAGTAGGGTTCGGCATTTGTCAGTGTCGTGGACCAGGCACCCCTACATCACTGGTGGAGGAGGCCTGCTGGTGATGATGGTACTTGCCCACTTGCCATCTAGGGCGGGACTGTAGCCTCCCCACGTGTTTGCCATGTGTGGCGTCTCGTAACGCTGGGAGACGGGAGTCCTGGAGGTTGAGCGATGCTGCACGGTGCGCCCTGCAGTACTCCTCTTTGGTCCCTTGATCTGGCTAGACGGGCGGCCTGGTTGGGCCCGACCAGGTCAATCGGCTGGTCATGCATTGGCTAGGGTCAAGTGGGCACTGCGGGGCCTGATGGCTCCTATCGTCTTGGAGTCAACATTGCCCAGGTCCTCCAGTGCTTACCCGCGTATACTCTCTCACTAGTGGTGTCCCTGGTTCACGGCCTCCCCTTGTTGGGCTCCGTGGTGGGTGGAGTGGTGGGGGAGTAAAGTTCCTGAATAAATATGAATATGGAAAAAGAAAATGCACCTTGCACAACTCAACTGCAGACACAGTAGTACTGAGAAATATATTCAGTACATTGACATTCAATTCAATTCATTATCTTTTCAAAGAGTTCGGGTTGTTTCCCGTATAAGACTGCACAGTGCAGACACAACTGGCACCCTAAATAACTGCTACGTGACATTCCTGGATGCTTCCGCGGCAACAGCTGCGCATGCTGCGGCACCTGATTTGCCTTTGGGGGGACCTGATGTATTCACCTCCTTGATGTGGTCGGAGAATGTCATTGATGATGCTGAAGATTACGTGCCTAACATGTTTACAGATTGTGTGTTCCAGAAGGATAAAAAGAGGGTTTCCCCAACCCCCAAGTGGTTTGTGGCTTATTATAAAGAGAATAACTCCAACTTTATCCGTGCATATCAGTACCTGCAGAAGAAGGTGGGTTCCATCCAAAAGGAGAATTTCAAGGGGGTTCTACTCCGTGCTAAGAACGTTATTCAGGGGAGGATGTTGCAACACATGCCTTGCCCCTTTGACTGTCCATTGTTACATAGCCTATGATTTCATCATCCTTTGTGTAATTTTAACGCACAGTCATTGCTGCATGTTTGATCAACGAGCGTGTTCCTGCCTCAGTCCCCCCTTCTCACCGTTATAGTAGAGTAAGTCGTTCTCTGTTATACTTTGTGATTTCGACCGTTTGTCCCCGTGGCTTCATTTATGCGCGTCCTTATTACAAGTTGTATCAAGCTCTTGGCCGTGGCCGGCCTCATATAATGAGCTCCTAGTCTCTGCATCATTGCCACTTAGATCTGCTCCTCATTTTGTTCCAGACATCTCTGTCCTCCCCTTGTACAGATATTATTATTGTGAGTGCTCAAGAAGTCTCCAACCATCTAGCAGCTGTGTGTAATTTTGAGTATAACTGTTGTATTTTTTCTTGTGCTGTGTAGCATAGGGTTAGTTCTTAGGCCTAGTGAGGTCTTTGTGATTAATGTTTGGGTTTTATGTCAGTCATTTTTGATAATAGTTTGTATCTGTAATAATTTATCTGGCATTCAATTTCTCTCTCTTGAGTATTATCTGGTATCTCATTTTATCAGGGGCTGACTTAGGATAATTCCATTTACTCTTGCTAACTTCGTGTTAATAGAGGCTATTGCAGTTAACCATATATTTAACCTGTTTATTTGCCATTACATTATCCTTATGAGTCCTGAATGTTTTGTTGTTAATTTAAGCATTAAACTTTAACTTGTAATTTTACCTAACTCTTTTGTTTTGAACCTGGAAATTTACGGGACAGTAGTGACTCTTAGTATTCCCTCAATGGTCTGTAAAGTGTACATTATCTTTCTCTGTTCCGTAACATAAATTTGGCGACCTCGCCAGGATATTCAGGATATTATCATAAGGATATTGCTTGATATTTTGTGACTGTTACTTATTAATTATGTCTACTATTACTACACTTGATGAAGCCAAGGACTTTTTGTCAAATGTGCAAATAGTGTGTGATATAGAAAACAGAACAAAGAATGAACTTAAGCTTGGTTGCTCAACACATTGTGGAATTGTTGTTCGCTCTCATCATTCTAAAGATCAGATTGGTTGACATTGATTAATGAAAGCTTGTTTAATGTAACTCCCCCAAATGAGCAAACGCAGATTGAATTAGAAGCTAAGTTACAGCTTTCAGCCCTGCAGGAGGCTCGTGCTAATGAGGCAAATGCTCGTATTCAAGAGGCAGAGGTACAGGCTCAGGCTCGTGGGCACAAATTGAACTTGCCAGGATTCAGGCAGACCATGTGAGTATCGCATGAAACAAGGTGGAAACTGGATCATTCTTGCTCTGATGATTCTGATGTGGCCATAAAAATGTTAAACTTGTCCTCTCCTCTTTAATGAATCTGATTTAACAAAGTATTTTCAGTTGTTTGAGAGGGTAGCTACAGGTTTTTTAATTGGCCTAAGGAGTAGTTTGGCCAGTACTCCCTTCAAACTGTTCTCACCGGTAAAAGCTCAAGTAACTTATGCATCTTTGCCTTCAGGATCAATCTGATAATTATGATGTAGTTAAGAGCTTGATTCTTAAGGCCTATGAGCTTGTTCCTGAAGCTTATAGAGTAAAAATTTAGGACAACTTACAAGCAAGATAAGCAATCCCATGTTGAGTATATGCAAAAATCAAAGAAGATCTGTTAGAGCAGTGGTTAAATTCCTAAGAATGTGGATTCTGATTTTGATAAATTTAAGCAGATGATTTTGCTGGAGGAATTCAAAAGGTGTATTTATAAAGATGTAAGCCTATATCTTGATGAGAAAAGAATAGATAATTTGTCTGATGCTGCAGTTTTAGCTGATGAATATGTTCTCACTCTCAAGAGATATTCTAAAGAAAAAGGGAAAGCTGAGAGTAAGTACGTTGCCTCTACTCAGAGTACAGGTAACAGGAAAGAGAATAAGAATGATGTTTCTCAGGAAGTAAATACCAGCTTCACCTCTAGATTTCAGAAAAGTAAATGTACTTATTGTAGTAAGCTTGGTCATACTACGGAGAGATGTTTCAGGAGACAGCGTGATGTGAACAAAAAGGGAGTCTTTAAATATTCAGTCAATTGGTCTAGTGGTCCACTCTTGAGAGTTCCTCAGAATTCTTTAACTGAGTTAACTGAACCTGCTTTGAGGGGTAAATCTTAAATTCTCAATGATGGAGCTCCCTCCTTTTTGAGCAGTAACGTGGGTGACACTCTTAAGAGTTCATGTGCTAATTTCCTGTCTGATGGTTTTATCAGTCCCTTCTGGACAGTAATGACAGGAAATCAGTTCAAATATATCGTTATAAAGGTTCATTCCAATCCCTTAAGCTCACAAGTGTTCTAGTCTCTAATCGTTAATTCCTCTGATGAAACGTGTAATCTTTACAAGGTGTAGGAAATAATTACTTCTCTGTCCCTCTGTGCAGAGGTGAATTTAGAGCTTCTGGTTTTGTTAATGGTTCCGTTATGGTTGGGTTGGTTGAGACACTCCCAATGTCAGGTGTAACTTTCTTACTTGGAAATGATATTGGTGGAAAGTCAAGTGTGTCCTGCTCCTCAGTTGTCTAGTGAGCCAGTGGCTGCGTCCCAGGATTGTGATGTCCCTGATGCGTTCCCTGCATGTGCTGTCACTAGGGCTAAGTCTAAAGTTACTGGTGATTTAGAGGATAATGATGATGATGATGTTATCCTAGCTAACACTTTTCTTGCATAATTTGGACCACTCACCAGATGAGGCAGTACCTCGTAGTGTTGATAATTTGTCTCTGTCAAGAGTTGGTTGAGTTGCAGGTTGCTGACCCTGAGTTGAAAAGTGTCTAGCTAACTCTGCTTACAGTGAAGAAGAGTCAGCCGGTGCTTCTACTTGTTATTATGTAAAGTCAGGAGTACTTATGAGGAAGTGGAGACCCCCAACAGCATCAGCCGACTGTGAATGGGAGGTTGTACATCAAGTTGTCATCCCTCGTGGGTTTGTAGGTGAGCAGGATATCATTAGAGTGGCTCATGATTCCAGTTTGGCAGGACACCTTGGAGTGGAGGAAGACTGTGGCACGCATTTTGAAACACTTTCTATCTGGCCAGGTATCTTCAGAGATGCTTCCTGGTATTGTGAAGGTCTTGTCACACCTGTCAAGTTGTGGGGAAGTGTAATCAGGACCGGAAAAGGTTGCACCTCTAGTTCCCATTCCCCCTTTTGAAGGCGCCTTTCACCCGTGTGTTGGTGGATATTGTGGGCCTCCTCTTTCCTAAGACTTCTTCAGGATTTTCTTGTGTGTTGACCCTGATTGATATGGCTACTCGTTATCCTGAAGCCATTCCACTTAGAAATATCTCAGCAAAGAACGTGGTTAAGGAAATGCTAGGTTCTTCACAAAGTTTGGTCTGCCCAAGGAGGTACAGTCAGACCGGGGAAGTAATTTCATGTCAAATGTTTTCAAGCAGTCTCTGAAAGAGTTGGGCATCACCCAGATCACGTCTTCAGCTTACCATCCCCAGACCCAAGGAGCGTTGGAGAGATATCATCAAACACTCAAATCGATGCTCAAGAAATACTGTTTGGAACATCAGAAAGACTGGGATAAAGGTCTTCCATTCGTTGTGTTTGCTGCAAGAGAATCTCCAAATGAATCACTGGGCTTCTCACCTTTTGAACTACTGTTTGGCCATGAAGTAAGAGGACCCCTTAAGTTACTCAAGGAATGCTGGCTGTCGGAGGAAGATGACGTCAACCTGCTGGAGTATGTGATGAAGTTCAAAGAACGGCTGTCCACTGCTTTACAGCTGGCGAGAGAGAATTTAGGAGCTGCTCAGGAGAAGATGAAGACTTGGTATGATAAGAAGTCCAGGTTACGCCACTTTCAGCCAGGAGATCAGGTTTTGATTCTGCTACCAGTTCATGGGCAACCTCTTCAAGCCAAGTTTAGTGGTCCTTATTTCGTGGAGAAGAAACTCAGTGATGTCAACTATGTCATCGCCACGCCAGATCGTAGAAAGAGCAAGCAACTATGTCACATCAACATGCTAAAGTTATATCACAGGCGGGACGAAAATAATCCAGTCTGCACTGTAGCTGTTCCACCCGAGTCTGCAAGTGAAGCTCTCCCATGCATTATGAGCCTGAGTGATAGTTTGGGGAAGAATCCTGATATCATGAATGATCTCCAGACTAAGCTTTCTCATCTACCTCCCAAGGAAAGGCAGGAGTTTTCGGCATTACTGCAGGAGTACCCGCAAGTGTTCCGTGCCACTCCAGGAAGAACCACTGTGTTGATGCATGATGTCGATGTTGGAGACGCAAAGCCAATTAAATTGCCTCCTTACCGTGTGAACCCAGTGAAAGTTCCTCTCATCCAGAAGGAGCTTGGCTACCTGTTGGACCACAAGATGATTGAGCCCTGTCAGAGCGAGTGGAGTTCTCCTGTCACTCTAGTCCCTAAGCCAGGTGGGTCACAGAGGCTTTGCATTGACTACAGACGTGTTAATCAGATAACCAAAACAGACACTTACCCTCTCCCTCGCTTGGAAGATTGCATAGACAAGATCGGAAAGTCTAGGTACATAAGTAAGTTTGATTTTTTAAAGGGATACTGGCAAGTACCTATGACTGAACGTGCTAGGGAGATCTCATTTTTTGTAACATTAGGAAAGACCTTTGCATGGTCTGTAATGCCATATACAGATTGTTTTAGAGTAATAAGAAATTTCCATGGTAAATTTCTTTTTTCTTTGTGGGGAGGTGTTACATAGCCTATGATTTCATCATCCTTTGTGTAATTTTAACGCACAGTTGCTGCATGTTTGATCACGAGCGTGTTCTGCCTCAGTCCCCCCCTTCTACCGTTATAGTAGAGTAAGTCGTTCTCTCTGTTATACTTTGCGGGATTTTCATCTCTTTGTCCCCGTGGCTTCATTTGCGCGTCCTTATTACAAGTTGTATCAAGCTCTGCCGGCCCCTATATAATGAGCTCAGTCTCTGCATCATTGCCACTTAGATCTGCTCCTCATTTTGTTCACATCTCTGTCCTCCCCTGTACAGATATTATTATTGTGAGTGCTCAAGAAGTCTCCAACCATCTAGCAGCTGTGTGTAATTTGAGTATAACTGTTGTATTTTTTCTTGTGCTGTGTAGCATAGGGTTAGTTCTTAGGCCTAGTGAGGTCTTTGTGATTAATGTTGGGTTTTATGTCAGTCATTTTTGATAATAGTTTGTATCTGTAATAATTTATCTGGCATTCACTGAGTATTATCTGGTATCTCATTTTATCAGGGCTGACTTAGATAAATTTACTCTTGCTAATTTCGTGTTAATAGAGGCTATTGCAGTTAACCATATATTTAACCTGTTTATTTGCCATTACATTATCCTTATGAGTCCTGAATGTTTTGTTGTTAGTTTAAGCATTAAACTTTAACTTGTAATTTTACCTAACTCTTTTGTTTTGAACCTGGAACTTTACGGGACAGTAGTGACTCTTAGTATTCTCACTTAATGTGTACATTATCTTTCTCTGTTCCGTAACAGGCGCAAAAGAGGGTCCATGGTGGATCGATTTCTACGAAAACCGAACTGTACGAAGGAAATGTGGCCTCCAGTCTCCAGCCACCAGACTAACCAATGGTTAACCATCTTCTCAAATAATTTGCACAAACAACTGGCAAGGGCTATAGGTCTATAACTTGTTGGAAGTGTGGCATCTCTTCCAGGCTTAGGAATGGGAATAATGACTGACGTCCTCCAGCTCTTGGGAATGGTGGCGGGAAAACCAAATTGCATTGTAAATATCTAGCAAAAGTTGCAGATACTCATGTGGAATGTGGCGAATCATTTCGTAATGTATGCCATCTTCGCCAGGAGCAGATGACCCTGTGGCTCGTAGGGCTTGAGTCAATTCTCGGAATGTAAAACGCCTATTATATACTTCCTGGTCCAACACAGCTGATGTGCTCCCCACTGAGCCGGAACTACTTGCATGGTCCAGCACCGCAGAGCCCAGAGGAGGTACTGACTGGCGCCCCGCTGAACCTGAAATATTGGCAAAATGGTGTACAAGGATGTTAGACACCTTTTCCGGGTCTGAAACCACAGCTCCGTCCACCTTGAGACAAGGAGGTGGGTGGGGAGCAAATTTACCAGACAGCTTCCTCACTTTAGCCCAAACTCTCCCTATGGGTGTTTTAGATGTAACACTTCCTATAGATTTGTGCCACGAATTACGTTTAGCCCATTTAAAATATTTACGTTTTTTTGCTAATGATTTACGATACATTAATTTTCCTGAGAAGCGTCTATAACAAGACCGTGTAATGCGTCTGAAGTTAGTACATGTTTTATCCGACCAAGGGACAACTGGACGACGAAAATTGCCAGAAGAACTGGGAATAGAAAAGTGAGCACTCTCTATGACCTGGGCAACGAAATAATCATATGCCTGGATGTGAGCCTCAAAAGATGAGAAATCAACAGAACAATCGGAGGCAACAGAAAACTTTCCCAGTCAGCCTTATCCACACACCACTTTGGAGGCGCTGATGGAGGCGATCCGTTAAGGGTGTCAATTATGATTGGGAAATGGTCGCTACCATGCAGACATTGTGACATAGACCAATTGAGTGAGAGCAATAAATAGGAGGAACAAATACTTAGATCAATGGAGGAGTAGGAGTTTGAGTGCAACTTGTGGTGTGTAGGAGCACCATCGTTAATTAATGATGGATTCTTTAGCAGGAGTACTGATTCAACCATAGCACCACGTTCATCAGTGCAGTTCCCACCCCACAATGTTGTGGGCATTAAAATCACCGAGTAACAAAACAGGTTGAAGCATCTCCACCAGCTCCAGGAGTTCATCAAGCTGTACCGCGTCATTAGGAGGGAGATACAGTGAACAGTGTACAGTTTGTCCAGTAATACCTGCACAGCACAGGCCTGCAGGCGAGTTGGAAGATCCACTCGAGTATGATAAATGCTATTTTTGACGACAATGGCTGCCCCACCTTTTGCCCGAAGACCTGCGGGTGGTAGTGAACTATAATATGCATAGTTGAGTCCTGGGTTGAAAGGATAATAACCCAACTTCGTTTCTTGCAGGCAAAGGACATCCCAGTCAAACGTGGTCTTCAAGATAGCAATTTCGTCGCAATTAGCGCGTAAACCCCTACAATTCCACTGAATAATCGTAGGCATGATATGCTGAAGAGGATGTAAGCCGTACCTAACGGGACTCAATATGCGAGGATGGCGCAATTTCCATAAGAAGTTCTGATCGATAACCTTCTATGACTAAACGTTTACGGTCCAACCTGTTTAAGGAGCCTCCTCGACGGTTCTTTTGCACTTCTTACTGGTGTGTTGTTCCAGGACAGCGAGGGCTATGTTCCCTAGACGGAGAAGAGCGCTCCTGAATGTTTCTACCATCGTGTGTATTGTTAAAGGGCAACTTTGATTTCTTTTGAGTAGGAGAGGTTGTGAGTAGTGAAGACTTATTTTTCAGAGGTAGACGCTCCACTCCCTCTATATCGTCATCATTAGACTGGGGACTGATCTTTCCCTTCTTGTCTTTCTCTGCCTCAGAGACTGGTGGCTGCCGACCACAGGTGCTACTACTGCCATGGGGCAAGGCACAGGCACCAAGAAACAGATGACAAAGGCTGATGATTAAAGTGGTTGTGGGACCCCTTTACCGGGCCTTCGATACTTAACGGGATACTCTTTGGAGATCTGCTGTGGTGCGCATTCCAGTCAGGACCCTTCTGGACGCCAGACCGAGATGGGGACAACTTTTTCCCCCACATGAGAATCAGTCGCAGCAGGATGGTTGTCTATCCTTAGATGTCCCAGAAGTCTCTGCTGTAGAGCTATTCTGTGTCATGGTAGACAACTGAGTGGCACTACTCCCTCCCGAGGAGGGGCTGCTTTCCCTGTAGTAGAAATTGAGGAAGCAAAGGAGTGTCTTCCAAGTTTCCGTCTGTAGGCTAGCTCTCGCCTAGCACTTCCAAAGCTAATACGCTGGGTATTTGCCAGTCACTATGTCCTGCTCTAATTTGTAGATGTCACACTGACGGGACGATGGGGAATGGGGGCCCTGACAGTGAAAACAATAAGGCCCAGAATCACATTCTGAGGGGTCATGTGTCTCCAATGAGGAGCATTGACTGCAGCGAGGCCAGTTCCTACAAAACTTCTTCAGATGTCCATACTGAAAATAATTATAACATTGCATGGGCCTGTCATGAAAAGACTTCACTCTAAGCCGTAAGGGGCCTATGTCAACATGGTCTGGTAGCAGGGATCCATAGAAAGTGTCACCAATTTCTGCTTTGATTTGCGGACAGAAGACACACTGTCAGGGCACATACCCATAATCTCCAGGTCAGAAAACTCATGCAGGGCCGCACAGAAGACTACTCCCTTAGAGTAATTAAAGCCCTTGTGGGCCTGTACTGTTGTGAATGGACAGTCAAAGGGGCAAGGCATGTGTTGCAACATCCTCCCCTGAATAACGTTCTTAGCACGGAGTAGAACCCCCTTGAAATTCTCCTTTTGGATGGAACCCACCTTCTTCTGCAGGTACTGATATGCACGGATAAAGTTGGAGTTATTCTCTTTATAATAAGCCACAAACCACTTGGGGGTTGGGGAAACCCTCTGTTTATCCTTCTGGAACACACAATCTGTAAACATGTTAGGCACGTAATCTTCAGCATCATCAATGACATTCTCCGACCACATCAAGGAGGTGAATACATCAGGTCCCCCCAAAGGCAAATCAGGTGCCGCAGCATGCGCAGCTGTTGCCGCGGAAGCATCCAGGAATGTCACGTAGCAGTTATTTAGGGTGCCAGTTGTGTCTGCACTGTGCAGTCTTATACGGGAAACAACCCGAACTCTTTGAAAAGATAATGAATTGAATTGAATGTCAATGTACTGAATATATTTCTCAGTACTACTGTGTCTGCAGTTGAGTTGTGCAAGGTGCATTTTCTTTTTCCATATATTTATTCAGGAACTTTACTCCCCCACCACTCCACCCACGACGGAGCCCAACAAGGGGAGGCCGTGAACCAGGGACACCACTGGCGATCCTAGAGGTAGTGAGAGAGTATACGCGGGTAAGCACTGGAGGACCTGGGCAATGTTGACTCCAAGACGATAGGAGCCATCAGGCCCCGCAGTGCCCACTTGACCCTAGCCAATGCATGACCAGCCGATTGACCTGGTCGGGCCCAACCAGGCCGCCCGTCTAGCCAGAACAAGGGACCAAAGAGGAGTACTGCAGGGCGCACCGTGCAGCATCGCTCAACCTCCAGGACTCCCGTCTCCCAGCGTTACGAGACGCCACACATGGCAAACACGTGGGGAGGCTACAGTCCCGCCCTAGATGGCAAGTGGGCAAGTACTATCATCACCAGCAGGCCTCCTCCACCAGTGATGTAGGGGGTGCCTGGTCCACGACACTGACAAATGCCGAACCCTACTAAGGTAGGCATGCCTCCGAAGTAGGTGGCACTGCCAGCCACGCTTCAAGCCCCGCCACCACGTCAAGGTGACCCCCCCAGCGGGGATCTGAATGAAGTAATACGTACCATGAAATCGATTCATAGGTAAAGAAGTCTACCTTTTGAGTGTTTTTAGCCCGAAGAGTTCCATTTCATGTGAGACGTGAAACCGTCGTGGAAATAGAGAGATAAAACCGATTTTATTTGTATCTGCAACACTTGGGGTCTAAAGTGGCTTCATCAGCCTAGTGATAAGATATATAATGTTCAATATTTTCTCCACAAGCCGGTTCGTGCGATTTGATGATCGATAATGACTAAGGTAATTGATTGATTGCAAATAATTAAAATCTGGCGGCGCAACTTCCAGGGTCATATGCCCCCGGACGACTAAGCAAAACACAGCAAAATAAAAAGTGCATACTCAAATTTAAAGTTAATATCTGGTAATAGGAATAAAACACTGAAAAATAATAAAAAAATAGTTTATAAAATATCAAGTACTTATAAAAGTGGAAGGAGGCCCGCCTCCTGAAGAAAACTAAAAACATCACTAAAATCGCTAGAGGCTTCACCAAGCATCGAGGACAAACAGTAGGCACCCTTATGCCTATGGAGGAATCTATGACGTAGGTTCCCCAGACTCGGACACTCGACCAGCAAGTGACATAGTAAGGGGAACAGCCAGTCATCACAGTACGGTTGAGATTCACCATTCATCAGGAACCCCTGTGTAAGCCGCGAATGCCCAACGTGAAGCCTAGCGAGAGCCACCTCCAATCGCCGAGACATAGAGGGAAGAACGCTTTGCATAACCACTCTCTGAAAGATTTCTTTTAGTTTATTGTGAGAAACAACATCCCACTGTCTCTGCCAACACGTATGACTTGCATACCGCAAGTAAGGTGTTACATCAGAAGCAGGAAGTGGGTAGTCGGTTGGGGGCTGTTGAGAAGACGCAGCTTTAGCTAGAGTATCTGCTCTCTCATTGCCCACCACACCAACATGTGCGGGTACCCAACAGAAATCTACATGGCGGCCACGACGGCCAAGAAGAAAAAGCCACCCTAAAATTGATAAAACCAATGGATGGGATGCATTAAAAGACTCTACTGCAGACAAAGCACTACGCAAGTCACTAAAAATCACAAAAACGGATTGGGGGAGAGTAAAAATAATTTTAAGAACATAAAATTGCAGTCAGTTCCGCAGTATACACTGAAGTAATGCCAGGAAGGCTACCGCCCGTACTAAAGGAAGGGAAGATAACACCAAATCCTACTGCAGTATCCGTCTTAGACCCGTCAGGACAAACGGAGACAGAACTCTCATGAATGGAGGCATGTTCTAAAAAGAGAGAGGGACACCTGAGAGGGAAGTGAGCCCTTTTTTTCAACAACGGACCTACAGAATGTCACGCGAGGGAGCAGCCATGAACCTACCCTTGGGATCCGATGTGGACAAACTACCAGTCTCGGAACAGAGAGGGCTAACATAACAGACCGGACCCTGTAACCAAATGGCTTTGGGAAATTAGGACGGGTGTCAAAAACAGAAGATCAAGAATCCTGGGAGACGATGGCACAAGAAATTGAGTCTGGAATGCGGTGAAGACGATACCAACACCTCATCATTAGCAACTGGCGTCGCAAATCCAAGAGGAGTACACCAGCATCCACCAATAAACTTGGAATCGGGGATGATCTGAATGCCCCAGTTGCCAGACGTTCACCAGCATGATGCACAGAATTTAACAACCGGAGACGGGCATCTGTTGCAGATGTTCAGGAAGAATAAGAGACCTATGCAAGAGGAGGAGGGTCTGACAGTCAGCACCCCAGGATGTATGAGCTAAAACTCTCAAAAGACTCAAAGCTTTAAGACAAGCCGCCTTAACAGAAAGGATATGAGGAACCCAGGTTAGTCGTCTATCAAACAGAAGACCCAGAAACCGCGTCTCTTCCACACAGGATATTCTTCTACCATAGAGATACAAGTCAGGGTCAGGGTGAACCCCACGAAGACGAAAAAAATGCATTGCCACTGTCTTTGTTGAAGAAAAATGGAAACCACGAGTTTTCACCCGGTCAGAAATTCGATTGAGAGCCAGCTGCAACTTCCTCTCTATCAGAGACATTCTAGACGCGGTCAGGGAAATCGAGAGGTACACCGTCAGGAAGTACACTAATGACACTAAATGGCTACAGCAAAACAGAGTAACACTAAGGATACTCCCCTGTGGTACTCCATCTTCTAGTGCTAGGGCAGTAGAAAGCACTCCTCCCACTCGCACCCTTAAAATTCGGTTAGATAAAAACTGTTGAATAAAAATGGGGGTGTCCATGAAGACCAAACTCATGAAGAGAGAGTAAAATACTATGACGCCAGGCAGTGTCATATGCCTTCTCCAGATCGAAGAAGACCGTGACCTGGTGTTGGTTAGTGGAAAAAGCCTCACAGACAGAAGATTCCAAGGACAGCAGTGCATCAGAGGTAGATCGCAATTTTCGAAAACCATAATGGGCAGGGTACTGAGACCACGAGACTCTAGGCGCCGACGGTGGCAAGCCGAAGGCGGTTTTTTTTTTTTTTTTTTTTTTTTCTCCGAGCAATGCTGGGATACGAGCAAACAAAGAGCCCGTCAGAGATGCGCTTAACTTGCGCGAGCTTGAATTATCGAGGGGGTTGGTATTCCCTGACTGTGGTGATTAATAATTGTAGAGCACGTGCAGCGATGCAAGCGGCATCCATGAAATCATCCCCTGTCCGAGCAAAAGTCGCGTCAGGGTGAGACCTGAGCATCGTAGTGGCTGGGCAGTACAGAAGATAGTGAATGAGAGGCTCCACAGATGAGACCAAACAATGGGTACACGGGTCTGGCTCTGTACCGATAATTTGTTTGTAGCATGAAAACCCCAGACGTAAGCGCCTGAGCCTTTACTACAATATAGTTGGGTATGCCTTTAAAGGGTAACAAAAGAGAATATGAAGTGGCGGTGGCGTACCATGTAGCAGAGCGGGAGCCTTCTGTCACCAAAAGCTGATGTTCCTCTTGAGAGAGCCTGCTAATGGTCCAGTGAGAGTGCTAATGACGTGCGATAGGCTGGGGCGCAGTTGAAATGTGACGTCAGGAAGCGAGCAAGCTGAGCGTGCTGCGTCATCAGCACGCTCATTGCCGCTGATTCCAACATGTCCTGGGAGCCAATGGAGAGTAATAGTGGCACCCCTACGGACGAGAAGGGATGCAAAAGTTAAAAATTGCCGTCTGAAGAAAGACGTTGTCCTTCAAGGAGAAAGATCTTAGCCTCTGAAGGGAGGAAAGTGAGTCTATGTGAATTACGACACGGTGATGATGATGGTGATGAGCGTGGCGCAATGCACCCAGGATGGCAGCAAGCTCTGCCTGAAAAGCGGATACACCCTGAGAGAGTCGCCAAGATTCAATTGTGTGCCCAGAGACAAAGGCCGCCAGAGCAGAGCCATCAGATACTGAACCATCCGTAAAATAAGTGGCTGTGTCTGGTGAATCTAGAGCCGCAACCCGACTAAGACCCTCTTGACAGAGGAGTGCAGGAATGGAAGTTCGAGGTTTGGTTTCAGAGGGGCATACAAATTTAAAAAGAGGGGGGTCCCATGGTGGGGGATCAGTGTACCCAGGAAAGGGAGAATCAGGATCTTGGCAGAGGCTCGCAGCAGCTCCCAGTCCATGGATAACAGCAGTTGTAGTCCGGGCCCAGTCACGCTGAGTGGCAGGCTCGGGTGGGCGGCACAAAAGACGTCGTAGGAGGGCAGAGACAGGCAGGTGGGGCCGGCACCGTATCAGCTGTAGAGTGATGACTGCCGCTCGTAACGCAACACGATGCGCCAGAGAAGGCAAACCACTCTCCATACGGAGATTGACAATCCGGGTCCAGGGTGGAACACCCAGCATGATACGGAATGCAGTGTTCTGTATAACCTCCAGAGATCTGGAGACTGGTGGAGCGAGTCCGGTCAAACAGATGGCACTGTAGTCCACCAGGGATCGGATGGCATATATATAAAATGTTCGGAGGACTGAATACGACGCCCCCAAACTCCGCTTGGAGAGATAGCGGAGAGCAGCCAGTCTGGTGGAAGCGCGCTCCCGCAGGTACCGAACATGGCAGGCAAAGGTAAAACCCCTGTCAAGCCAGACTCCCAGATACTGATGCACAGTAACAAGAGACAGCTGCTGCCCCCCAAGCAGCATAGGAAAGTCTGGGGGACGGAGTCCAAAGGGCATACACTTTGTCTTATTAAAATTTATCTTCAGCCCTAGCTCAGTGCATTTGGCGTGCAAACGAGAAAGGGCCAAGTCCGCCTGCGTGAAGCAGTCCCTCCTGGTAAAGACGAGGGCCAGATCGTCCGCATAGCAGAGGAGGGTAATGCCAGGCCCATAGTCTACAGATAAGAGCCCCTCCATAAGGATGTTAAAAAGGAGAGGGCTCAAAACACTCCCCTGGTGGTTTGCCTTTAGGATATTGGTGATAGGGGGAAAGGTGTCCCCGGAATCGGACCCCTGCGGATCGATCATTAAAAAAATCCTGGATCCAGAATAGGAGCCTGCCTCCCACACCCCTGGCCGCAAGAGCCGCCAGGATTACAGTGGGGCTTGCCAGTTCAAAGGCTTTCTGGAGGTCGAGGAAGACAGCCATTCCCCTTCCTCCCCTCAGCTCCCCAAGGAACGACACGAGGCAGTGGGTGGTACTCCTGCCTGGATGGTAGGCGTAAATCCCTGGGTGCAGCGGTCCCAGCCACCAAGCAAGCCGAGCCCGCACAACCCTCTCAGCCGTCTTAGCAACACAGCTGAGAAGGGAGATGGGGCGCATGGCGGCGGGATCACGAGGCTTCGGAATTGGGTGGATAACAGCTGCCTTCCACGACCTCAGCAGACGCCCCTCAGACCACGAGAGGTTGAGCAGATCAAGTAGACGTTCTGTGCCACAATCTCCAGCATGTGACAGGAGAGAGTATGTGAGCCCGTCGAGCCCCGGCGCAGTGTCCTCCCTGCACTGCAGCGCTTTGTGGAGCTCCCCACTGGTGATCGGACAGTCAGCAGTGTCAGGCCTATCACACGCTGCCTGAATTGCTGCAGCACGAGAGGCGGACAGCTGAGCATGTAGGGCTCTGACAGACTGAGGGAGATTAGAAAAGGCAGAGCAGTCAGCGAAGTGCTGAGCAAGACGCCTGGCCTCAGCGGCAGGGTCAGGATGGGAGGGAGGGCGAGGAGGGCATGGATCAGAGACGGACCTGATTCTCCTCCACATCTCACGGAGAGTGGAGTGAGAGTCTAGGGTACGACACCATCTGATCCACGCCTCCTCCCCAAGGCGGCGCTTCTCAGAAGCCACATGCCGCGTGATGGCAACCAGGTACCGGCGGTGCGGAGATGTACGGCACCATCGGTACTGCTTGCGTGCTGCATTGAGTCTCCGGTTCAGTTCCTTGACCCTGTCGCAGTAGAACCAGCCGTCTCGGTAGCACCTCGTCGAGCGCTGCCGCAGCGGGATAGCAAGAGAAGCAGCTTGTGCCAAAATACTTGCTACCTGATCTGCTCTGCTCTCGAGGTCTGAGGCAGGAGGAGATGTCTCAAAGGCCGCTGTGAAAGCACGGGCAAAGGCCATCCAGTCTGCTTTGCGTAGGTCCCACCGTGGTGGAGGTGGGGGTGGCGGGGGGGGAGCGAGAGGCAGGTAAACAATAAGGGCAAAGTGATCACTTGCAAGGTGGGGGTGGAGTGACCACGACGCCAAGCCCGCTAGTGGTGCTGACACTAGGGAGAGATCAAGGCGACCTCCCGCAATATGGGTGGCCTCTGCCACATCATTTAATAGGGAGACACCACCCATCTCCTCCAGAACCAAAGAGATGTGCCATCCTGCTTCATTGGACTGAAGAGGCGAAGATAGAAAGGCGTGGTGGGCGTTAAAGTCCCCCCCTATGTACACGGCTTCCCTGGCAGCCTGGGAGAACAGGTCTTCCAACTCCAGGGTGCCCCTTTGGCTCCAATATACATTATATACCGTCAGGGGCGACGTAGCCAGATGGAGAACCACGCCCTGGACCTCCACATCAGGTCCACAGAGAGGAGGGGGCTCACAATCCGTGCACGCAATGTGGTCCTGAACCAGAACGGCACATCCCCGTGTGACGCCACGAACATACGGAAGGAGATGGGTGGTGTAACCCGAGAGACGAAAATTGGTATTATCTGGGAGCAGGGTCTCTTGCAGGAGAATTACATGAGGATGGTCCCTGGCAGCCGCCTCCTGAAGGTGGGCGAGCTTGCTCCATGCCCCTAAACAGTTCCACTGTAGGACTCGGAGGCTGGCAGCGGTGTCTGGCACTGGGGATGATCTGTCTGGAGGCCAAGGGCCCTGCGCTCTTCCTCGATCGCTGCTGTGGCTGGTGTGAGCCCCGAAGGAATGTTGACTGGCATACGAGGGCAAGGCAGAGGAAGTTGGGTGGGTAGCGGCTCTTCCACGGTTGTCTGTGTGGGAGAAGATGCAGGAGGTACCAGGGAAGAGCGCGGGTGTTGTTTTGCCTCCACCACTTGGTCGACGATGACGTTCACAGCCTGTACGTCTGGAGTTCGCCCGACCACGTACAATGGCAGTTACGCCACTGGACCCCAGTACTGTTCTCAGATGAAAGCAGATTCAGTATTTCGACCAACGACCGCCGTATCAAAGTGTGGAGACATGCCGGAGAGCGGTACGCACCGTGCAACATTGTGGAACATGACCGGTATGGTGGTGGTTCCGTAAAGGTCTGGGGGGGCATATGCATTGAGGGACACACAGACCTCGTTGTGCTGAATGGCGGTACCCTGACAGCTGCACGATGTGGAACAGATGCTGGACCCTGTGGTAAGGCCTTTTGCTGGAGCTGAGAGAGAGGATTTCCTTTTCATGCAGGACAATGCTCGCCCTCACGCTGCACGTGTCTCGATGAACTTCCTCCAGGAGCAAGGGATCGCCATAATGGAATGGCCAGCACGCTCACCAGACCTCAATCCTATTGAGCATGTCTGGGACATGCTGGCACGGAGAGTACATGCTCGCCAACCTCGGCCTGATAGCGTTCCAGCACTTACCGAGGCTTTGGTAGCAGAGTGGGGGAACATCGCCCAGGACGCCATACGACGCGTGATTCGGAGCATGACTCGTCGTTGTCGGGAGTGCATCCAGGCAAGAGGAGGTTACACTCATTATTAGAGATTTCAGAAACAGTTTTTAAGACAATTCTGAGACATTTCGTGGTTGTGCCTATCTCTTGTTCATTTCTGTTTTGGGGGTTATCTGGTACTCGCTTGTTCCAACAATAAAGTTCTCATTTTCATTCCTTGCTGAACACTGCCTTTCATTGCTAACATCGGGGAATACCCATAAGCAATTCTGAACCTAAACAAAGCATAGATTCTGAAATATCACAGATCAAAATCTTGTTCCCTTAATTGTTTTGAGTAGTGTATTTGCCCGAGTGCCAGGGGGTTAACTCATCCTCTTGATGCCCACAGTGGGGGCGGAGGGTCGTTGGTTACAAGATTTTAACGTGTTAACTTTTACCTGGTCGTGGTGTAGTGGTATCCTGAATGGCTCTCACCTGAGAGTCCCTGGTTCGATTCCCAGCATATTGGTAATTTACCAGGTGGATAAAATAATAAAAAATAAACCTGAATGAGGTAATACTTAGGATGAAATTAACTCAGAGGTAAAGACATCTTTGTTTTGACTGATTTTAACCCGATGAGTTTCATTTCATTTGAACGTGAAAACATTGTGGAAATATAGAAGTAGAACTGATATTTAAATTTGCATTTCTTGGCTTTTAAAGTGATATTATCAGCCTAGTGATAAAATATTTGGTTATATTTGCGGCGCATCACGGTTTGTGCGATATGATGATCGATATTTGGAATCGTAAAACCACATCGAAAGGCAACAAATCGTTAAAATTAAGATGAAGGTCACTTGAGTGATGCTGAAAACAACATTATTGAGAAAGAGAACATTAATATGAAAACACCGACATAAAATTCATTTTGGAGGAACTTTAAATGAACTGTATTAATTTTGTCAGGAGATTTTTTGAATTTTCACATTGGGAAGAGGGTTATTTGTGTAATGCAAAAAGCAGCATTATTGAAGGCGAAAACAGAAAAAATGAAACTTTCAAGAACTCTAAATTATTCTGGAAAAACTCACAGTGGCATCGAGATTTCAAGAAACTTCTATTAGGCTAAAGAAAATTCCGTGGAGGATAAAATAATCATTAATAAATCTGAATGATGAAATAAGTAGTATTAAATCGATTGACAGGTAAAGAAGTGTACCTTTTGAGTGTTTTTAGCCTGAAGAGTTTCATTTCATGTGAGACGGGGAAACATCGTGGAAATATAGCCATAAAACGGACCTAATTTGTATATGCATCACATGGGATCTAAAGTGGCTTCATCAGCATAGTGATCATATATATAATGTGCATGCCCTTTCGCGCGATATGATGATCGATATTGATTAATGTAAAACGACTCCGAGATGATCTCTAAAATTCCAAAAACAATCCTGAAGGTCAGAAAATTTCGGCCCTGAATAAATAATCAATAATAAATCTGAATTAGGTAATACGAAGGATGACATCGATTCACTGGTAAAGATGTCTATGTTTTAATGGATTTCAGGCCGGAGAGTTTAATTTCATTTGAGACAAAAACATCGTGGAAATTTTGAGGTAGAACGGATGTTATTGATATTTGCATCACTTGGGTTTTAAAGTGGCATAATCAGGCTAGTGATCAAATATATAATGTGCTACATTTGAGGCACATGCGGGTCGTGCGATATCATGATCTATATTTGGTAAGGTAAAACCACTACGAAATGCAACAAATCGTTAACTTTAGGAAAAGGGTCACATGAGTGATGTTGAAAACCACATTCTTGAGAAAGAGAACGCTAATATGAATACACCGGCAAAAAATGCAAGTTATTGGAACATTAAATGAACTGTATTAATGTTGTCTTGAGATTAGTTTAATTTTCACAATCGGAAAAGCGTCATTTGTGTAATGCAAAAAACAGCATTATTGAAGGCAAAAGCACTAGAAATGCATCTTTCTCACATGTACTATAAATCTGGGAAACACTCCCAGTGGCATCTAAAATTCCAGAAATATTTGTGAGGGTAAGATAATTCCGTGGAGGATAAAATAATCAATAACAAATCTTAATGACGTGATACGTAGGATGAAATCGATACAAAGGTAAAGAAGTCTACCTTTTGAGGGTTTTAAGTCTGAAGAGTTTCATTCCATTTGGGACGTGGAAACTTCGTGGAAATACAGAGATAAAACGGATGTGATTTGTATTTGCATCACTTGGGCTTTTAAGTATCATCAGCGTTGTGATCAAATATATAATATGCAATTTTTTCGGCGCATGCTGGTTCGTGCGATATTTACTAAGGAAAAACTACCCCCACTGAAGATGGAAAACGAAATGTACTGTATGAATGTTTTTTTAGAATTTGATGAACTTTTATGTTGGGAAAAGGGTCATTTGTTTAATGATAAAAACAGCGAGATTGAATGCGAAAACACTAAAAATGCAACATTCTCACATTTCCTCATTATTGTCTGTGAAAGACTAACAGTGATGTTAAAAACTCAAAAACATTTCTGAAGGTCAGGAAATTCCATGTCGGAAAAAAATAATCATTAAAACTGAATGAGGTAATACGAAGGATGAAATCGATTCACAGGTAAAGACGTCTACCGTTTTGAGGGATTTCAGCTCAAAGATTTTCATTTCATTCGAGTCGTGAAAACCGTAGAAATATAGATTTAGAAAGGATGTTATTTGTATTTCAATCACTTGAGTTTTAAAGTAGCATTATCAGCCTAGTGATCCAATATATAATGTGCAATATTTGCGCCGCATTCCGAGTCGTCCGATATCATGATCGATATTTGGTAAGAAAGGAAACAAATCAACGTTAGGAATCGGGTCATTTTAGTGATGCTGAAAACCACATATTTTAGAAAAAAAAATCGGACGAACATTAAATGAACTGTTTTAATTCTGTCTGGAGATTGGTTGAATTTTCACTTTGGGAAGAGAGTCATTTGTGTAATGCAAAAAGGATCATAATTGAATGCGAAAACACTAAAAATGCCGCCATATGCCGCCGGATGACAAAGTAGAAGACCCGGCAAAATAAAAAGTGCCTATTCAAATTAAAGTTAATATCTGTTAGAAGGAATAAAAAACTAAAAATAATAAAAGAATATTAATAATAATAAAATATCAATTACTTATAAAAGTGGAAGGAGGCCCACCTCCTGAAGAAAATTAAAAACATCAGTAAAATCTTTAGAGGCCTCACCAAGCATCGAGGACAAACAGTAGGCATTTTGTGGCATCGCGCCTTTCAAAAACAATAACTTTACTCTTTGTTACATTCACTTGCAATTTTCTTCTTTTCACAAACACTTCCAAACTCATTCACAGAACCCTGCAGCTCCCATTCATTTTCTCTTAAAACTTTGTCATCAGCAAACAACAGTACAGGCAGATTCCACACTGCCCTCCCGCACTAGGGATATTCCAACATCCACTGCTCTACCATATATTTCTTTTATCACAATCCATGTATATGCTGAACAACCACGGAGACATGACACGCCCCTACCTCAGTCCAACACAGATAAAAGAACTTGCTCAGTTGATTTTCCACCGCACTGCCGCCCTAGCAGCCTGATACATACTCTTAACAGCATTCAGCAATTTCCCATCTACTTCATATATTCTTAGCTCCTTCCACATTCCTTGTCTGCTGTCTACTCTGTCATATGCTTTCTCCGGGTCCATGAAGGTTGCATACTTCTTTCCCCTCTCAAAATACTTCTCTACTATGCACCTGAGAATATATGGTCAGCACACCCCCTCCCCTTTCTGAAGCCTCCCTGTTCTTCAGCTAATCCCTCGGTTATTCCCCTGAGATAGGCCATTACCGCATCCCCTGTACACTCCCGTATCAGACCTTCTCATTCATCATCCACACATACATAATCAATCATTGCCTTACGTTCAGTCATCTCATCTCCCATTCATCTTATACTTCTCCATGTATACTTATGGATCAGCCTGTGGCTGAAAAGGGTATTGGTGATCACCTAGCCCTTTCCAGCAAACACTTCCATCAAGACTACCATTCCCATCCATTTCAGTGGGTATACCCCATTGACTAACCATTATCTATTCTTGCATTCCCCACTTAACCATTCATATCACCAATCAAAAACACTTACTTTTATCAGACCTGTCCAGTTATGCTTCTACATTCTCCCAGAACTCAGCTTTCTTTCTAAACATTTACTTAAATATTATTTTATTGCACTTTCGGATTTCAATAATTTTAAAAAAAATTGAAAATAAACATCTACTTGAATATTATTTTACTGCAGTTTGTTTCTTTTAGATTTCACTACTGTAGAAATTTCAGTCAGCTCAGTATTAAGTACACTACTCTAGCCCCCCAAAACTATGCTGTACAGTACCGTAGTAGACGTATATAAATTGTGGTTTTTGCTAATCTTAAATTTTACCACAAGTCCACTCTAGCTTTAAAAAGGTATTCTGTACAGTACTGTAATAATAACTGCCATATGCGTAAACAAAATGTGGATGATATAATTTTGACGACACAAATTTCTATGCATAATTTCAGGGTTACATTTTGCTCGACAACTGTGAGCTGGTATATACATTGTGTTCTACCCATACTATTGTTAGCTCTGGCTGTAATTAATACTGTGTCTATTATCAATCCATAATCTTATGTTGAAAACGAGGTGGGAATTGAAGTGTCATCCATATTTTGTTAAAGCATATGGCAATAACAAATAAATTTATGCATAAATTCCAGTCTAGCTCAGCTCAGTAATAAGTCTAGTCTAGCTGCCAAAAAGATATTCTGTACTGTTATAATATCTAAGAAAAATAAATAAATGAAATAATCACTTTTTATTCCATTGTACACAATGAATGACAAAACCAGGTAAGGTAAGGAGATCTTGAAGGCAAAAGGTAATCAAAACAGCATCCACCTTACAAAGGCCATTTTCACACAGCTTAGTTACTGATAGGACGACCTTAGTTAGTAAGATACAATACTGGCACAGCAGGCTAATTTCGATCACCAAACAAAACAGCCCTACAGGTTTACTTGAGGACACAGTATTAAGCTCTCTCTAAATAATTTAATGAATGGAGCTTATACTGTAGCATAGAATAATCACTTTATTCCACTGAACACAATGACAAGTAAAAATTGGGTAAGGTAAGGAGATTTGGGGGGCAAAAGGTAATCAAAGAATATCCACCATTTAAAGGTAATTTTTGACGTTGTGCTATTTTACAACAGCTTGTACAGTACCTTGAAAAACAACCTTACAAAGCTTAGTTACTGATAGAATGAGCTTAGAGAGACTATATTTGGCACAGTAGGCTAATTTTGATCAAAACAAAACTGCCCTATAGGTTTACTTGAGAGTACATTAGCTCTGAATAATTAGTAAATGGAGCTTATACTGTATCCGTGTAAATAGCACACTATTTCAATTATGATTCCTTTTCATGACCTAGTAATGGCCAGTATACTGCCTTCATTACAAAGGACTAATAAACCTTATTAACTAATATGGTATGTCCATAATACGTAGTGTAGGCCTCTCTCTCTCTCTCTCTCTCTCTCTCTCTCTCTCTCTCTCTCTCTCTCTCTCTCAAAAAGCTATAATTTTAAGGCTATTGAACTATGAATTATATCAAAATATAATTAAATTGGTAAAATTTGTCCCAAAATAGATGGATTGTTTTTGTCTGTAGTTTGTATGCCACTTATAGGTCACATACCATGCTTTAACATCTTATATATTGTTTGATTCATCCCATCAGGTATCAACAATATTTTTATATCATTAAACCGTAAATAATAACGTTTACAACTATACTATTTAGCCACATATGCGATCGAAATATATATTTTTAAAGTTAGTATCGACTTTGTGACTTTGAGCCACTGTGCAATATTACCAAATACGACACGTCAATAAAAGCTAATATATTTCATGATGCATCTCATCTGAAAAAAAAGTTAAATTAGTGTTCAACAATTAATCAGTTTGACTAAAATAAATACATCATCTAAGCCGTGAATTGCATAAATTCATAGTAAACTTTGAGACCGTAGCTGGCAATAATGTCTATGCCGGTTCTTGCGATATCATGATCGATATTTGGTAAGGTAAAACCACTTCGAAACGCAACAAATCGTTAACGACAGGAAGAGGGTCACTTGAGTGATGCTGAAAACATTATTGAGAAAGAGAAAATTAATATGATTTCACCGACATAAAATGCATTTTGGAGGAACATTAAATGAACTGTAATAATTTTGTCTGATTAGATGAATTTTCACATTCGGAAGGGGGTCGTTTATGTAATGCAAGAAACATCATAATTGAAGGCAAAAACATTAAAAATGCAACTTTCTCACATGTACTCTAATATATCTGGGAAACACTCCAAGTGGCATCTAAAATTCAAGAAACATTTATGAGGGTCAGAAAATTCCTTGGAGGTTAAATAATCAATTATAAATCTGAATGACGTAATACGTAGCACGAAATCTATTCACAGGTAAATAAGTCTACATTTTGTGTGTTTTTAGACCCATGAGTTTCATTTCATGAGACGTGAAAACATCGTGGAAATAAAGAGAAAACGGATGTCATTCGTATCTGCATCATTTGTGCTTAATCACCGTATTGATCAAAAATTTAAAGTGCAATATTTTCTCCGCATGCGGTTCTTGCGATATCATGATCGATATTGACTAAGGTAAACCGACACCAAATGGCTGAAGGAACACAAAATCAAATGGAGTGGTTGAAATTTTACGCTACGAACAGGGACATTTGTGTAATGCTAGGAACAGCATACTTGAAGGTGAAATCACTAAAAATGCGACTTTCCCTCATGTCCTCTATATAACCCGTGAAACACTCCCAGTGATGTATAAAATTCCAAATTCATTTCTGAAGGTCAGAAAATTTCGTGTCGGAAAAAATAATCATTAATAAATCTGAATGATGTAATACGACAGATGAAATCGATTATCAGGTAAAGCTGTCTATATTTTGAGGGATTTCAGCCCGAAGAGTCATTTGACCTGAAATGTGTAAAAATCGTGGAAATATAGAGGTAGAACGGATGTTATTTGTATTTGCATCACGTGGGCTTTAAAGTGGCATCATCAGCCTAGTAATCAAACATATAATGTGCTATATATGCGCCGCCTGCCAGTTAGTGCGATATCATGATCGATGTTTGGTAAGGTAAAACCACGACGAAATGCAACAAATTGTTAACGTTTGGAAGAGGGCCACATGAGTGATACTGAAAACAAGATTATTGAGGAAGAGAACACTAATATGAATACATCGATGAAAAATGCAAGTTGATGGAACATGAAATGAACTGTATCAATGTTGTCTGGAGTAGGTTCATTTGTGAAATACAAAGAACAGAATAATTGAAGGCAAAAGCACTAAAAATGCATCTTTCTCACATGTACTTTAAATTAACTGGGAGAAACTCACAGTGACATCCAAAATTCCAGAACTACTTATGAGGGTCAGAAAATTCCGTGGAGGATAAAATAATCAATAACAAATCTTAATGACGTGATACCTAGGATGAAATCGATACAAAGGTAAAGAAGTCTACCTTTTAAGGGTTTTTTGAAGTTTCATTTCATTGGAGACGTGAAAACTTCGTGGAAATAGATGAAACGGATGTAATTTGTATTTCTAACACTTGGGCTTTTAAGTATCATCAGCATAGTGATCAAATATATAATGTGCAATTTTTTCGCCGCATACCGGTTAGTGTGATATCATGAGTGATATTTGCTAAGGAAAAACTACTCCAAAGGGCTGAAGGGAAACAAAATTTTCTGTATTAATGTTTTTTGGACATTTGGTGAACTTTTATGATGAGAAAAGGGTCGTTTGTTTAATGGTAAAAACAGCGAGATTGAAAGCGAAAACACTAAAAATGCAACATTCTCACATGTACTCTATATTATCTGTGAGACACTCCCAGTGATGTATAGAATTCCAAAAAGATTTCTGAAGGTCATGAAAATCCGTGTCCAAAAAACTAATCAATAATAAATCTGAAGGAGGTAATATTTAGCATGAAATCGATTTACAGTTAACGACTTCTACCTTTTGAGGGATTTCAGCCCGATGATTTTCATTTCATTTGAGACATGAAAATATCGTGAAAATATAGAGGTAGAAAGGATTTTATTTGTATTTCCATCATTTGGGCTTTAAAGTGGCGTCATCAGCCTAGTGATCAAAAATATAATGTGTTATCATTCTCTGCATGCCGGTTCATGCGATTTGATGATCGATATTGACTAACGTGAAACGACTCCGAAAGGCTTATGGAACACAAAATGAACCATTTAATGTCAGGAGATTGGTTGAATTTTTACGTTAGGAACAGGGTACTAGTAACAGCATAGTTGAAGGCGATATCACAAAAGAATGCAACTTTCCCCCATGTCTTCTATTATCTGTGAAACACTCCAAGTGATATCTACGATTCCAAAAATATTTCTGAAGGTCAGAAAATTTCGTGCCGGAAAAATTAGTCACTAGTAAAACTGAATGAAGTAATAGGGAGGATGAAATCGATTCACAATTAAAGACGTCTTTGTTTTGAGGGATTTCAACCCGAAGAATTTCATTTCATTTAAGTTAAAATATCGTGGAAATAGAGTTAGAACGGATGATATTTGTTTTTGCATCACTTGAGTTTTAAATTTGCTTCATCAGCCTACTGATCATGTATATAAAGTGCAATATTTGCGCCGCATGCCGGTGCCTGCGATATAATCATCGATATTTGGTTAAGGTAAAACCACTTCGAAAGGCAACAAATCATTAACGTTAGGAAAGTCACTTGGGTGATGCTGAAAGCCACATTATTCAGAAAAAGAACACTAATATGAATACACCGATGCATTTAGGAGGAACATTAGATGAACTGTATTAATTTCGTCTGGAGATTAGTTGCATTTTCACATTGAGAAGGGGGTCATTTGTGTAATGCAAAAAGATCATAATTGAAGGCGAAAACATTAAAAATGCAACTCTCTTACATGTACTAAATTTTCCTGGAAACACTCGCAATGGCATCGAAAATTCCAGAAACATTTATGACGCTATGTATATTCCGTGGATTATAAAATAATCAATAATAAATCTGAATGAGGTAATACGTAGAATGAAATCGATTCACAGGTAAAGATGTCTTTGTTTTGAGGGATTTCAGTTCGAAGAGTTTCATATCATTTGAACGTTATTTATATTTGCATCACTTAGGCTTTAAACTGGCATTATCAGCCTTGTGATAAAATATATTATAATGTCCAAGTAAGACATCTGCAGGTGATCTTGGATATCGGAACTTCCAGAACAGTAGTAAAATTAATGCAGTAAACACTCTCAACATAATACGAATTTTCGGCCCACCTCAGACCATCAGTAGGTATTACAATTGATCTATACAGTCAGCTCAGACTTGATGAAAATAACAGAACTTTATTGAACCATAAAACTAAAAAACAAGTAAATAAAAAAAAAAAAAAAAGCAAGTAAAATTAACCCTCCTCCTAGTATAAAAGCTTAAACAGAAATGCCAAGAATTTCTCAGAGAAGACCCAAAGAAAACTACTCAAACCACAAACTGAAACATCATTCGTCTATTTGAATACTAAACTCAAACCCCTCCCAAACCTAAGCAAACGAACCACACCCACCTATTGATTCGAACAGACCATTAAATACTATTAGCTACATTGATTTCAGGTCTATACTTTTCTATTAGTAATTTTTCTCCTAGTAAAGCATCAGCTGAATTACTGAATTTGGCATGAAATTTCAAAAATTTTGGAAGGATGTTCTCCCAGAATTTCTCTAAAAACCCTATACCATGTCCTATTTTGATGAGTTTAAGAAGTAATTTTTCTAAAGTTCGGTAGGATGCCAGACTACTTCCATATCGACCAAGTAAGACATCTGCAGGCGATCTTCTGAATTATGTAATATGTAGGATTACCTTTTCCGAAGAGATTCATTTCATGCGAGAGGTGAAAACATCGAGGAAGTAAAGAGATAAAACGGGTGTCATTCGTATCTCCATCACTTGGGCTCTAAAATGGCTTCATCAGCCTAGTGATCAAATACATAATGTTCAATATTTTCTATGGAAGCCGGTTCGTGCGATTTGATGATCGATACTGACTAAGGTAAAACGACTCAGAAATTCTGTAGGGACACAAAATGAACTATTAATGGTGTCTGGAAATTGGCTGAATTTTTACTTTAGGAACAGGGTCATTTGTTTATTGCTAATAACAGCATATTTGAAGGCGAAATCAATAAAAAGTCAGCTTTCCCCATATCCTCTATATTATCTGTGAAACACTCCAAGTGATATCTAAAATTCGAAAATCATTCCTGAAGGTCAGAATATTTGGTGCCGGAATAAATAATCAAAAATAAATCTGATTGAGGTAATATGAACCATGAAATCGATTTAAATGAACAGACGTCTTTGTTTTGAGGGATTTCAACCCGAAGAGTTCTATTTCACTTGACATGAAAACATCGTGTAAATATTGAGGTAGAAGAGATGTTATTTGTTTTTGCATCACTTTGGTTTTAAAGTTGCATCATCAGCCTAGTGATCATATATATAAAGTAAGTGGAATATTTGCGCCGCATGCCGGTTCGTGCGATATAATCATCGATATTTGGTTAAGGTAAAACCAATTCGAAAGGCAACAAATCGTTAACATTAGGAAAGTCACTTGAGTGATGCTGAAAGCCACATTATTGAGAAAAAGAACACTAATATGAATACACCGATGCATTTTGGAGGAATATTAATTGAACTGTATTAATTTTGTCTGGAGATTAGTGGAATTTTCACATTGGGAAGAGGGTCATTTGTGTAATGCAAAAAACAGCATAATTGATGACGAAAACACTAAAAATGCATCTTTCCCACATGCACTCAAAATTATCAGGGAAACACTTCCAGAGGCATCTATAATTACAGAAGTATTTATGATTGATTGATTGGTAGAACGCATAGCACCGCAACAGAAATATTTATGATAGAAAATTCCGTGGAGGAAAAAATATTTAATGACCAATCTTAATGAGGTAATTCGTAGGATGAAAGCGATACATAGGTAAAGAAGTTACCCGTTGAGGGTTTTAAGCCCGAAGTTTGGGACGTGAAAACTTCGTGGAAATATAGAGAAAGAACGGATGTAATTTTTATTTGCATTACTTGTGCTTTTAAGTTTCATCAGCCAATATATAATGTGCAATATTTTCTCCGCATGCCTGTTCGAGCGATATCATGATTGATATTTACAAAGGAAGAACACAAAATGATCTGTACTAATGTTGTTTGGAGATTTGTTGAATTTTTACGTTGGGAACAGGGTCATTTGTTTAATGCTAAAAACAGCGAGATTGAAGGCGAAAACACTAAAAATGCAACATTCTCACATCTTATTATCTGTGAAAGACTCCCAGTGATGTTCAAAACTTCAAAAACAAATCTGAAGGTCAGGAAATAATAATCAATAATAATTAATATTTAATCATCAGCCTTCATTACTTTACTCTTATTCTCATTTACTTTCAATTTCCTCCTATCACACACCCTTCAAAACTCCTCGACCAATTGGCTCAATCTCTCCTTTGAATCAGCCACCAGTGCAGTATGATCTGCAAACAGCAGTGCTTCAGATTCCACTCTCCACCATCAACATTCACCAGACTCAGACCTCCACCTAAAACTCTTGCATTCACCTCCCTTACAAAACCGTCCATGTAAATATTAACCAACCAAGGCGACATCACACATCCCTGTCGCAGCCCCACTCTCACACGAAACCAATCACTCACAGCATTTCCCACTCTTACAAACGCTCTACTATTTACATAAAAACTTTTCAACTCTTTTAGTAACCTACCATCAAGTCCATACAATCTTAAAACAGTCCACAAAACCTCCCTATCAATTCTATCATACGCGTTCTCTTAATCCATAAATGCCCAAAACACATCCTTGCCTTTCGCTAAATACTTTTCACACACTTGTCTCACCGTAAACCCTCCCTCTCCTAAATCCACACTGTTCATCACCAATCACTCCCTCTGTACCCTCTCTAACTCTCATAATTAACACTCTACCATACCTACAACACTCAACGGACTTATACCCCTAAAACTAGTACATTCATACTTATCACCCTTGCCTTTATACGACGGGACCACACAAGCATTTGCCCAGTCAACTGGCACTATACCTTTCGCAAAGCACACATTCAACAATCTTACTAACCAGTCAACATTAGTAACTCCACCACCCTTCAGGCATTCCACAGCACACCCATCCATACCTGCAGCTTTCCCTGTTTTCATCTCCTTTACTGCCTGCTCCACTTCCTCCTTCGTGATCAAAAAATCATTCAATTCTCCCAACACATTTATTCCTTGCACCCTTCCATCCGGCACAATCTCAGCCACCCTTTCCTCCTCTACATTTAACAATCGTTCAAAATACTCTGCCCATCTCTTCCTTACTGCATCCATTTCAGTTAACATCCTTCCATCCTCTGCTTTTACTCGTTCTTCCTTCCCAGACTCTCCCTTTCGCATTCTTTTCACCTCCTTTCAAAACATTTTCTTATTCTGTTGAAAATTCTCAGTCAGCCGCTTACCCCGACCTATCATCTGCTGCCACTTTAGTATCACGCACAGCCCTTCTCGCCCTATTCCCCTTTTCTTTATACCTTTCATATGACATATCCTTTCTCTGCAGCCACACTTCATATGCACGTCTCTTCTCAGCCACAGCCATACTTACTTCCTCTCACCACCATTCACTTCCTTTTCTTACACCACCACCCACACGTCTCACACCACACACCTCTTCTGCATGCCCCACCACAATACTCTTAAATAACTGCCATTCCTCCACCACACTGCCATTTTCCCCCATCTTTCATTGCGTTCCACTCATCTTTCAATTTCTCCTGATACTCTATCTTTTTCTCTCTTTTATCCCTCAGTTTCAAAACCTCCCTGCCACACCTAACCCTCCTAGCTCTCACCCATCTCTTACCTACTCACGAATTGTCCATGCGTTAAAACTAGCTTCATTCAAATTTATTGATTATTTTATCTTCCACGAAATTCTTTGTTTAAATTATAAATCATAGGGAAACACTTCCAGAGGCATCTAAAATTCCAAAAACATTTATGAGGCTATGAGAATTTCGTGGAGGATAAAATAATCAATAACAAATTTGAATGGAGTGAGTAATAAAGGTATGGCACAAAGGCCGGGCACTAGGACCGATGTGGTCATTCAGCGCCTAATTTAAAAAAAAAAAAAAATGGACCAAAAAATCTATGCTAAATATAAAGTATATCACATTCTGATAATTTCGCAACCTTAAGAATATCTGCAGAAATACCCAGAACGTGGGAGACTGCGGGTATCAAAACCCACAGTGCTCTGGAGAATATGAAATTCTCTGCAGTGAACTAAAACATGTTCCACCGTCACAGGGATGTTTCAAGCCTCACAAATGGGAGCGTCTCCACATAAAATATCGCGGTGTGTTAACCGTGTATGACCTATACGAAGTCTGGTCAGAACAACATCCAAGCGCCTGCTCGGGGTGCTGTCCGACACTGGCCAAACCTGCACAGAAGGATGTATTGCTTTCAATTTATTGTTTGTAACAGTGGGGAATGACCACCTTTCCTGCCACTTCCTCCTGATAAAAACTGATATCTGTCGCCTAAGATCGGCAAAAGAGAGGAAAGTTGCCTAGCGTACCATGAACGGCTTCCTTAGCAGAGACATCTGCCTCCTCGTTGTCTGGCAAACCTACGTGAGCAGGAATCCAGCAAAACTGAAGTCTTTTGCGACGGGAAGCTAAACGATACAGCCACTCCTGAATTTGCTGGACCAAAGGGTAATTGCTGGAAAAATTCTGAATGGCTGTAAGGGCACTCAGCGAGTCAGAGTATAGGATAAACTGGCTGTCCCTACGGGCATAAGCTAGTTTTAACGCATGGACACTAGCGTGAAGCTCAGAGGTAAAAACTGAAGCGGCACCATGGAGTCTCGCCTGATGCACAGTTTCCTCAAGGATTACTGCGCAGCCAACGCCAGAATCCAATTTTGACCCATCTGTATAAATTTTAGTGGTTAAAGCATGAATCTGAGAATGTTCAAGAAACAGGGCTTTAACTTCAGCTGAACATCTCGAATGCTTAGTACAGGCCGGTTTGCAAACATGGGTCTCTGGAATAATCCAAGGAGGGATCGGAGAATAAGAAATTTGCCGTACCTGGACTTTGTGGAAGAAGGTGTCCTGTAAAAACCCATGCATACGGATATGAAGAGGCCTTGGAAAACTCTTACGTTCCCCATACTTCCGTGCCAGACGAAAGTCCTTCATCAGACGGTAAACAGGGTTAGACAGGGGAGTCTGAGTCTTAAACATTAGCCGCAAACTAAGGTCCACTCTGCGAAGATCCAAGGGTAGCTCACCCGCCATAATGTACAGACTCTCTGCAGGGGAAGTGCAGAAGGCATCCGTGCAGATTCTCATTCCTGAGTTATGAATAGGGTCTGAAAGCTTAAGGGTAGACTTGGCCGCTGAGGAGTATATCTGGCAACCATATTCCAATTTGGAACGACATAGGGCATCATATAGTCGGAGAAGTGCTGGTCTGTCAGCACCCCAAAACTTCCCACTAAGAACCTTAAGGATATCTAGGGACCGTGTAACAGTGGCCTTTAGCTGTAGAATATGGTCCTTCCAGGTGAGTGTACTGTCAAGAGTAAGCCCCAAGAAACGCACCTTATCTTCATAGGGCAAGATGTTATCTCCCAGGAGTAGGTGAGGAATTGCTGCTGGATTCCTCCTCGAGAACTTGATAGCCATGGTTTTTTCGGGAGAGAAGCGAAAGCCCAACTCCTCAGCCCACATTTGTGCTGCATTGATGGCATTTTGCAACTGCAGTTTTGCAGTATTAGGGTCGGCTGCAGTACAGTATATTGCAAAGTTGTCAACAAAGAGTGAACTCTGGATCAGAGCTTCATTCTCAACTCTTTCGGCTACTCCATTGATGGCCATGATGAAACATGTGACACTTAAAACTCTGCCTTGGGGTACCCCCTTTGGTTGCAGAACTTGGGGGAGACTGTGCGACCAATTCGGACTCGGATATAACGCGTGTGAAGAAAACTCGGCAGGAACTGGAACATGGTCCCATACAAACCTTTAGATCGTAAGCTGGACAATAAACCCAAACGCCATATTGTATCATATGCTTTCTCCAAGTCAAAAGACCCCTGGAGTATATTTGCTAGTAATGAATCCATTCTGAATATCTGTTGTCAGGCGCAAAAGAGGGTCCATGGTGGATCGATTTCTACGAAAACCGAACTGTACGAAGGAAATGTGGCCTCCAGTCTCCAGCCACCAGACTAACCAATGGTTAACCATCTTCTCAAATAATTTGCACAAACAACTTGTTGGAAGTGTGGCATCTCTTCCAGGCTTAGGAATGGGAATAATGACTGACGTCCTCCAGCTCTTGGGAATGGTGGCGGGAAAACCAAATTGCATTGTAAATATCTAGCAAAAGTTGCAGATACTCATGTGGAATGTGGCGAATCATTTCGTAATGTATGCCATCTTCGCCAGGAGCAGATGACCCTGTGGCTCGTAGGGCTTGAGTCAATTCTCGGAATGTAAAACGCCTATTATATACTTCCTGGTCCAACACAGCTGATGTGCTCCCCACTGAGCCGGAACTACTTGCATGGTCCAGCACCGCAGAGCCCAGAGGAGGTACTGACTGGCGCCCCGCTGAACCTGAAATATTGGCAAAATGGTGTACAAGGATGTTAGACACCTTTTCCGGGTCTGAAACCACAGCTCCGTCCACCTTGAGACAAGGAGGTGGGTGGGGAGCAAATTTACCAGACAGCTTCCTCACTTTAGCCCAAACTCTCCCTATGGGTGTTTTAGATGTAACACTTCCTATAGATTTGTGCCACGAATTACGTTTAGCCCATTTAAAATATTTACGTTTTTTTGCTAATGATTTACGATACATTAATTTTCCTGAGAAGCGTCTATAACAAGACCGTGTAATGCGTCTGAAGTTAGTACATGTTTTATCCGACCAAGGGACAACTGGACGACGAAAATTGCCAGAAGAACTGGGAATAGAAAAGTGAGCACTCTCTATGACCTGGGCAACGAAATAATCATATGCCTGGATGTGAGCCTCAAAAGATGAGAAATCAACAGAACAATCGAAGGCAGCAGAAAACTTTCCCAGTCAGCCTTATCCACACACCACTTTGGAGGCGCTGATGGAGGCGATCCGTTAAGGGTGTCAATTATGATTGGGAAATGGTCGCTACCATGCAGACATTGTGACATAGACCAATTGAGTGAGAGCAATAAATAGGAGGAACAAATACTTAGATCAATGGAGGAGTAGGAGTTTGAGTGCAACTTGTGGTGTGTAGGAGCACCATCGTTAATTAATGATGGATTCTTTAGCAGGAGTACTGATTCAACCATAGCACCACGTTCATCAGTGCAGTTCCCACCCCACAATGTTGTGGGCATTAAAATCACCGAGTAACAAAACAGGTTGAAGCATCTCCACCAGCTCCAGGAGTTCATCAAGCTGTACCGCGTCATTAGGAGGGAGATACAGTGAACAGTGTACAGTTTGTCCAGTAATACCTGCACAGCACAGGCCTGCAGGCGAGTTGGAAGATCCACTCGAGTATGATAAATGCTATTTTTGACGACAATGGCTGCCCCACCTTTTGCCCGAAGACCTGCGGGTGGTAGTGAACTATAATATGCATAGTTGAGTCCTGGGTTGAAAGGATAATAACCCAACTTCGTTTCTTGCAGGCAAAGGACATCCCAGTCAAACGTGGTCTTCAAGATAGCAATTTCGTCGCAATTAGCGCGTAAACCCCTACAATTCCACTGAATAATCGTAGGCATGATATGCTGAAGAGGATGTAAGCCGTACCTAACGGGACTCAATATGCGAGGATGGCGCAATTTCCATAAGAAGTTCTGATCGATAACCTTCTATGACTAAACGTTTACGGTCCAACCTGTTTAAGGAGCCTCCTCGACGGTTCTTTTGCACTTCTTACTGGTGTGTTGTTCCAGGACAGCGAGGGCTATGTTCCCTAGACCGAGAAGAGCGCTCCTGAATGTTTCTACCATCGTGTGTATTGTTAAAGGCCAACTTTGATTTCTTTTGAGTAGGAGAGGTTGTGAGTAGTGAAGACTTATTTTTCAGAGGTAGACGCTCCACTCCCTCTATATCGTCATCATTAGACTGGGGACTGATCTTTCCCTTCTTGTCTTTCTCTGCCTCAGAGACTGGTGGCTGCCGACCACAGGTGCTACTACTGCCATGGGGCAAGGCACAGGCACCAAGAAACAGATGACAAAGGCTGATGATTAAAGTGGTTGTGGGACCCCTTTACCGGGCCTTCGATACTTAACGGGATACTCTTTGGAGATCTGCTGTGGTGCGCATTCCAGTCAGGACCCTTCTGGACGCCAGACCGAGATGGGGACAACTTTTTCCCCCACATGAGAATCAGTCGCAGCAGGATGGTTGTCTATCCTTAGATGTCCCAGAAGTCTCTGCTGTAGAGCTATTCTGTGTCATGGTAGACAACTGAGTGGCACTACTCCCTCCCGAGGAGGGGGCTGCTTTCCCTGTAGTAGAAATTGAGGAAGCAAAGGAGTGTCTTCCAAGTTTCCGTCTGTAGGCTAGCTCTCGCCTAGCACTTCCAAAGCTAATACGCTGGGTATTTGCCAGTCACTATGTCCTGCTCTAATTTGTAGATGTCACACTGACGGGACGATGGGGAATGGGGGCCCTGACAGTGAAAACAATAAGGCCCAGAATCACATTCTGAGGGGTCATGTGTCTCCAATGAGGAGCATTGACTGCAGCGAGGCCAGTTCCTACAAAACTTCTTCAGATGTCCATACTGAAAATAATTATAACATTGCATGGGCCTGTCATGAAAAGACTTCACTCTAAGCCGTAAGGGGCCTATGTCAACATGGTCTGGTAGGAGGGATCCATAGAAAGTGTCACCAATTTCTGCTTTGATTTGCGGACAGAAGACACACTGTCAGGGCACATACCCATAATCTCCAGGTCAGAAAACTCATGCAGGGCCGCACAGAAGACTACTCCCTTAGAGTAATTAAAGCCCTTGTGGGCCTGTACTGTTGTGAATGGACAGTCAAAGGGGCAAGGCATGTGTTGCAACATCCTCCCCTGAATAACGTTCTTAGCACGGAGTAGAACCCCCTTGAAATTCTCCTTTTGGATGGAACCCACCTTCTTCTGCAGGTACTGATATGCACGGATAAAGTTGGAGTTATTCTCTTTATAATAAGCCACAAACCACTTGGGGGTTGGGGAAACCCTCTGTTTATCCTTCTGGAACACACAATCTGTAAACATGTTAGGCACGTAATCTTCAGCATCATCAATGACATTCTCCGACCACATCAAGGAGGTGAATACATCAGGTCCCCCCAAAGGCAAATCAGGTGCCGCAGCATGCGCAGCTGTTGCCGCGGAAGCATCCAGGAATGTCACGTAGCAGTTATTTAGGGTGCCAGTTGTGTCTGCACTGTGCAGTCTTATACGGGAAACAACCCGAACTCTTTGAAAAGATAATGAATTGAATTGAATGTCAATGTACTGAATATATTTCTCAGTACTACTGTGTCTGCAGTTGAGTTGTGCAAGGTGCATTTTCTTTTTCCATATTCATATTTATTCAGGAACTTTACTCCCCCACCACTCCACCCACCACGGAGCCCAACAAGGGGAGGCCGTGAACCAGGGACACCACTGGCGATCCTAGAGGTAGTGAGAGAGTATACGCGGGTAAGCACTGGAGGACCTGGGCAATGTTGACTCCAAGACGATAGGAGCCATCAGGCCCCGCAGTGCCCACTTGACCCTAGCCAATGCATGACCAGCCGATTGACCTGGTCGGGCCCAACCAGGCCGCCCGTCTAGCCAGAACAAGGGACCAAAGAGGAGTACTGCAGGGCGCACCGTGCAGCATCGCTCAACCTCCAGGACTCCCGTCTCCCAGCGTTACGAGACGCCACACATGGCAAACACGTGGGGAGGCTACAGTCCCGCCCTAGATGGCAAGTGGGCAAGTACTATCATCACCAGCAGGCCTCCTCCACCAGTGATGTAGGGGGTGCCTGGTCCACGACACTGACAAATGCCGAACCCTACTAAGGTAGGCATGCCTCCGAAGTAGGTGGCACTGCCAGCCACGCTTCAAGCCCCGCCACCACGTCAAGGTGACCCCCCTCAGCGGGGATCTGAATGAAGTAATACGTACCATGAAATCGATTCATAGGTAAAGAAGTCTACCTTTTGAGTGTTTTTAGCCCGAAGAGTTCCATTTCATGTGAGACGTGAAACCGTCGTGGAAATAGAGAGATAAAACCGATTTTATTTGTATCTGCAACACTTGGGGTCTAAAGTGGCTTCATCAGCCTAGTGATAAAATATATAATGTTCAATATTTTCTCCACAAGCCGGTTCGTGCGATTTGATGATCGATAATGACTAAGGTAATTGATTGATTGCAAATAATTAAAATCTGGCGGCGCAACTTCCAGGGTCATATGCCCCCGGACGACTAAGCAAAACACAGCAAAATAAAAAGTGCATACTCAAATTTAAAGTTAATATCTGGTAATAGGAATAAAACACTGAAAAATAATAAAAAAAATAGTTTATAAAATATCAAGTACTTATAAAAGTGGAAGGAGGCCCGCCTCCTGAAGAAAACTAAAAACATCACTAAAATCGCTAGAGGCTTCACCAAGCATCGAGGACAAACAGTAGGCACCATCTGCCCCCTTATGCCTATGGAGGAATCTATGACGTAGGTTCCCCAGACTCGGACACTCGACCAGCAAGTGACATAGTAAGGGGAACAGCCAGTCATCACAGTACGGTTGAGATTCACCATTCATCAGGAACCCATGTGTAAGCCGCGAATGCCCAACGTGAAGCCTAGCGAGAGCCACCTCCAATCGCCGAGACATAGAGGGAAGAACCCTTTGCATAACCACTCTCTGAAAGATTTCTTTTAGTTTATTGTGAGAAACAACATCCCACTGTCTCTGCCAACACGTATGACTTGCATACCGCAAGTAAGGTGTTACATCAGAAGCAGGAAGTGGGTAGTCGGTTGGGGGCTGTTGAGAAGACGCAGCTTTAGCTAGAGTATCTGCTCTCTCATTGCCCACCACACCAACATGTGCGGGTACCCAACAGAAATCTACATGGCGGCCACGACGGCCAAGAAGAAAAAGCCACCCTAAAATTGATAAAACCAATGGATGGGATGCATTAAAAGACTCTACTGCAGACAAAGCACTACGCAAGTCACTAAAAATCACAAAAACGGATTGGGGGAGAGTAAAAATAATTTTAAGAACATAAAATTGCAGTCAGTTCCGCAGTATACACTGAAGTAATGCCAGGAAGGCTACCGCCCGTACTAAAGGAAGGGAAGATAACACCAAATCCTACTGCAGTATCCGTCTTAGACCCGTCAGGATAGACGGAGACAGGACTCTCATGAATGGAGGCATGTTCTAAAAAGAGAGAGGGACACCTGAGAGGGAAGTGAGCCCTTTTTTTCAACAACGGACCTACAGAATGTCACGCGAGGGAGCAGCCATGAACCTACCCTTGGGATCCGATGTGGACAAACTACCAGTCTCGGAACAGAGAGGGCTAACATAACAGACCGGACCCTGTAACCAAATGGCTTTGGGAAATTAGGACGGGTGTCAAAAACAGAAGATCAAGAATCCTGGGAGACGATGGCACAAGAAATTGAGTCTGGAATGCGGTGAAGACGATACCAACACCTCATCATTAGCAACTGGCGTCGCAAATCCAAGAGGAGTACACCAGCATCCACCAATAAACTTGGAATCGGGGATGATCTGAATGCCCCAGTTGCCAGACGTTCACCAGCATGATGCACAGAATTTAACAACCGGAGACGGGCATCTGTTGCAGATGTTCAGGAAGAATAAGAGACCTATGCAAGAGGAGGAGGGTCTGACAGTCAGCACCCCAGGATGTATGAGCTAAAACTCTCAAAAGACTCAAAGCTTTAAGACAAGCCGCCTTAACAGAAAGGATATGAGGAACCCAGGTTAGTCGTCTATCAAACAGAAGACCCAGAAACCGCGTCTCTTCCACACAGGATATTCTTCTACCATAGAGATACAAGTCAGGGTCAGGGTGAACCCCACGAAGACGAAAAAAATGCATTGCCACTGTCTTTGTTGAAGAAAAATGGAAACCACGAGTTTTCGCCGGTCAGAAATTCGATTGAGAGCCAGCTGCAACTTCCTCTCTATCAGAGACATTCTAGACGCGGTCAGGGAAATCGAGAGGTACACCGTCAGGAAGTACACTAATGACACTAAATGGCTACAGCAAAACAGAGTAACACTAAGGATACTCCCCTGTGGTACTCCATCTTCTAGTGCTAGGGCAGTAGAAAGCACTCCTCCCACTCGCACCCTTAAAATTCGGTTAGATAAAAACTGTTGAATAAAAATGGGGGTGTCCATGAAGACCAAACTCATGAAGAGAGAGTAAAATACTATGACGCCAGGCAGTGTCATATGCCTTCTCCAGATCGAAGAAGACCGTGACCTGGTGTTGGTTAGTGGAAAAAGCCTCACAGACAGAAGATTCCAAGGACAGCAGTGCATCAGAGGTAGATCGCAATTTTCGAAAACCATAATGGGCAGGGTACTGAGACCACGAGACTCTAGGCGCCGACGGTGGGAAGCCGAAGGAGATTTTTTTTTTTTTTTTTTTTTTTATATTCGTCCGAGCAATGCTGGGACACGAGCAAACAAAGAGCCCGTCAGAGATGCGCTTAACTTGCGCGAGCTTGAATTATCGAGGGGGTTGGTATTCCCTGACTGTGGTGATTAATAATTGTAGAGCACGTGCAGCGATGCAAGCGGCATCCATGAAATCATCCCCTGTCCGAGCAAAAGTCGCGTCAGGGTGAGACCTGAGCATCGTAGTGGCTGGGCAGTACAGAAGATAGTGAATGAGAGGCTCCACAGATGAGACCAAACAATGGGTACACGGGTCTGGCTCTGTACCGATAATTTGTTTGTAGCATGAAAACCCCAGACGTAAGCGCCTGAGCCTTTACTACAATATAGTTGGGTATGCCTTTAAAGGGTAACAAAAGAGAATATGAAGTGGCGGTGGCGTACCATGTAGCAGAGCGGGAGCCTTCTGTCACCAAAAGCTGATGTTCCTCTTGAGAGAGCCTGCTAATGGTCCAGTGAGAGTGCTAATGACGTGCGATAGGCTGGGGCGCAGTTGAAATGTGACGTCAGGAAGCGAGCAAGCTGAGCGTGCTGCGTCATCAGCACGCTCATTGCCGCTGATTCCAACATGTCCTGGGAGCCAATGGAGAGTAATAGTGGCACCCCTACGGACGAGAAGGGATGCAAAAGTTAAAAATTGCCGTCTGAAGAAAGACGTTGTCCTTCAAGGAGAAAGATCTTAGCCTCTGAAGGGAGGAAAGTGAGTCTATGTGAATTACGACACGGTGATGATGATGGTGATGAGCGTGGCGCAATGCACCCAGGATGGCAGCAAGCTCTGCCTGAAAAGCGGATACACCCTGAGAGAGTCGCCAAGATTCAATTGTGTGCCCAGAGACAAAGGCCGCCAGAGCAGAGCCATCAGATACTGAACCATCCGTAAAATAAGTGGCTGTGTCTGGTGAATCTAGAGCCGCAACCCGACTAAGACCCTCTTGACAGAGGAGTGCAGGAATGGAAGTTCGAGGTTTGGTTTCAGAGGGGCATACAAATTTAAAAAGAGGGGGGTCCCATGGTGGGGGATCAGTGTACCCAGGAAAGGGAGAATCAGGATCTTGGCAGAGGCTCGCAGCAGCTCCCAGTCCATGGATAACAGCAGTTGTAGTCCGGGCCCAGTCACGCTGAGTGGCAGGCTCGGGTGGGCGGCACAAAAGACGTCGTAGGAGGGCAGAGACAGGCAGGTGGGGCCGGCACCGTATCAGCTGTAGAGTGATGACTGCCGCTCGTAACGCAACACGATGCGCCAGAGAAGGCAAACCACTCTCCATACGGAGATTGACAATCCGGGTCCAGGGTGGAACACCCAGCATGATACGGAATGCAGTGTTCTGTATAACCTCCAGAGATCTGGAGACTGGTGGAGCGAGTCCGGTCAAACAGATGGCACTGTAGTCCACCAGGGATCGGATGGCATATATATAAAATGTTCGGAGGACTGAATACGACGCCCCCAAACTCCGCTTGGAGAGATAGCGGAGAGCAGCCAGTCTGGTGGAAGCGCGCTCCCGCAGGTACCGAACATGGCAGGCAAAGGTAAAACCCCTGTCAAGCCAGACTCCCAGATACTGATGCACAGTAACAAGAGACAGCTGCTGCCCCCCAAGCAGCATAGGAAAGTCTGGGGGACGGAGTCCAAAGGGCATACACTTTGTCTTATTAAAATTTATCTTCAGCCCTAGCTCAGTGCATTTGGCGTGCAAACGAGAAAGGGCCAAGTCCGCCTGCGTGAAGCAGTCCCTCCTGGTAAAGACGAGGGCCAGATCGTCCGCATAGCAGAGGAGGGTAATGCCAGGCCCATAGTCTACAGATAAGAGCCCCTCCATAAGGATGTTAAAAAGGAGAGGGCTCAAAACACTCCCCTGGGGGGGTGCCGTTAGGATATAGGTGAAAGGGGGAAAGGTGTCCCCGGAATCGGACCCCTGCGGATCGATCATTAAAAAAATCCTGGATCCAGAATAGGAGCCTGCCTCCCACACCCCTGGCCGCAAGAGCCGCCAGGATTACAGTGGGGCTTGCCAGTTCAAAGGCTTTCTGGAGGTCGAGGAAGACAGCCATTCCCCTTCCTCCCCTCAGCTCCCCAAGGAACGACACGAGGCAGTGGGTGGTACTCCTGCCTGGATGGTAGGCGTAAATCCCTGGGTGCAGCGGTCCCAGCCACCAAGCAAGCCGAGCCCGCACAACCCTCTCAGCCGTCTTAGCAACACAGCTGAGAAGGGAGATGGGGCGCATGGCGGCGGGATCACGAGGCTTCGGAATTGGGTGGATAACAGCTGCCTTCCACGACCTCAGCAGACGCCCCTCAGACCACGAGAGGTTGAGCAGATCAAGTAGACGTTCTGTGCCACAATCTCCAGCATGTGACAGGAGAGAGTATGTGAGCCCGTCGAGCCCCGGCGCAGTGTCCTCCCTGCACTGCAGCGCTTTGTGGAGCTCCCCACTGGTGATCGGACAGTCAGCAGTGTCAGGCCTATCACACGCTGCCTGAATTGCTGCAGCACGAGAGGCGGACAGCTGAGCATGTAGGGCTCTGACAGACTGAGGGAGATTAGAAAAGGCAGAGCAGTCAGCGGTGCTGAGCAAGACGCCTGGCCTCAGCGGCAGGGTCAGGATGGGAGGGAGGGCGAGGAGGGCATGGATCAGAGACGGACCTGATTCTCCTCCACATCTCACGGAGAGTGGAGTGAGAGTCTAGGGTACGACACCATCTGATCCACGCCTCCTCCCCAAGGCGGCGCTTCTCAGAAGCCACATGCCGCGTGATGGCAACCAGGTACCGGCGGTGCGGAGATGTACGGCACCATCGGTACTGCTTGCGTGCTGCATTGAGTCTCCGGTTCAGTTCCTTGACCCTGTCGCAGTAGAACCAGCCGTCTCGGTAGCACCTCGTCGAGCGCTGCCGCAGCGGGATAGCAAGAGAAGCAGCTTGTGCCAAAATACTTGCTACCTGATCTGCTCTGCTCTCGAGGTCTGAGGCAGGAGGAGATGTCTCAAAGGCCGCTGTGAAAGCACGGGCAAAGGCCATCCAGTCTGCTTTGCGTAGGTCCCACCGTGGTGGAGGTGGGGGTGGCGGGGGGGGAGCGAGAGGCAGGTAAACAATAAGGTCAAAGTGATCACTTGCAAGGTGGGGGTGGAGTGACCACGACGCCAAGCCCGCTAGTGGTGCTGACACTAGGGAGAGATCAAGGCGACCTCCCGCAATATGGGTGGCCTCTGCCACATCATTTAATAGGGAGACACCACCCATCTCCTCCAGAACCAAAGAGATGTGCCATCCTGCTTCATTGGACTGAAGAGGCGAAGATAGAAAGGCGTGGTGGGCGTTAAAGTCCCCCCCTATGTACACGGCTTCCCTGGCAGCCTGGGAGAACAGGTCTTCGAACTCCAGGGTGCCCCTTTGGCTCCAGTATACATTATATACCGTCAGGGGCGACGTAGCCAGATGGAGAACCACGCCCTGGACCTCCACATCAGGTTCACAGAGAGGAGGGGGCTCACAATCCGTGCACGCAATGTGGTCCTGAACCAGAACGGCACATCCCCGTGTGACGCCACGAACATACGGAAGGAGATGGGTGGTGTAACCCGAGAGACGAAAATTGGTATTATCTGGGAGCAGGGTCTCTTGCAGGAGAATTACATGAGGATGGTCCCTGGCAGCCGCCTCCTGAAGGTGGGCGAGCTTGCTCCATGCCCCTAAACAGTTCCACTGTAGGACTCGGAGGCTGGCAGCGGTGTCTGGCACTGGGGATGGTCTGTCTGGAGGCCAAGGGCCCTGCGCTCTTCCTCTTTCGCTGCTGTGGCTGGTGTGAGCCCCGAAGGAATGTTGACTGGCATACGAGGGCAAGGCAGAGGAAGTTGGGTGGGTAGCGGCTCTTCCACGGTTGTCTGTGTGGGAGAAGATGCAGGAGGTACCAGGGAAGAGCGCGGGTGTTGTTTTGCCTCCACCACTTGGTCGACGATGACGTTCACAGCCTGTACCAATGGTGCCGTATCCAGAGGCCTGCCGAGAAGCGTCCCTAGCATGAGCCAAGCTTGTAGCAATTTCCGTCCCCAGCGTACGCAATTCTTCCCTGGTGATGACTATGATAGGAGAGCCCGTGTTGTGGGGCGTAGGTGGAGTAAACTCCTCGACTGTCTGCCGAACTGGGGGGGTAGGAGGGTGATGGACCTTCGCAGTCGTGTGACGAGTGAGAGCAGGTTGGAGGGGCGGAAACGCTGCCTTGTCTAGCACTGGTGATGCAGTCACTACTGGACGGCGTTGCTGCCCCCCAATGAAAGTTTCTGGAGGAGCCGGTTTGTTGCTGCTCGCCCAGGTGACTTGGCGTTCTCGCCCTCGATCGATAAGTGCAACTCTGGTTGGGCAGCTGGGGTGCCACGCATGATGTTTTCCCGAGCAGTTGGGGCAGCGGGTAGAGACAGCTTCCTTGGCCTTGAACTTGGCCAAGCACCTCTCCGTTTTGTGCGGGCCGCTGCACATCCCACAGACTGTGGCCCGGTTGCAAGTGGCTCTGTGGTGCCCATATCCCTGGCACCTGTAGCAACGGAGTGGCTCCGGGGTGAAGGGGCGAAGGTGATATTCTCCCCAGTTCCCCAGGTCGATCACAGGGATCAGAGGACCCCGCAGGGTGACGATGACCTGTCGAGTCTCCTCCCTGGTCCGCGCTTTCTGGCAGCGGGTTGCCTCTTCGACCTGAGGGTGCCGTAGTAGGATCTCCATAGGCATCCGCAAGGGATAACCCATGACGACTGCCTTCGTTGACTGTTGGCCGGGGGTCAGCTCGACTAGCTTGACAGGGGAGGCCTCGTCCTGCAGAGCTGTTCTCAAGAGGTCGTAAGCTCCCTCGTCCTTCGGCACCAACACCGAGCTTCCATCCCATCCTATCAAGTTGGAGCAGCGTAGCCCTGGCAGGTGACTCTCTAGTGCAGCCACGGCGTCGCAACTCGTCGCATGCCCGTCCTGGACCGGCACACGGAACGCTGGGAAAGCAGAGCGGGGCGGCGGACGCACAGCTACTGACACAGAGGGACGAGCAGCAGAGGGACCCCTGAGGGGAGGCCCAGTGCGTACTGCCGGAGAAGGGCCGTTTCCCTGGCGACCACGCCTCGATCCCTTGCGTGCCACGGAGATGAAACTCTCATCCTCATGCAGAGCAGGATCAGAAGAGGGGGAGATCTGAGTCGCAGCAGGAGCCTCCGACGGGACCTCCAGCCGCTTGGGACTACGAGCAGACCTAGCCGGCCTAGGCTTGTGAGAGGGTGCGCAGGTTGGAGCGCGAGGCTGCGGACTGAGGGCTCGGTTCACGCCTTGCCGTGAAGCAGGGCTGGCAGCCGCACGTGGGGAAGCTGAAGTGCCCTTGTTGGAAGAGAGAGAGGGTGGAGCAGGTGCAACCTCCTCCATAGCCTCATGTCGGCGGGCTGTCTTGGCAGAACGGGTTGAGGCACCACGCAAGCGAGGTACCACTCCCGTAGACTTAGGGAGAGAGGGGTCAGCGCAAGAAACCTCGTGAGCTGACGAGTGGGAGCTAGAGTCTAAGTGACGATCCCGCTTCGTGCCTGTAGCAGGACACGGGTTGGAGAGCCTCGACTGAGGGAGCGGGAGGCGGGAATGCCCCTGGGGCCTAGGGATGCAATATCCCTTCATGCTGCAGACTCAAGCAGCGAAAAACTCAGTCAACACACACACACACACACACACACACACACACACAACCACTCAAACAGCACAAACAAAAAAAAAAAAAAGAGCAAAAGTGGCCAAGGTCCCTACAGTGACGGGCAACCTATGCTCCCCGCCCTCTAAAGGGCGATGGGAGGCCCCGCCACTGCCCCTTTCGGAGCCGCCCTCACTGCCTCCTATAACCAGGCCCTAAAGGCCCCCCTTCATGGAAGTGCCCTAACGGCACCCCTTCAGGGTTCGGCGTCGTACTACAGTGAGGGACACTAACGGCAGGCCAAAAAAAAAAAAAAAAAAAAAAAAACTAACACTGCCAAACACACACAGGCAAACAGAGACAGAGTCCCAGGAAAAACCTGGAAAAACGTCTGAAAAAACTCTCAGTGCCAGAGACTGTCTCAAAAGTGGCAAAATCTGAGAAAACAGGCGAAAAATCGCCACTAGTAAATCAGACTGAGTCCAGTACCAGTGAGAAAACAACCAGAGCTCTGCATCAGACGGTGTCTAGGCAGGGAGTGCCGAAGGCGTATCTGCATCCTTGTTTGACACACTGGCAAAGTGATCAGCAAGCAGCTCTGCAACAGCAAGTGGATCGGCCACAGTTCCACCTGCTGCAGATAAAACAGGAGGGGAGGGAACAGTAAATTTTCCTGAAGTTTTCCTTACCCGGTTCCACACCTGGGTGATGGAAGTCCTTGAACTGATGGAGGAAACTTAACCCTTCCAGGATGAACGCCTGGCCGCCTTTAAAACCCGCCTCATATGAGCTCGTGCCCTCTGAAACGCCACCAAAGTCGAGAGAAGGCGACTCGTTTGGCTTTCACTGGGGAACTGCACTCAGAGTTCCACCAAGGAACCGGACGTTTAGGAAACTGACCCTTCGTTTTTGGAATAGATAACAGGGCTTCTGAGTGCAACACGGTATTGAAATATGATACAGCCTCAGTAAGACAGCCAAAGTCGTTGAGAGAAAGGGAAATGGAACTTAATTCCCTGAAACTTGGCCAGTCAGCCTTATCCAGAAGCCAGCGAGGAAGACGTGGCTTAGGTCCACCAGCACTAGCAGTTAAAAGTAGTGGAAAATGGTCGTTGCCATACAGGTCTGGCAACACATTCCAGGTAAAATCTAAAACAGCATCAGCTGAACATAAGGACAAATCAATGGCAGTAAAAGTTCCAGTCTGACTATGGAAATAAGTCATTTTATTGGCAATAAAAATGCCTAACATCTTCCACTAAAGAGGCCAGCATTACACCCCAAGGGTTGGCCTCACTGTTTCCCCATAGCGGATGATGACCATTCATATCTCCTAGTAACAGAAAGGGAGAAGGAAGGTCATGAATAAGGCGTTCCAGATCCGCCCTTTCTACAGTAGCACTAGGAGGAAGATAAAGACTGCAAACTGTATACTGCCAACGTAAAAACATCCAGACAGCCACAGCCTGCAGGGGAGTGGAGATGTCCAGATGATTGTATGGATTATCCTTGCGAAGGAAGATAGCAGCACCTCCATGATGACCTTGGCCTGGCACAGGATCAGAATAAAGGGCATGGTAGCCAGAAGGACCGGAAGGAACAGTACCTCCCACCATGGTCTCCTGGATACACATTGTTACGGAACAGAGAAAGATAATGTACACTTTAAGCGAGAACACTAAAAATCACTACTGTCCTGTAAAGTTCCAAGTTCAAAACAAAAGAGTTAGGTAAAATTACAAGTTAAAGTTTAATGCTCAAACTAACAACAAAACATTTAGGACTCATAAGGATAATGTAATGGCAAAAAACAGGTTAAATATATGGTTAACTGCAATAGCCTCTATTAACACGAAATTAGCATGAGTAAATTTATCTAAGTCAGCCCTGTTAAAATGAGATACCAGATAATACTCAGTGAATGCCAGATATATTATTACAGATACAAAATATTATTAATGATGGCTGACAAGAACCCTACACAAATTACAAAAACCTTACTAGGCTACACAGTACAAGAAAAAATGCAACAACAGTTATACTCAAATTACACACAGCTGCTAGATGGTTGGAGACTTCCTGAGCACTCACAATAATAACAACTGTACCGGGGAGGACAGAGATGTGAACAAAATGAGGAGCAGATCTAAGTGGCAATAATGCAGAGACTGAGCTCATTATATAGGGGCCAGCAGAGCTTGATACAACTTGTAAGAAGGACGCGCAAATGAAGCCATAGGGGACAAAGAGCTGACAATCCTGCTCTGAACAATAGAAAGGACGACTTACTCTACTATAACGGTAGAAGGGGGGACTGAGGCAGAACACGCTCGTGATCAAACATGCAACATACTGTGCGTTAAAATTACACAAAGGATGATGAAATCATAGGCTATGTAACAACATGCACAGAGGAATAAATTGAGAAACCATATGACACAATTCCTCATAGTTTGCACGTAAACCCCGACAGATCCATTGGATGATGAAACCCATAATGGAGGAATGATTAAGTGCGGGACTGTACACCTGACAAGCGAGCGGGTTTCGACTGATGCTTATGAAAGCCCTTAAACCAGCACCCTCCGTCGAACATCCGTGAGTAAACGAGAGGCTGAGGAAGTAAGTTTTACAACACTCCTTCTTGGAGCGAGCACACCAGTTTGTTTGAAAGGTGGCTTGGGGTCTGTCTTTGGAGGTGTAGGACGGCCAGTGCCCCCACCAGAAGCCCCAGAAGTTGAAGTAGAGCCCACAGGACTAGAGTCATTTGAGGAGGCCATCCTATACTTCAGATCTGAAGCACCAGCAAGTTGTCCAACAACCTCCCCGGGTGGGGACCAGACCAGCAGTGAACCATCAGCTTCAGCTGTCACCTGGCTAGATCCCTCAGTCTGCTGGACAGAGGGAACAAGAGAGGTGTCAACAGAAGGGTCAACAACAGAGACCTTAGGTGGCCGGTCTTCATGTTCAGAGGACTCTGATGAACAACGGTGACGTTTACCATGTACAGATGGAGCCTCAGGGATACTGGCTACGATGGGAGAAGGAGTCCGGTCAACGTGAACATTTGCCACCACCATAGAAGCGTTCAAGCTGTCAGCTACGGGAGTGGGGGTGGAAACAGTCTGAGTAGGGAGTGGGCAAGGTTCATTTTCACAAAGTGTGAGCAGCAGGGACACCATCCCGCAAAGCACTAGATGTTGAAGTGGGCACTGGGCTGGGTTGAGGCCTTCTCGGAGATATAGGGTGGTGCACTGGCTTTCCAGAAAGGACAGAAGCATAGGTAACGCTGGACTGGAAGAAGTGAGTCTGGGCTCTCTTCTTAGCCTCAGGAAATGAAACTTTCTCAAGTGTTCGAATTAACAAAATCTCCTTTTCTAAGCAGTAGCGAGGACAACTTTTAGAAGATACAGCATGAGGGCCCCCACAGTGATAGGATTTAAGGGGTCCTGGACAGTCACCGGTATGACTTGGTCTGGCACAAGAGATAGACACCAGGAAGGCCAGCCTGTGCACGGCGGCAAAAACGGCTAACATGTCCATACCTCTGGCAGTGGAAACAGCGCTTTGGGGTTGGCACATACGGCTTCACAGGAATCGATAACCATGCTAGTTTCACAGATCTAGGCAATACCAATTTGTCGAATGTCAAGAACAATGTTGCAGTCGGGGTCAGAATCCCATCTATCTTTTTCTGAAGGCGCTCAACCTTCACCACACCAAACGACCGCAGCTCCTCCAACAGTCGCTCCTCCGAGTATCGGAGTATGTTCCGAGAGAAAATGACTCCCTTCGTTTGGTTAAATGCTCCATGGGGAACACAGGTAACCGCAGAGCCTGCTACAGAGGTCAGAGTCATTAGACGAGAGCTCTCTCCTGGGGAGGACACCTCAATTAAAATACTGCCATCCCCCTGGGAAGAGATCTTTGGTTCTCTTCCAAGGGATGAGACAATGGCACGGTGCAATTCAAAGATATCAATATCTAGAATTGACCCTCCTACGGAGGGTTTCATCACTAGATATATTGCATATGATGGAAGCACAGACTTTTCTGTGCTCAACCCTAAAGCTGTACCCACCAGACGTGACCGCCTCCCAGTACCAGTTGAACGCTGGGGCAGAGGAGGGCATTCACCAGGGGCCTGGTAAGGCTCTAAAGATGGCAATCAGGGAGTTTCCATGGACGGATCCAGAGTCAACCGAAGTTTGTTTATTTGGCGCCATATGATTTACAAAAAAAAACCACTCCCCCACCCCTCCATCCACCATGAAGCCCAACAAAGGGAGGTCATATGCCAGGGAAAACACCACTGGCGACCCCAGAGGTAGCGAGAGTTTACGCGGGTAACCACTGGGAGACCTCGGCAAGGGAGACTGCAGGACAATAGGAGTCACCAGGCCCCCCAGTGCCCACTTGACCCTAGCCAACGCATGACCAGCCGATTGACCTGGTCGGGCCCAACCAGGCCGCCTGTTTAGTCAGAATAAGGGACCAAAGAGGTGTATTGCTAGCTGCAGGGCGCATCGTGAAGCATCGCTCAACCCTCAGGATTCCCGTCTCCCAGCATTACGGGACGCAACGCACGGCATACACGTGGGGAGGTAACAGTCCCACCTTAGATGGGAGCAGGCCTCCTCCGCCAGTGATGTAGGGAGTCCATGGTACCGAACCCTACAAAGGTAGGCATGCCTCCAAAGTAGGGGGCACCGCCAACCACGTTTCAAGCCCCGCCACCACGTCAAGATGACCCCCTGCAGCGGGGCTAAGGTAAAACGACTCAGAAATTCTGTAGGGACATAAAATGAAGTTTTGATGGTGTCTGGAGGTTGGTTGAATTTTTACGTTAGGAACAGGGTCATTTGTTTATTGCTAATAACAGCATATTTGAAGGCGAAATCACTAAAAATGCTACATTCCCCATGTCCACTATAATATCTGTGAGACATTCCAAGTGATATCTAAAATTCAAAAACATTTCTGGTCAGAAAATTTCGTGCCGGAATAAATAATCAATAATTAATCTGATTGAGGTAATATGAACTATGAAATCGATTCACATGTAAAGACGTCTTTGTTTTGAGGGATTTCAACCCGAAGAGTTTCACTTCATTTGTGACTTGAAAACATCGTGTAAATATTGAGGTAGAAATGATGTTATTTGTATTTGCATCATTGGGCTTTAAAGTGGCATCATCAGTCTAGTGATCAAATATATAATGCGTTATATTTGCGCCGCATGCCGATTCTTGCGATATCATGATCGATATTTGTTAAGGTAAAAACCACTTCGAAACGCAACATTCGTTAACGATAGGAAGAGGGAAAATTGAGTGATGCTGAAAACAACATTATTGAGAAAGGGAAAATTAATATGAATACGACATAAAATGCATTTTGGAGGAACGTTAAATGAACTGTATTAATTTTCTCTGGAGATTAGATGAATTTCACATTGGGAAGGGGGTCGTTTATGTAATGCAAAAAACATCATAATTGAAGGCAAAAACATTAAAAATGCAACTTTCTCACATGTACCCTAATTGTCTGGGAAACACTCCAAGTAGCATCTAAAATTCAAGAAACATTTATCAGGGTCAGAAAATTCCGTGGAGGATAAAATAATCAATAATATATCTGAATGACGTAATACGCAGCATGAAATCGATTCACAGGTAAAGAAGTCTACCTTTTGTGTGTTTTTAGACTGAAGAGTTTCATTTCATGTGAGACGTGAAAACCGTGGAATTAAAGAGATAAAACGGATGTCATTCGTATCTGCATCACTTGTGCTCTAAAGTGGCTTCATCACCCTATTGATAAAAAATATAACGTGTAATATTTTCTCCGCATGCGGTTCGTGCCATATGATGATCGATATTGACTAAAATGACTCCGAATGGCTGAAGGAACACAAAATCAACTGGAGAGTGGTTGAATTTTTACGCTAGGAACAGGGTTATTTGTGTAATGCTAGGAACAGCATAATTGAAAGCGATATCACTAAAAATGCAACGTTCCCTCATGTCCTCTATATTATCTGTGAAACACTCCCAGTGATGTATAAAATTCCAAATTCATTTCTGAAGGTCAAAATTTCGTGCCGGGAAAAATAATCATTAATATATCTGAAGTAATAAATCTGAAATTGATTATCAGGTAAAGACGTCTATGTTTTGAGGGATTTCAACCAGAAGAGTTTCATTTCATCTGAAATGTGTAAACATCGTGGAAATATAGAGGTAGAACAGATGTTATTTGTATTTGCATCGCTTGGGCTTTAAAGTGATATCATTAGCCTAGTAATCAAATATATATTTGCGCCGCATGCCGGTTAGTGCGATATCATGATCGATATATGGTAAGGTAAAACCAGGACCCATATACATATAGGGTCTTCTCACACCTTTCTACTACTCAGATTTACTGACGTCACGCTTGAGACAGGGCACTTCCCCCATTTCTCTCCACCCACCATCTCCCTTGGGACCTCAGAGGGAGGCCTCAAGTCGCGGTGAGGTGCAGCTGTCTGTCATCCTCCACACCCACCCCTCCCACCTTGCTTCCTTTACACCACTATGTTCCCCACACACATTTTCCTCAATTCAAATGATTGTTTAACCTCTCCCTTCTCATATTTAAAGGTATATGATTTACAAATAAACACAATATACTCTAACAGTGACATTTATTAGGACATATGTATATCATCTTGTTATAAATAATACCGGATGTTTATTGGTACTGCTACCGGTATTGACTATATGTTACTATGGTCAGACTCAAATATGAAGTCCGTTTGGGTGGGGCCCGCGCGGGGATTTCCCTCTCTACAGCTCTGCCAAACCTCCTCTCTCTCTCTCTCTCTCTCTCTCTCTGAGTTGACTGAGAAGGTTTGTATATATTTATAAGTTTTGTTTTCTTCTATATTGTTTCGACCTTTTTTCCACACCACCACTGAGGTAAAAGTCTTGGCGCGTTTTTTTATATAGAGGTTTCCCCAGTAGGCATAAGTCCTCTCTCTGATCTTTAATCAGACAATTCATCATCTGAGCTTTCTGATATGTTGATTTAAGAATGAATCCACGAAATGATCGACTGCTACGTCTTGCTGTGAATCTTCTTCTTGCTGTTGTACAGCATGCTGCACTGCTTTCATCCAGTTATTCGGTGTTACATGATTCAAAGCTTCTTTGCCAAGACGTTTAAGATCAACCATTTTGAAGGTGTTTGCCTTGGCTATATAGGTCTTCACCTGAGCCCAAATGAGCTCAATAGGGTTGTACTGACAATGGAAAGGAGCTGCTGCTACATCGCTCCTTTCCATAAGGAACTTTCGGCCATCAACTTTAGCAAATTTGAAGCTCATCTGCAAGAGAATCCTGCGAAGAGACTTCTTGCTTCCGTTGAAAGATATGTTTTCCTTGAGTTCTCCGTAAATCTTGTGCAATGTAGGAATTTCATGCCTTTCATATAATCCCAGGACAGTTCTTCTGACCACACGCTTGTCGAAATCGTCGAGATTCGTTACAGATGCATTGCGCTTCTTTGCTGGTGACGAGAATACAGGCTGTTCTGGTGACATTTGTGTCACACAAGCTTTATTAAATTTAGAGCAGATTCTTTGGACTTTTTTCGCTAACGTTGGTAGCTTTGGCAGTGCGAGCAACTGCTTTTGAAGATGGAATTATAAAGTCTCCAATAGCCTTTTCTTCTGAAAAATACTTGTTCACATTGTAAATAAGTTCTTTCTCCCGACTGTGGAGCACACGAGAGCGAGTCGGAGTAGCTGCCATCGTGGGTGGGGATCAGGGAGGAAGTGACCGGTCACCTGTAGTCTGAGGTGGGTGTCCTTGACCTCTGGCAACGTCGGAAAGCGACGTTGTCACGTGGTGTGGAATTTATACAAATCATTGCTATTATCCTAAAAAGCGACACATTCATAGCACTATATAGCCTTATTTAATATATTTAATAAGTACAGAATATTTAATATACAATTTCAAATAGTAAATAGCTGACATATGACAGAGAGAGAGATAGGTACTGGGGTTGATGTGGCAGAGCTGTAGAGAGGGAAATCCCCTCTCGGGCCCCACCCAAACGGACTTCATATTTGAGTCTGACTCTATGCAGGCTTCATTTCCTTAACTTCGACATCTTACTCTGCAGCTTTCGTGTCGAGTTAGCCAGATTTCTGTTTAATACCCTTATCCTGAAAAATACTCGGCATCGAAAAAAAAAAGCTACTTCAGTAGGAAGAGACACATGCTTATATATTAGTACTGACAATGCCTTTATGCAGTCCTGGCACCGTTGTTTTTGCGACCTGGAAGGGAGGGAGGGAGGGAAGGAAGGGGGGGGATGATAACATACTTCTTGCCAAACGCTTCCAGATGGAATTACTACGTTACGAACCTGCTTTAAACAAATACATTCTGCGATATACCGTACTTAATTTTCAACACTACTGCTTTCTTGCTAGGGTACTCAGTAATGGTTACCTACAGTACGTGGGTAGAACAAAATAATGGTGGGCAAATATGAATATTAGCAACTCATACTAGTGCGGTGGCCAGTTGCCTCAATTTATTTTACCTGGGCTGGTAAATGCAATGCACCACGTGCTTTTCCACATTTCTGCAAGCACTAACCCCGTGAGGGGAGATATACTGTACAGCTTATAAAGAGCAAAGCCCGCCATATACAGGGATATGCACCTATGCAGAGAGAGAGAGAGAGAGAAAGGGGAAGGGACTTACCATTTAATGAAGCTGATGGCAGATTCAGCGTTGGCAGGGCGTGCTCTTCAAGGCGTATATGATTTTTTGGAATAGGCAGTTTGAGAAGGTCATATTTTAGATTTCTTTAATAAGCACTTTGATCAAAGTGAAGGCTGCAGATGCGAGGAGTATTCGGATTAATTGTCTTTCCTCTTGCACAGATGAATCCACTTACGTCTAATCTCTTCATCGTAGGGGAAAATATGGAAAGTTATATCTCCACCTTTCTTCAGTAAAGAGTTACAGCCAAACAATGCACAATTGGTAGGCATTATTTCACTGGGCACATACAATGGAATAAAGTGCAGGTGACAGAGGTGACCTGTTTGACGCCGTGACCTCTGAGCAACTGAGTGTACTTCTCACTATATGGCAACCCCTTCTCGGAAGACCTCACCTGGTGTCTTCGCCATGACGTCATGCGCAAACGCGACGCGTTTTTGGGTCGGTATGGTCAGACCCTGTATGTATATGGGTCCTGGGTAAAACCACGTCGATATGCAACAAATCGTTAACATTTGGAAGAGGATCACTTGAGTGATGCACAAAACAAGATTATTGAGAAAGAGAACACTAATATGAATACATGGACAAAAAATGGAAGTTGATGGAACATTAAATGAACTGTATCAATGTTGTCTGGTGATTAATTTTCACAATCGGAAGAGGGTCATTTGTGTAACAAAAAAACATCATAACTGAAGGCAAAAACACTAAAAATGCATCTTTCTCACATGTACTTTAAATTATCTGGGAGAATCTCACAGTGGCATCTAAAATTCCAGAAATATTTATGAGGGTCAGAAAATTCTGTGGAAGATAAAATAATCAATAACAAACCTTAATGACGAGATACTTAGGATGAAATCGATAAAAAGGTAAAGAAGTCTACCTTTTGAGGGTTTTAAGCCAGAAGAGTTTCATTTCATTGGAGACGTGAAAACTTAGTGGAAGAAGAGAGATAATCTATCTATCTATCTATCTATTGCCAGACGCCTCAATCCCGTTTGGGGTGGCCACAAACAAATCGCCTCCAAGTCGCCCTGTCTCCTGCCATTTCACTGCCCTGCTCCCAACTCACACCCCCCTCTCTCATATACCTCTCCACCCCATCCCTCCATCTCATCCTGCGCCTCCCCCTCCCTCTTCCCCCCTCCACCTCACTCACATACACTCTCTTCGTCAGTCTTTCACCCTCCATCCTCTCCACATGGCCAAACCACCTCAGTGTGTTCCTCATAACGCTTCCCATCACATCCACATCCACACCACAACGCTCCTTTATATCTTCATTCGTCAGCCTGTCTCTCCACGTGACTCCACAGGCTCCTCTTAAATAACTCATTTCCACTGCTCTCACTCTTGTGTCCTTCCAACAATGTCCAAGCTTCACTTCCGTACGTTAGAGTTGGTATCACAATACTGTCATGTAGTAACTTTTTCACTTCCATGCTCACTTCCCTGTTTCTTATCACTGCTTTCAAAGAACCAGCAACCTTTCTTCCCTGCTGTACCCTTTCAAGCACTTCACCCTCCAAACTTCCATCCTTACTCATCACACTACCCAAGTACTTAAACGTACTCACATTTTCCAATTCCTCACCATCCAACCTCGCTGTACATTCACTAACTTCACCTCTCTCAAAGACCATCACTTTACTCTTCCCTACATTCACCTTTAGATTCCGTTTCTTACTCTCAAACTCATCCACCAAGCCTTGCAGCTCCCCTTCGTCTTCACTCAACAACACAGTATCATCTGCAAACAACAGTACAGGGAGCTTCCAAACACTATCCTCTCTCACCAGAGCCACTCCAACATCCACTACCCTACCTTGTACACTCGGAAGCACTAATTTCTCCCCCCCTAGTAGCCGGAGTCGCGGCCAGTGAGAGACCAGGCGTTCGAACACCCCACACCCACATCCCCTCCCCCAACCCCAGTGGCAAATGTTGTTGGACAAATGTGGAACGGCCAAAGCTGGTGATCTTACAATGTCATGATTGTTTTTATAGAGAATCAGAACCAGTAGGTGTAAGTATATAAAGGTATTTAATGTGTATTACTGTGCTGTTATCCACAACATATGAAAAAGGAACGAAAATGAAAGAAGACCTACATTGTATTGTGTTATTGTCTGTAATAGTTGTCCTATATTATAATGTTACAAATAAGTATAATATAATGAACAGCATCTGTTGAAAGATATGATGTCTCTTCTCACACATTCTCATTCCCACCACCACCACCACCACCCTTCTCTCTGGGTTTATATCAACCAAACACCTCTCTTATCCTCCTGTCCCCCACTCCCACGCTTAGTTAACCAACATAAAGATATTGATGAAATGATCCGTCAGGTATTGATCATATTAATATTAGCATACACCTCAGTATTAAGCACCAACAAATCAGTAACATACAATACTTCGATAAACCTGCCAACTATTTCATCTCGTAAGCTGTTACGTGACATATGCACTGCAAGTTTGACCTTGTGTTACAGGGACATACTGCTGTTTATTGCTAACACAGGTTATGGGTGTTTTTGGACGTCCATCAATTCATATTAACGTGACAATTTAAGCCTCACATTATAAACATGTAAGGTTTATATTCCTGTCACTACCGTATTAACCAAACGAATCAGGGATCGGTTCTGACGAACCACAAACTCTCTGCTTCAACGAAAATATTTCGACCTCTTGTCACAACAGTGACAAAATGTCACAATGTATACGACTGAATGTGGGTCAGTCGTCTACATAATGACATTGTGTCACTGTTGTCACAGGAGGTCGGAATATTTTCGTAAAAGCAGAGAGTTTGTGGTTCGTCAGAACCGATCCCTGATTCGTTTGGTTAATACGGTAGTGACAGGAATATAAACCTTACATGTTTATAATGTGAGGCTTAAATTGTCACGTTAATATGAATTGATGGACGTCCAAAAACACCCATAACCTGTGTTAGCAATAAACAGCAGTATGTCCCTGTAACACAAGGTCAAACTTGCAGTGCATATGTCACGTAACAGCTTACGAGATGAAATAGTTGGCAGGTTTATCGAAGTATTGTATGTTACTGATTTGTTGGTGCTTAATACTGAGGTGTATGCTAATATTAATATGATCAATACCTGACGGATCATTTCATCAATATCTTTATGTTGGTTAACTAAGCGTGGGAGTGGGGGACAGGAGGATAAGAGAGGTGTTTGGTTGATATAAACCCAGAGAGAAGGGTGGTGGTGGTGGTGGTGGGAATGAGAATGTGTGAGAAGAGACATCATATCTTTCAACAGATGCTGTTCATTATATTATACTTATTTGTAACATTATAATATAGGACGTAACTATTACAGACAATAACACATAATACAATGTAGGTCTTCTTTCATTTTCGTTCTTTTTTCATATGTTGTGGATAACAGCACAGTAATACACATTAAATACCTTTATATACTTACACCTACTGGTTCAGATTCTCTATAAAAACAATCATGACATTGTAAGATCACCAGCTTTGGCCGTTCCACATTTGTCCAACAACATTTGCCACTGGGGTTGGGGGAGGGGATGTGGGTGTGGGGTGTTCGAACGCCTGGTCTCTCACTGGCCGCGACTCCGGCTACTAAAGGGGGAGAAATTAGTGCTTCCGAGTGTACCTCTTTTATTACCCCATCCATGTACAGATTGAACAACCATGGAGACATGACACATCCCTGTTTCAAACCAACTTTCAAAGAAAAAAATTCAGTTCACCATTCACACGCACTGCAGCCTTCGCACCATCGTACATACTCTTCATAAGATTCAACAACTTCCTATCTACTCCATATATTCTTAACACTTTCCACAATCCTTGTCTATCCACCCTGGAATATGCTTTCTCCAAATCCATGAAAGCTGCATACAACTTCTTTCCCTTCTCTAGAAACTTTTCCACTAAAGATCTAAGAATGAATATCTGATCTACACAACCTCTTCCCTTCCTAAAGCCTCCCTGTTCTTCTCCAACCAATTTCTTTGTTCTTTCTCTAACTCTGTCTAAGTATCCTACCATACACTTTTCCTATTATATTTTTTCCCCTTTTCCTTTGTACAAGGGAATAATTATACCTGACTTCCAATCTTCCGGTACTCTACCTTCCTCCCAGGCCAATCTGCACATCTTCCACATCCATTCTACTACTATCTCTCCCCCATGCTTCAGCATTTCACCACACACTCCATCAATTCCTTGGGCTTTCCCCGAATTAACTTTCTTCATTGCTTCCACAACTTCTATCCTACTGATTTCTTCCTGTTTTCTCACCTCCCTCCTTCTCCCAGCCATTCCCCAGCAACTTATACTCGCATTACTTCCATCCTCTACGTTCAACAATTCCTTAAACTGTTCTCTCCATCTGTTCACTTTTTCTCCCTTCTCCACTAGTAATCTACCATTTTTATCTTTCACCCCTGCTAACTTCACTTCCACCCTGTCTTCCTCTTTCCACTTCTCTCCAGAATATTTTCTTACAGTCCCTCCACTTTACACTCAAATTCCTTCCAAATTCCTCATCCACTCTCTTCTTCTAATTCTGGCCACCACCAAGTAGTGGTCAGAAAGTCCACTCCCCCAACTTCTATACACTCTTGCATCCTTTACACATCGCATCCTTTCATCCACACACATAATCAATAATTGCCTTCCATTCATTCAGTTCACCACCCACCCTTCTCATCACTCGCCATGTATACCTGTGGATCATTTTATGCCTAAAAAGGGTATTGGCTATCACCAACCCCCAGCACAAATGTCCACTAATGCACTCCCATTCTCATCTATCTCAGGAGGCACACCCCACTCACCAACTATTCCATCCACCTTCACATTCCCTACTTTACCATTCATATCACCAATCAAAAACACTCATTCCTTCCAAACTTTTCCATGATCACTTCCACATTTGTCCAGAACTCTTCTCTCACTCTTCTTGCACGATCTTGCGTTGGCGCATACACACACACAATCGCCCACATTTGTATTCCAACTTTCAACTTTACCCACACAATCCTTGACCCAACTGATCCATACTGTCTTATGCTCTTCCATCTTTTACTCACAACTATACATACTCCTTCCCTTGTCCTCTAATTCTCACCAACTCTTGCTCATATACCCCATCCATACTCCCATTCTCTCACACTTTCTCCTCCATTTTGTTTCAATTACTCCACATAAATCCACTTTCGCACCCTCAAGCACCTGGACAATCTCTCTCTCTTTCACCTCATCATTCCTTTGTCCGGTCCTGGGTCGTCATCGTTTGGTCAGTCCTTGTCCGAGGCTTCTTTGTTTTTTTAGTTAGTTGTTTCCGGGGAGGGGGATTAACCCTCCGCCAACTCTTTTAGTCGCCTTTTACAAGCAGGGATACTGGGGGAGTATTCTTGAAAACCCCCCTACCCCCAGGGTAGAAATAAAACGGATGTAATTTGTATTTCCATTACTTGGGCTTTTAAGTATCATCAGCATAGTGATCAAATATATAATGTGCAATTTTTCGCCTCATACCAGTTCGTGCGATATCATGATTGATATTTATTAAGGAAAAACTAGTCCGAAGTGTTGAAGAAAAACAAAATGTACTGTATTAATGTTTTTTGGAGATTTTTCTAATTTTTACGCTGAGAACAGGGTCATTTATTTAATGGTAAAAACAGCGAGATTGACGGCGAAAACACTAAAAATGCAACATTCTCATGTCCTATATATTATCTGAAACATTTCCAGTGATGTATAAAATTCCAAAAATATTTCTGAAATTCATGAAATTCCGGTTCGGAAAAAGTAAACAATAAATATGAATGATGTAATAGGAAGGATGAAATCGATTCACAGTTAAAGACGTCTACCTTCTGAGGGATTTCAGCCCGATGGTTTTCATTTCATTTGACATGAAAACATCGTGTAAATAAGAGGTAGAACGGATGTTATTTGTATTTGAATCACCTGGGTATTAAAGTTGCACCATCAGCCTAGTGATCATATATATAATGTGCAATATTTGCGCCGCATGCCGGTTCGTGCATCGATATTTGGTTAAGGTAAAACAACTACGAAACGCAACAAATCGTTAACGTTTGGAAGAGGGTCACGATTGATACCGAAAGCCACATTATTGAGAAAAAAACCCTACAAAAAATGCATTTTGGAGGAACATTAAATGAACTGTATTTTGTCTGGAGATTAGTTGAATTTTCATATTCGGAAGAGGGTAATTTGTTTAATGGAAAAAAAAGAGCATAATTGATGGCGAAAACACTAAAAATGCATCTTTCTCACATGCACTCTAAATTATCAGAGAAACTTCCAGAGGCATCCAAAATTCCAGAAATATTTATGATAGAAAATACCGTGGAGGATAAAATATTTAATGACCAATCTTAATGAGGTGACTCGTAGGATGAAATCGATACATAGGTAAAGAAATATACCTGATGAGGGTTTTAAGCCCGAAGAGTTTGAGACGTGAAAACTTCGTGGATAAATAGGGAAAGAAAGGATGTAATTTGTATTTGCATTACTTGGGCTTGTAAGTTTCATCAGCCTTGTGATCCAATTTGTGAAATATTTTCTCCGCATGCGACATGATTAATATTTACAAAGGAAAAATGACCCCGAAACGCTGAAAGAACAAAAATGATCTCTACTAATGTTCTGGGATCTGTTGAATTTTTACGTTGGGAACAGGGTCATTTGTTTAATGCTAAAAACAGCGAGATTGAAGGCGAACACACAAAAAACGCAACATTCTCACATGTCATTATCTGTGAAAGACTCCCAGTGATGTTTTCATTCTCACATGTCCTCCTTATTATCGGTGAAAGACTACCAGTGATGTTCAAAACTCTAACATTTTTTAAGGACAGGAAATTCCGTGTCGCAAAAAATATTAAATCTGAATGAAGTAATACGATGGATGAAATCGATTCACAGGTAATGACATCTTCCGTTTGAGGGATTTCAGCTCTAAGATTTTCGAGTCGTGAAAACCGTAGAAATATAGAGGTAGAACGGATGCTATTTGTATTTCAATCACTTGAGCTTTAAAGTAGCATTATCAGCCTAGTGATCCATTATATAATGTGCAATATTTTTGCCGCATTCAGGGACGTGCGATATCAAGATCGATATTTGGCAAGGAAAAACCACTTAGCAAACAAATCTTCAACGTTAGGAATCGGGCAATTTTAGTGATGCTGGAAACCACATTTTTTTTTTTTAGAAAGAAAACACTAATATGAACACCGACAAAAAAAATCATCTTGGACGAACGTTATATGAACCTTATTAATTCTGTCTGGAGATTAGTTGAATTTTCACATTGGGGAGAGGGTCATTTGTGTAATGCAAAAAAGATATGACGCTAAGAATATTCCGTGGAGGATAAAATAATCAATAATAAATCTGAATGAGGCAATACGTAGCATGAAATCGATTCACAGGTAAAAAAGTCTACCTTTTGATTGTTTTTAGACCAAAGAGTTTCATTTCATGAGACGTCAAAACATCGTGGAAATTGAGATAAAACGGATGCATCACTTGTGCTCTAAATTGGCTTCATCACCTTATTGATCAAAAATATAATGTGCAATATTTTCTCCGCATGCTGTTCGTGCGATATGATGATCGATATTGACTAAAATGACTCCGAATGGCTGAAGGAACACAAAATCAACTGAAGAGTGGTTGACTTTGTACGCTAGGAACAGAGTCATTTGTGTAATGCTAAGAACAGCATAATTGAAGGCGATATCACTAAAAATGCAACTTTCCCATGTCCTCTGTATTATCTCCGAGACACTCCAAGTGATGTATAAAATTCCAAATTCATTTCTGAAGGTCAGAAAATTTCGTGCCGGAAGAAATAATCATTAATAAATCTGAATGAGGTAATAAGAAAGATGAAATTAATTATCAGGTAAAGACGTCTATGTTTTGAGGGATTTTAGCCCGAAGAGTTTCATCTCATCTGAAATATGTAAACATCGTATAAATATCGAGGTAGAACGGGTTATTTGTATTTGCATCACGTGGGTTTTGAAGTCGCATCATCAGCCTAGTAATCAAATATATAATGTGCTATATTTGCGCCGCATGCCGGTTAGTCCGATATCACGTCGAAATGCGACAAATCGTTAACGTTTCGAAGATGGTCACTTGAGTGATGCTGAAAAAACGATTATTGAGAAAGAGAACACTAATATGAATTCATCGACAAAAATTGCAAGTTGATGGAAAATTAAATGAACTGTATTAATTTTGTCTGGAGATTAGTTTAATTTTCACAATTGGAAGAGGGCCATGTGTAATGCGAAAAACAACATAATTGAAGGCAAAAAGAGTAAAAATGCATCTTTCTCACATGTACTCTAAATTATCTGGAGAAACACTCTCAGTGGCATCTAAAACTCCAGAAATATTTATGAGGGTCAGAATATTCCGTGGAGGATAAAATAATCAATAACAAATCTGAATGACGTGATACATAGAATAAAATGGATACAAAGGTAAAGAATCCTACCTTTTGAGGGTTTTAAAGCCAGAAGCGTTTCATTTCATTTCAGACGTGACAACTTCGTGGAAATATAGAGATAGAACTGATGTAATCTGTATTTGCATCACTTGGGCTTTTAAGTTTCAACAGTAGTGATCAATTATATAATGTGCAATTTTTTCGCCGTATGCCGGTTTATCCGATATCATGATTGATATTCAAGAGGGAAAAACGATTCCGAACGGCTGATGTTGTTTGGTGATTAGTTGATTATTTACGAAGGGAACAGGTTCATTTGCTTACTGCTAAAAACAGAGTGGTTGAAGGCGAAAACACTAAAAATGCAACATTCTCACATATCCTCTATATTATCTGTGAAACACTCCCAGTGATGTATAAAATTCTGGTGAGGGTATTCCGTGACGGAAAAAGTTATCAATAATAAATCTTAATGAGGTATTACGAAGGATGAAATCGATTCAAGGGTAAAGACGTATGCATTTCGAGGGATTTCAGGTCGAAGAGTTTCATTTGACGTGAAAACCGTAAAAACATAGTAGAACGGATGTTATTTGTATGTGCATCACTTAGGCTTTAAAGTGGAATCATCAGCCTAGTGATCAAATATATAATGTGCAATATTTGCGCCGCATACCAGGTCGTGCGATATCATGATCGATATTTGGTAAGGTAAAACCAATTCGAAAGGAAACAAATCGTTAACATTAGGACGGTGGTTATTTGAGTGATGCTGAAAACCACAATATTGAGAAGCGAAACACTAATATAAATACTCCGACAAAAATGCATCTTGGGGGAATATTAAATGAACTGTATTAATTTTATCTGAGGATTATTTGAATTTTCACATTGTTAAGAGATTCATTTGCGTAATGATCTGAATGGTTTAATACGTAGAATGAAATCGATTCACAGGTAAAGATGTCTTTCTTTTGAGGGATTTTTGCCCGAAGAGCTTCATTTCATTTGAACGTTAAAACCTTTTTGGAAACATAGAGGTAGAACTGATGTTATTTGTTTTTGCATCACTTGGGTTGCATTATCAGCCTTGTGATGAAATATATTATAATGGTTATATTTGCGCCGCATGCCGGTTTGTGTGATATCATGATCGATATTTGGAATGGTAAAACCACTTGAAAAGGCAACAAATCGTAAACGTTAGGAAGAGGGTCACGAGTGATGCTAAAAACATTATTGAGAAAGAGAACACTAATAAGAATACACCGACATAAAATTCATTTTTGAGGAACCTAAAATGAACTGTATTAACTTTGGAGATTTTTTGAATTTTCACATTGGGAAGAGGGTCAATTGTGTAATGCAAAAAACAGCATAATCGATGGCGAAAACACTAAAAATGCAATTTTCTCACTTGTACTCTAAATTATCCTGGAAACACTCACTGGGATCGAAAATTCCTGAAATATCTATGACGCTTAGAAAATTCCGTGGAAGATAAAATAATCAAAAATAGATCTGAATGAGGCAATACGTAGGATGAAATCTATTCACAGCTAAAGACGTCTTTGTTTTGAGGGATTTCAACCCGAAGAGCTTATTTTCATTTGAACGTTAAAACTGTGGAAATATAGAGGTAGAAATGTTGTTATTTGAATTTGCATCACTCGGGCTTTCAAGTCACATAATCAGCCTAGTGATAAAATATATATGATATATTTGCGCCGCATGCCGCTTTGTGCGATATCATGATCGATATTTTGAATGGTAAAACCACATCGAAAGGCAACAAATCGTTAACGTTAGGAAGAGGGTCACTTGAATGATGCTGAAAACAACATTATTGAGAAAGAGAACACTGATATGAATAAAATGACAAAATTCATTTTTGTGGATCTTTAAATGAACTGTATTAATTTTTTCTGGAGATTTTTTGAATTTTCACATTGGGAAGAGGGTTATTTGTGTAATGCATAAAGCAGCATTACTGAAGGCGAAAACACTAAAAATGAATGTTTCTCAAGTACTCTAAATTATCCTTGAAAAACTCACAGTGGCATCGAGAATTCAAGAAATTTATTATTCTAAGAAATTTAATAATCATTAATAAATCTGATTGAGGAACTAAGTAGGATTAAATCGGTTCACAGGTAAAGAAGTCTATCTTTTGAATGTTTTTAGCCCGAAGAGTTTCATTTCATGTGAGACGTGTAAACATCGTGGAAATATAGCGATAAAAAGGATGTCTTGTATCTGCATCACATTGACTCTTAAGTGGCTTCATCAGCCTAGTGATCATATATATATAATGTGCAATATTATCCCCGCATGCCCTTTAGTGCGATATGATGATCGATATTGACTAAAACGACTCCGAAAGGCTGAGAGAACACAAAAAGAACTGCATTAATGTCTGGAGATTGGTTGATTTTTTACCTTAGGAACTGTGTCGTTTGTGTAATGCTAATAACAGCATAATTGAAGGCGAAATCACAAAAAATGCAACTTTCCCCTATCCCCTCTATATTATCTGTGAAACACTCCGAGATATTTAAAATTCCAAAAACATTTATGAAGGGCAGAAAATTCCGTGCCGGAAAAAATAATCAATAATAAATCTGAATTAGGTTATACTTAGGATGAAATTCATTCACAGGTAAAGACGTCTATGTTTTGAGGGATTTCAGCCCGATGAGTTTCATTTCGAGACGTGAAAACATCGAGGAAATATTGAGGTAGAACCGATGTTATTTGGATTTGCATCACATGTGTTTTAAAGTGGCATGATCAGCCAAGTGATCAAATATATAATATGCAATATTTTCGCCGCATGCAGGTTCGTGCAATAAAATCGTCGATATTTGGTAAGGTAAAACAACTTCGAAAGGAAACAAATCGTTAACTTTAGGAGGAGGGTTATTTGTGTGATGTTGAAAAAAACATTATGGAGAAAGAGAAGACTAATATGAATACACCGACAAAAAATGCATTTTGGGGGAACATTAAAAGAACTGTTATGTCTGGAGATTAGTTGAATTTTCACATTTTAAAGAGGGTCATTTGCCGAATGCAAAAAACAACATAATTGAAAGCGAATACACCAAAAATGCATCTTTCTCACATGTACTCTATATTATCTGCGAAACACTCACACTGGCATCTAAAATTACAGAAATATTTATGAGGGTCATGAAATTCCTTGTAGTATAAAACCCTAAATAACAAATCTGAATGAGGTGATACATAGGATGAAATGGATACAAAGGAAATGAAATATACCTTTTTAATGGTTTTAAGCCCGAAGAGTTTTATTTGATTTGATTCATTAAAACTTCGTGGAAATATAGAGAAAGAACGGATGTAATTTGTATTTTCATTACTTGGGCTTTTTTCATCAGCCTTGTGATCCAATATATAATGTGCAATATTTTCTCAGCATGCCTGTTCGAGCGATATCATGATTGATATTTACAAAGGAAAAACGACTCCGAAACGCTGGAAGAACACAAAATGATCTGTACTAATGTAGTTTGGAGATCTGTTGAATTCTAACGTTGGGATCAGGGTCATTTGTTTAATGCTAAAAACGGTAAGATTGAAGGCGAAAACACTAAAAATGCAACATTTACACATGTTCATATCTGTGAAAGACTTCCATTGATGATCAAAATTCCAAAAACATTTCTGAAGGTCAGGAAATTCCGTGTCGGAAAAAATAATATTAAATTATCCGCTTAGTAATCAAATATATAATGTGTAATATTTTCGCCACATGCCTGGTCGTGAGATATCATGATCGATATTTGGTAATGTAAAACCACTTCGTAAGGCAACAAATCGTTAACGTTATGAAGAGGGTCACGAGTGATTCTGAAAGACACAATATTGAGAGAGACTACTGATATGAATACACCGACAAAAAATGCATCTTGGAGGATCATTAAATGAACTGTATTAATTTTGTCTGGATATATTTGAATTTTCATATTCGGAAGAGAGTCATTTGTGTACTGCAAATAACATCATAATTGATGGCGAAAACACTAAAAATGCATCTTTCTCACATGCACTCTAAATTATCAGGGAAACACTTCCAGAGGCATCTAAAATTACTGAAATATTTATGATAGAAAATTCCGTGGAGGATAAAATATTTAATGACCAATCTTAATGAGGTGACTCGTAGGATGAAATCGATACACAGGTAAAGAAGTCTACCTGTTGAGGGTTTTAAGCCCGACGAGTTTGAGTCGTGAAAACTTCGTGGAAATATAGAGAAAACGGATGTAATTTGTATTTTCATTACTTGGGCTTTTAAGTTTCATCAGCCTTGTGATCCAATATATAATGTGCAATATTTTCTCAGCATGCCTGTTCTAGCGATATCATGATTGATATTTACAAAGGAAAAACGACCCCGAAACGCTGAAAGAACACAAAATGATCTCTACTAATGTTGTTTGGAGATTTGTTGAATTTTTACGTTGGGAACAAGGTCATTTGTTTAATGCTAAAAACAGCGAGATTGAAGGCGAAAACACTAAAAATACAACATTCTCACATATTATCTGTGAAAGACTCCCAGTGATGTTCAAAACCAAAAATATTTCTGAAGGCCAGGAAATTCCGTGTCGAAAAAAATAATCAATATTAAATCTGAATGAGGTAATACGAAGGATGAAATCGATTCACAGGTAAAGACGTCTACCGTTTGAGGGATTTCAGCCCAAAGATTTTCATTTCATTTGAATCGTGAAAACCGTAGAAATATGCAGGTAGAACGGATGTTATTTGTATTTCAATCACTTGGGCTTTAAAGCAGCATTTTCAGTCTAGTGATCTAATATATAATGTGCAATATTTGCGCCGCATTCCGGGTCGTGCGATATCAAGATCGATATTTGGTAAGATAAAACCACTTAGAAAGGAAACAAATCTGTAACGTTAGGAATCGGGTCATTTTAGTGATGCTGAAAACCACATTTTTTTAAGAAAGAAAACATTATGAACATCGTCAGAAAATGCATCTTGGACGAACATTAAATGAACTGTATTAATTTTGTCTGGAGATTAGTTGAATTTTCACATTGGGAAGAGGGTTATTTGTGTAATGCAAAAAAGATCATAATTGAAGGCGAAAACACTAAAAATGCAACTTTCTCACATGTACTCTAAATTTTCCTCTAAACACTCCCAGTGGCATCGAAAATTCCAGAAACAATGATTACGCTAAGAATATTCCGTGAGGGATAAAATAATCAATAATAAATCTGAATGATGTAATACGTAGAATGAAATCGATTCACAGGTAATGACGTCTTTGTTTTAAGGGATTTCGGCCCGAAGAGTTTCATTTCATTTGAACATTGTGGAAATATAGAGATAGAACTGGTGTTATTTGTATTTTCTTCACTTGGGCTTTAAAGTGGCATTATCATCCTAGTGATAAAATATATTATAATGTCCAAGTAAGACATCTGCAGGCGATCTTAGACATCGCAACTTCCAGAACAGTAGTAAAATTAATGCATTAAACACTCTCAACATAATACGAATTTTCGGCCCAGCTCAGGCTATCTTCAGGTATTACAATTGTTCTATAAAGTCAGGTCAGACGTGATGAAAATAACAGAACTTTATTGAACCATAAAACTAAAAAAACATGTAATAAGTAAAAAAAGCAAGTAAAATCAACACTCCTCCCAGCATAAAAGCTCAAACAGAAATGCCAAGAATCACTCAGAGAAGACCCAAGGAAAACTACTCAAACCCCCAACTGAAACATCATTCTTCTGTTCGAACACTAAACTCAAACCCCTCCCAAACTGAAGCAAACGAGCCAAACCCACCTAAAGATTCGAACAGACCATTATTATTATTATTTATTTAATTTATTACGCAACAGCTTCAGACATTACATGTGAAACATGATACATATGGAATCCTTAAAAACAGCTATGGACATATGTATACATATACATACATACACATACATATATACACATTCATATATACACTGTTACGGAACAGAGAAAGATAACGTACACTTTAAGTGAGAATACTAAGAGTCACTACTGTCCCGTAAAGTTCCAGGTTCAAAACAAAAGAGTTAGGTAAAATTACAAGTTTAATGCTCAAACTAACAACAAAACATTCAGGACTCATAAGGATAATGTAATGGCAAATAAACAGGTTAAATATATGGTTAACTGCAATAGCCACTATTAACACGAAATTAGCAAGAGTAAATTTATCTAAGTCAGCCCTGAGAAAATGAGATACCAGATAATACTCAGTGAATGCCAGATAATTATTACAGATACAAACTATTATCAAAAATGACTGACATAACCCAACATTATTCAAAAACCTCACTAGGCCTAAGAATTAACCTTATGCTACACAGTACAAGAAAAAATGCAATAACAGTTATACTCAAATTACACACAGCTGCTAGATGTTGGAGATTTCTTGAGCACTCACAATAATAATATCTGTACAGGGGAGGACAGAGATGTGAACAAAATGAGGAGCAGATCTAAGTGGCAATGATGCAGAGACTGAGCTCATTATATAGGGACCGGCAGAGCTTTGATACAACTTGTAAGAAGGACGCGCAAATGAAGCCATGGGGACAAAAAGCTGAAAATCCCGCTCTGAATAACAGAGAGAACGACTTACTCTAGTATAACGGTAGAAGGGGGGGACTGAGGCAGAACACGCTCGTGATCAAACATGCAGCACACTGTGCGTTAAAATTACACAAAGGATGATGAAATCATAGGCTATGTAACACCTCCCCACAAAGAAAAAAATTTACAAAGGAAATTTCTTATTACTCTAAAACAATCTGTACATGGCATTACAGAACATGCAAATGTCTTTCCTAATGTTACAAAACATGAGATCTCCCTAGCACGTTCAGTCATAGGTACTTGCCAGTATCCCTTTAACAAATCAAACTTACTTATGTACCTAGCCTTTCCGATCTTGTCTATGCAATCTTCCACACGAGGGAGAGGGTAAGTGTCTGTTTTAGTTATCTGATTAACACGTCTGTAGTCGATGCAAAGCCTCTGTGACCCACCTGGCTTAGGGACTAGAGTGACAGGAGAACTCCACTCGCTCTGACAGGGCTCAATCATCTTGTGGTCCAACAGGTAGCCAAGCTCCTTCTGGATGAGAGGAACTTTCACTGGGTTCACACGGTAAGGAGGCAGTTTAATTGGCTTTGCGTCTCCAACATCGACATCATGCATCAACACAGTGGTTCTTCCTGGAGTAGCACGGAACACTTGCGGGTACTCCTGCAGTAATGCCGAAAACTCCTGCCTTTCCTTGGGAGGTAGATGAGAAAGCTTAGTCTGGAGATCATTCATGATATCAGGATTCTTCCCCAAACTATCAGGCTCATACTGCATGGGAGAGCTTCACTTGCAGACTCGGGTGGAACAGCTACAGTGCAGACTGGATTATTTTCATCCCGCCTGTGATATAACTTTAGCATGTTGATGTGACATAGTTGCTTGCTCTTTCTACGATCTGGTGTGGCGATGACATAGTTGACATCACTGAGTTTCTTCTCCACGAAATAAGGACCATTAAACTTGGCTTGAAGAGGTTGCCCATGAACTGGTAGCAGAATCAAAACCTGATCTCCTGGCTGAAAGTGGCGTAACCTGGACTTCTTATCATACCAAGTCTTCATCTTCTCCTGAGCAGCTCCTAAATTCTCTCTCGCCAGCTGTAAAGCAGTGGACAGCCGTTCTTTGAACTTCATCACATACTCCAGCAGGTTGACGTCATCTTCCTCCGACAGCCAGCATTCCTTGAGTAACTTAAGGGGTCCTCTTACTTCATGGCCAAACAGTAGTTCAAAAGGTGAGAAGCCCAGTGATTCATTTGGAGATTCTCTTGCGGCAAACACAACGAATGGAAGACCTTTATCCCAGTCTTTCTGATGTTCCAAACAGTATTTCTTGAGCATCGATTTGAGTGTTTGATGATATCTCTCCAACGCTCCTTGGGTCTGGGGATGGTAAGCTGAAGACGTGATCTGGGTGATGCCCAACTCTTTCAGAGACTGCTTGAAAACATTTGACATGAAATTACTTCCTCGGTCTGACTGTACCTCCTTGGGCAGACCAAACTTTGTGAAGAACCCTAGCATTTCCTTAACCACGTTCTTTGCTGAGATATTTCTAAGTGGAATGGCTTCAGGATAACGAGTAGCCATATCAATCATGGTCAACACATAAGAAAATCCTGAAGAAGTCTTAGGAAGAGGGCCCACAATATCCACCAACACACGGGTGAATGGCGCCTCAAAAGGAGGAATGGGAACTAGAGGTGCAACCTTTTCGGGCTGATTACACTTCCCCACAACTTGACAGATGTGACAAGACTTACAATACCAGGAAACATCCCTGAAGATACCTGGCCAGTAGAAGTGTTTCAAAATGCGTGCCACAGTCTTCCTCACTCCAAGGTGTCCTGCCAAACTGGAATCATGAGCCACTCTAATGATATCCTGCCTACAAACACGAGGGATGACAACTTGATGTACAACTTCCCATTCACAGTCGGCTGATGCTGTTGGGGGTCTCCACTTCCTCATAAGTTCTCCTGACTTTATATAATAACAAGTAGAAGTACCAGCTGACTCTTCCTCACTGCAAGCAGAGTTAGCTAGACCTTTCAACTCAGCGTCAGCAACCTGCAACTCAACCAACTCTTGACGAGACAAATTATCAACACTACGGGGTACTGCCTCATCTGGTGAGTGGTCCAAATTAGCAAGAAAAGTGTCAGCTAGGATAACATCATCATCATCATTATCCTCTAATCCACCAGTAACTTTAGACAGCCCTAGTGACTGCACATGCAGGGAACACATCAGGGACATCACAATCCTGGGTCGCAGCCACTGGCTCACTAGACAACTGAGGAGCTGGACACACTTGACTTCCACCAATATCATTTCCAAGTAAGAAAGTTACACCTGACATTGGGAGTGTCTCAACCAACCCAACCATAACGGAACCATTAACAAAACCAGACTCTAAATTCACTCTGCACAGAGGGACAGAGAAGTAATTATTCCCTACACCTTGTAAGATTACAGTTTCATCAGAGGAATTAACATTAGAGCCTAGAACACTGGTCAGCATAAGGGATTGGCAAGCACCTGTATCACGATATATCTGAACTGATTTTCTGTCATTACTGTCCAGGGGACTGACAAAACCATCAGACAGGAAATTAGCACATGAACTCTTGAGAGTGTCACCCACGTTACTGCTCAAAAGAGGAGCTCCATCATGAGAATTTAAGTTACCCCTCAAAGCAGGTTCAGTTAACTCAGTTAAAGAATTCTGGGAACTCTCAAGAGTGGACACTAGACCAATTGACTGAATATTTAAAGACTCCTTTTTGTTCACATCACGCTGTCTCCTGAAACATTTCTCTGTAGTATGACCAGGCTTACTACAATAAGTACATTTACTTTTCTGAAATCTAGAGGTGAAGCTGGTATTTACTTCCTGAGAAACATCATCTTTATTCTCTTTCCTGTTCCCTGTACTCTGAGTAGAGGCAACGTACTTACTCTCAGCTATCCCTTTTTCTTTAGAATATCTCTTGTGAGTGAGAACATATTCATCAGCTAAAACTGCAGCATCAGACAAATTATCTATTCTTCTCTCATCAAGATATAGGCCTCTTGAAGTCCTCCAGCAAAATCATCTGCTTAAATTTACCAAAATCAGAATCCACATTCTTAGAATTTAACCACTGCTCTAACAGATCTTTGATTTTTGCATACTCAACATGGGATTGCTTATCTTGCTTGTAAGTTGTCCTAAATTTTACTCTATAGGCTTCAGGAACAAGCTCATAGGCCTTAAGAATCAAGCTCTTAACTACATCATAATTATCAGATTGATCCTGAGGCAAAGATGCATAAGTTACTTGAGCTTTACCGGTGAGAACAGTTTGAAGGAGTACTGGCCAATACTCCTTGGGCCAATTAGAACCTGTAGCTACCCTCTCAAACAACTGAAAATACTTTGTTAAATCAGATTCATTAAAAGGAGGGACAAGTTTAACATTTTTAGCCACATCAAAATCATCAGAGCTAGATGATCCAGTTCCACCTTGTTTCATGCGATACTCATGGTCTGCCTGAATCCTGGCAAGTTCAATTTGTGCCTGAGCCTGTACCTGTGCCTCTTGAATACGAGCATTTGCCTGAAATTCAGCCTCCTTAACACAAGCCTCCTTAGCCTGAGACTCAGCCTCCTTAGCACGTGTTTGAAATTCAGCTTCCTTCACACGAGCCTCCTGCAGGGCTAGCTGTAACTTAGCTAATTCAATCTGCGTTTGCTCATTTGGAGGAGTTACATTAAACAAGCTTTCATTCATCATGTCAACAATCTGATCTTCAGAATGATGAGAGCGAACAGCAATTCCCAATTGTTGAGCAACAAGCTTAAGTTCATTCTTTGTTCTGTTTTCTATATCACACACTGTTTGCACATTTGACAAAAAATCTTTGGCTTCATCAAGTGTAGTAATAGTAGACATAATTAATAAGTAACAGTCACAAAATATCAAGCAATATCCTTATGATAATATCCTGAATATCCTGGCGAGGTCGCCAAATTTATGTTACGGAACAGAGAAAGACATTTTAAGTGAGAATACTAAGAGTCACTACTGTTCCGTAAAGTTCCAGGTTCAAAACAAAAGAGTTAGGTAAAATTACAAGTTAAAGTTTAATGCTCAAACTAACAACAAAACATTCAGGACTCATAAGGATAATGTAATGGCAAATAAACAGGTTAAATATATGGTTAACTGCAATAGCCTCTATTAACACGAAATTAGCAAGAGTAAATTTATCTAAGTCAGCCCTGATAAAATGAGATACCAGATAATACTCAGTGAATGCCAGATAAATTATTACAGATACAAACTATTATCAAAAATGACTGACATAACCCAACATTATTCAAAAACCTCACTAGGCCTAAGAATTAACCTTATGCTACACAGTACAAGAAAAAATGCAATGACAGTTATACTCAAATTACACACAGCTGCTAGATGTTGGAGATTTCTTGAGCACTCACAATAATAATATCTGTACAGGGGAGGACAGAGATGTGAACAAAATGAGGAGCAGATCTAAGTGGCAATGATGCAGAGACTGAGCTCATTATATAGGGGCCGGCAGAGCTTGATACAACTTGTAAGAAGGATGCGCAAATGAAGCCATGGGGACAAAAAGCTGAAAATCCCGCTCTGAATAACAGAGAGAACGACTTACTCTACTATAACGGTAGAAGGGGGGGACTGAGGCAGAATACGCTCGTGATCAAACATGCAGCACACTGTGCGTTAAAATTACACAAAGGATGATGAAATCATAGGCTATGTAACAACACACAAATAAAGACAACTCATGAACATGTAGCTATGGAGGTATATGCCACACAGGGCACAGTGAGCCAAAACGAGGGTGACGCACCAAGAGTTCTAAAACCGTAGTTTAATAAGTGTCGACACACCACATCAAGCGGCTGGCCCTGGGGCAGCAGGTGTCGATCGGTAGGGCACTCTAGGCAATAATGCTCTATAGTGTCGGAGCGAGGCGAGTGGAACAAGCGACACTCAGCGAAGGGAGGCTTCCCTTCCAACCCAGCGACCTGCCACTGTTGCCAGTAGCCCAGCCGCAGACGAGCAGCAACAACATTGTGCCTCCGAACCATGAGACCCTGGCGACGGTAGGAATACTTGGGGCGGCAGGCACTCGTAATGGTTGATCGACACGCTGTAGGGCCTCTCTGCATCTCTGCGGCGTCGCACAGGGATGAAAGCAGAGGTGCGAACTCTGGAGAGGTAACAAGTCAGGGAGAGAGGGCGACCATCACCACGAGGGGGCAAACGGCAGGCTTCCTTCGCGAGTCTGTCGACTGTGGCATTGTGGCGTAAGCCAACATGAGATGGCACCCATATAAATATGACAGTCAAGTTACGATGAAGCAGTAAAGCCAGAAAAGATAAGATCAGTTGAACAACTGTAGTGTGTGGGCCAAACACTGGATAGGGACTGAAGGGCAGGCTTGGAGTCGCATATGATGACAGCATTTACTCCCCGTTGGCAGACAAGTCTAACAGCATCCAGAATGGCAGACATTCACACAGTGTGGAGCTGGAATGATCACGGAGACGTCGGCCAACCCAACCCCCTGGGGGTGGCTCCAAGTCGGGCGAGTAGACAGCACCACCGCAGCACCATCCAATTGCAGTGACCCGTCAGTATAGAGGTGATATGGAGCTGTGATAGAGGACGTCACTGTCGCCACGTGTTCCAGAGCCAGCTGCAGCTGTAGATAAGGTGGGTCAGACCTGGAGGTGGGAGTGAAGCTCACCTCTGGCATAGGCAGCACCCAGGGTGGGGGGGTTGGGGGTACTTCTGCAACAAGAACATCCAAATTAAGGCTGCAGAGCATAGAGGAAACAGATTTAATAAGAGCACGTCCACTGCACAGACTAGGAGGAACAGGGGAGTTTGGTCTCAGAGAAGTTCTAACTGAGAGTAGTGGGGTGAAAGTTGTGGGAAATCGAGGCACTTTACAGTGAGGCGAGTGACATTAGAATAAATTCTTTTTATTAAAGGCGGAAGCCCCAGCTCACGCTGCATGTTCACTATCCTGGTAGACATGGAACAACCAAGAATTACTCTCGTTGCTCTATTCTGAAAATTTTCTAAAGGCTCCAGAGCAGTCCTAGAAAGCTGAATCAAGGGAGGGGAGAGAGAGTCAACAACAGAGCGAATGAAAGTAATATAGACTGTCCTGGCCACATGGATGGAGATTCCCGAAGAGTTGTTGGTGAGCCACTGAAATGGTGCAAGTCGGCGCTGGAGGCGATCCAACAGGTCACGGACGAAGGGATGGCCCTGGTGCCGAGATCTTAACAGGTGTTCCCAGGTAGCGGTACTGGAAACACAAGGGAATGACAGTCCCTCCGATGGTGAAGTCAGGCAGAGCTTGAGGAGGGCGGTAGGAGAATATTCTGCTCTTATCTGGGGAAAGAATAGTGCCACAGTGAGAGGAAGCCACATAGAAGGAGTCAAGAAACCGCTGGAGATCCCTTGGAGAGGAAGAGTGAACACAAATATCATCAGCATAGCATGTCATCGTAGTTCCAGGAATATTAGGGAGAGAAGTAAGCAACCGATGCATCAGTACATTAAACAAAAATGGACTAAGAACACCCCCTCGTGGCGTACCAAGATGAAAACTGCGTCGAGGACTCTACACATCACTGAAAAACACGCGAGAGGTCCTGTTACTGAGATAGCCCTGAATCCACCGCAAGAGATTACCCTTTATCCCAAAGTTGATCCAAAATGATGTCTGTTAGCAATATCGAAGGCACCCTGAAGGTCGACGAAGGCCACCACACTGTCCCGGGAGAGGCGAGAATACAACGAGGCAGTGGTACGTGCTGCGCTGAGGAAGGAAACCATACAGATGTGGAGAAAGGCGGTCCTGAAGCCTGTACATGAGACGGTTAAGATCCTCTCCATCACCTTGCAGAAACAAGAAGTAAGGGAAATCGGCCTGAACTTCGCCGTGCCAGGCTTGGGGATGGGGACAATTGTACTGCTGGTCCAGGCTCGTGGTACACAACCGTCTCTGAAACAAAGATTGTACAATTTAAGTAAAGGGTTACCAGGAACTTGTTGCAGCAGACGTAGCACAGCATAGGTGATACCGTTATCACCAGGGGATGAAGCCTTACCTTGAGAGAGAGCACGGCGCAGCTCCGACTCGGTTATCTCCTCTGCGTCATCATCTTCCTGCAGAAAAGCAGACATCAAACGAAGCTGACGGGCAGGAGCACAGGAAGAGAGTGCATCTTGTATGTGGTTGGGAAGACTTGCTGGGTAGACTGTTCCGACCAGGTGTCGACAAGGTTTTAGGCGTAGACAGGGGGAGTGTGATGGCGAGCAGTGGCGGGCGTCTTCTTGACAACTCGACGGATGAGGTGTCACATGGAAGCCACACTTGTCTATTGGTTAATACTGTCCGTAAACCGCTGCCAGGACTCAGTAATGACACACTCCTGCAGTGCGACTAGTGCATCCCTGGACGTTTGATAACGATGGAGTGTGCCAGGATTCGGGTTGGCTTGAAACAAGAGCCCATCACGTTCAGCCTCCTTCTTCGCCTCTTGCATATGTGCATCAAGCATCCAGGAGTGGGCGGTACAGCGGTGCTGCAGATGTGGGCGGGAGACATACTGCCTGTAAAAATCATGAGTGGCAGAGACAAGATCAGAGTATAACTGGTCAGATGAAGAAAGATTAAAAGTAGGTACCATCTGGGCCATATATGATATGTAGTCACTCATAAAAGACCCCCCCCCTGCGTTAGAGGCAATATACCTCGGGGTATTCAGTGTTGGTAACAGTGTATTTGACATCAGCCATATGGAGGGATGAGGAGGGGTGTTTGAGAGGAGGGCGGAGTTAATCTACCCGAAACACTGCTTCAATCCACATTTCGAGTCAAACATACATTATATCTGACTTGTTATCAAGGCATATGTAAGTAACCCATCACATTTGCAAAAGTTTATCATTAGCTGAAAAAAATCGTCAGCGGGGGCAGGAATAAGATGCAAATGAAACCCTCGGCCTCAAGGGTTAAATGAATGGGCTCGACACATTTAGAATGAACTTTGAACTTCCCCCAAACGCAGCTTCACACCGCCACACCTGACGTCATTTACAGTGTTACCAGGACCAATATCATATTGGTTGAAAGGTGTCTTGGCCGGGGGGGTCGTTTCTTTTATGAGTGACTGTACGTCGGGCAATACTTAGGGGGCACAGTAATGCGTAAACGAGCAGCAGGAGCAGTAGAAGCAGCAGGCAGAGAATAACGAAATCGAAGTGTGACGTGATCAGAGAATAAGGCTGGCACTGAGGAGCATTGGACCCGAGACGCTATCAAGCTGGACGTGATGACGTGATCCAGAGTGCCTCCCCGGGAGTGAGTGGCGCCGCCAGTATCCCAGCGTGCGAGGTGATGCCTGCAGATGTAAGAAATGAGATGAAGACCATTACGATTGTAAGAGCCAGAACGATCACCTACGTCAGGATGCCGAGCATTGAAATCTCCCATATACACCACCCTACGCACTGTAGGAGGAGGAAGAGCTTCAAGAGAGAGTCTGGCAGGGGCGGAATAGACATTACACAGCTGGAGCACATCCCCAAGTGTGACCTCAAAGAGCTGGAAAGTCGTCAGGGTCGGTGGAATTGCGGAGAAGGCGGTGTGATAAGGAGCTGTGTATGTAAGTCAACAGGCCATTCCTTACCAGATGGACGTACGGAATATAACCTGTGAGGGGGAGAGCTTGCCCAGCGGCAATGGGCCGGCCTGGGAACGCTTCCTGGAGAAAAATAATGCTACGGTGTCGAAAAACAAATGCCTTGAGTCGAGCGAGCTTAGCATAATTGGTGATACTACAGCCGTTCCACGAGATGACATCTAGCTGGAAATCAGGAGCGAACCTTATGCTTGAAAGAAGGTGACCGGAGAGTGGAGGCAGACGAACGACCTGGGTTACAGAACGAACCAGAAAGGAATGACAGTTTTTCAAGGCGAGAGGCGATAGTACCCATCTTGTCGGTGAGGGTGGTGACGGCGGAGATGATGCTCTGCTAAGCCTCAACCAAGGTGGAGAGTTTGTTATCCGAAGAGGCATAAACTGCAACCAGCCCGTCAATCCTGGCTTCAAGAGCAGAAAAGCGGTCCTCGAGAGCCGTACATCGTGCCATGAGGGAGGCAACAGCCTTGCGGAGGGCCAGTTCAGGAGCAGAGGCAGGGCTGGTGGGAGGAACAGGCCGAGGTGGAGCTGGGGGTGGGCCGGGAGTGACGGCCCGAACTGGGGCCTGGCGCCGAGCACAACCATGCCACACGTTGACCCCTGGCTGAAAACAGCGCGGACGCTTCCACAGAGAGATGTCCTGAGGAGGTGGGGGTTCTGAGGTGGAAGCAGAGGCAGCAGGACGTGATAGCTCACCCTTGACAGGACACGTCCTGGATTCATGGCCAGCCGCACACCAGGCACACTTCGGCGAGGCAGAACAGTACCGGGAAATGTGTCCCTTGCCCCAGCATCTGTAGCACCAAGGCTGGTCATTATGGAGTTTCTGCACCTCACACGGTGGAAGACGGAAGTCAAAACAAATAACTGACGGAGGTGGGTCGGGAAGACTCCAGACGACAACAATCCGGTTAATGGGAGAACCATCCTGCATGAAACGACGGGGAGAGTGCACTCCAGGATATCCCTTGGCAAGATTTGGGTCAACATCAACAGGGAATTGGGTGAGGATGTAGCTGGGGAACTTACGTGGCCTCTCCGGTGAGTCCTGAAGAATGAGTGGCAGCGAGAAAAACTCACCAGATAAGACTCTGTTAATGATGTCCTCTCTTTGTCTAGAAATGTAGACAAACCGGGAGGTGACTGCAGCCATCTTGACTTCTGCCTGCTCACGCTGTAGTTGAAAGACCCTGGTAACCGAAGACAACCATCGCAGCTTCGTATCCGTGGAAGGGTCGCCACTGAAGGAGAGCTTGACGTAGGCATGTCTCGGGGCAAATGCAGGGCGGTGAGACAGGGCCGGGAGTGGGAAGAGGGAGAAATACCAGCGAGAGGCTGGGGTGGCAGACAGGCACGTCACGCACAGATGAGCCACCTTTGGCAGTCTTGGTGGCAGGAGGCACACATTCACCGTCAGGAGAGTCCTCCACAGGCCGTTTGTTAGAAGTGGACGGGGTGGAAGGCTGTATCCCATGATGATTGGTCAAAGACTGAAGGGGCGGTGAGGTGGCAGGCACAGGCAGTTCAGGCCAGTGGTTCACGGTAGGAGAGGCATCATCGTCAGACATGGCTAAATCATTTTCCAGGCGTGAACCAGCTGTATTGTAGTTACAAATCATAACAGATAGATAAATAGATAGATAGACAGCCCTATGCGAGCCTGGGAAAAGGAAATGAGCTTGCAAATTACACTGAGGAAAGCTGACGACAGCGGCCAGTAAGATGATGCAGTTAGTTGTCAGCAAACCACCCGGGAACAAAGCCCTGGTGACCATACACACACATACACACATACTCACACACAGGCTTCTTAAACTTTCCATCCACGAGGAACACACGTGATACGTCTCCTGTTTCACCAGAATTTAGGAGAGCTCAGAAGGAGACAAGCCATACAAGAGGCAGGTCGCAGGGAGAAGGGCTTGGCAGATAGAGAGACAGAGAGAGCGAGACAGAGAGATAGCTAGCGGGACTGGACTCTATACTCCGCTCTGTGTGAGAGACTTGTTAATATTTGCAAGACAAATAAAAATAGTCCCATACTATTCTTTACCTCTCCAAGATATAAAAACCGCTCGTCCACAAGTCTAATATATATATAACAACCACAAAGGAACCACAAAGTCTTTTATGACATTTGGTAGCAGCGAACGTATACGAACCTCGTCTACGAATCAACATTAAATTCCTACAAAATATCAAGATTGAAAACAAAAAGAATACCTCTCACAACCAACAACACAACCAGCTCCTGACAGTATTCTCTCCAACCAGCCCCCTCCGTCTCCCCGATCATCATGCTGATGCAGAGGTGAAGAGATCACACGACGCCTTGTAAGTAGTTTAACAAAATATTGATACGATCTTGCAACTTCTACGACGAACCAGCGAATCTATGGACATCGTCTCAGAATTAAAAGCAAATTTCTACAAAAGCAGGCGAAACTCTACAAGATTAGCTTCAGTCTACAGTGAATTCCTACAAAACACAGCCTACAATGCAAATAGCCTACAAGTCTACAAAACAACTCTATAATCTTCACGTAACTTCAAGCAGCAACAAGAAGAATATAAAACAAAGCAAGTAAAGAAGAGGAAACACCGAAGCAACAAGCCCACAAGCCCCCACCACTCTCTCCCGCCTATGCTGACCCAGAGGTCGACACGCAGCAAAACACCAACTCCATATTCACAACTCATCTTACCCGTCTTCACTCAAGTTACTCATCGCTACTCACACTCACCACAGCTACCAGTGTGGGAAGCCGACGTCACCATGTGCTGAGATGACATCACAACGCGAGTCTGCCATGCCAAGCAACGTGTGACTGACACCAGGCACTTCTCACCCACTACTCATTACTCATTATTCACATAGCTCCTACTCATACTCATTTATTTTCACAGTTAAGTTAGAAATTCGACGTTCTATGCTGAGGTTTGCATGGGACAGCCGTTAACCACCACAAGCACCAGGCCATGGAATTTCCTGGGTAATATCGTCCACCAACACACCACTAGAATTATCAAGAGATCTTCAATCAAACCTGTATTTTTCTTCCGAGATCGACTTTTGTATCGACACACCTCTACGATCTGTATCAAGTGGGTAAAATTATACTTACTCATTTCTTCTCAGTGCTAAAATTAGCTATATTCAACTTATTTACTCATCTATTTTGCTTGGACAAATAAACAAGAGGCGTATTTCATAACACCATATCTTAATGACAGGAATATTTTCGCCACCACCCACGTTAATACCAGATGACACAATTTGCCACAACAGACAATTAAGAGAGCCTCAAGGCAACACACCAGATGACACACAAATTGCCACAACATCAGACCCACAATTAAGAGAGCCTCAAGGCAGCCCACCCCTTGTACAAACCTCACCACACACTAAAGATAAAGAAACAAATATGGGAGTTTCAGATGATGAGTGGGAAACCCCCTCTGACATAGAGAGTGTGGACTTTGCCGCTGCCTTGCACACGTATGCCAATATACTTAACAGGGTTCACCGGTCCGGTCATACGTATTCCACCATTCCCTCACACAACGATAAACACGTCCAAGTTGAATTAACAGGGCAAACAGTAAAAATGGAAGAAACAAATACCGCTGATCTAACATCCACACCTCACGTGTTTGTGTATCACGAGGATAAAACTGCCCCAAAATTCTCTGGCACAGACAAAGATCGCATTGATGTCATTTCATTAGTCAGTCAGTGCGAACAAATGTTCATCAAGCGCCACATACTAGATGAACAAGAGAAAATTGCTATTTTTTCATCTTGCATAAGCCAGGAAAGATGTCCAGCAAGCAATTTATTGCGCTCAGATAAACTCCATCGTGCTAGGACATGATGAATTTAAAACTGAATTTCTGAAGAAATTTTCTGGAGGTATGAACTTCTTGCCAGGTATAATTCCAGAATTACATAAAATTGTAGATCTTGTAAGGGAGCACACTACAAACCATGTGCTCAGTGAAATAACTGCTGATGTCTCCACAATCAAGAGAACTTTATTAGCTACATTGGAGAATTCTAATTGGATAACATGATGGAAAGATGTCCCCAGACCTCGTCGTGGATATCATAGGTTATGTAGCTGCCTTGTGTAAATTACCTGATAGGACCCTTAAGATGGCCAAGACGATCGCGTACACTCCAGGAATGTGCTTGCTAGACTTAATGAACGAGGTAGAGATGCAGTGCAGTAAAGCAGGTGTGGTCGACACACATGCACATTCTGGTAGAATCAGGGTACCTGAGACAGTATCAGCTGTGAAAACATCTACACCGACCCCAAACAGAGAACAAAATCGATCGCGACCAGAAATCAGGCAGGCCAAACAAACAAAAACGCCTAGACCTCGTTCCCAGACGCCTTCCTACAGGCAGTTTCATAAGTTTTCGCGCAGCCCGAGCAGGTCTCGCGTCATAAACAACACTTCTTATGGGAAATCACCTCGTAGGTCACAGTCAAGGGATAGGTCCATTCTATGTCATTATTGTGCAAAACCAGGACATACAAGGTATGAATGCTTTATCAAGGCAAAAGAGGACAAACAAAAGACACAAGGATTTGGTCCTTACTGTAGGCATCATAGATGCCAAGGGCACTGGACTAGTGATTGCAAAACAGTAGAAAAAATTGTGTCTATGTTCAAATCGGGGGAAGACCAAGTCATGACAAAAAACGAACAAACGTAAAGAAGAACAAGGCTAAACTTCACATAGGAGGCATGTTGAGAAATGAGTGTATCTTGATACCAGCTGTATGTGAGGATCAAAACGTTTCCTTATTTTTAGATACAGGCTCTCCAGTGAACTTAACACATGAAGAACTAAATAGAATTCTTAAAAATTAAAAGAAACTTTTCTAGATGAAGCTGATTTAGATTTATACACAGTAGATGGACAAGAGATTACAGTGAAGGGTATAAGATTAAATCTCAGTTTCACAAACTACAAGACCATTCTCTGCATTTTTCTATATCGTTGAAAACTTAGCAATTAAAGCTCATATGTTACTGGACTTAAGATCCATGAGAGCTGAGAACATAACTATACTCCCACAAATGAATGGAATAGACTTTGATAATGAATTCATAGAGGAAATAACTTCAGAGCCCTCACCGATTGGTAGAAGAGAGCCAAAAAGAATTGGTAATATTAAAGGCTTAAACATACACAAACAGATGAGTGTATAGATCCACTCCCACCACCAACCCCATCCTCCAGAATTAGTGACCCAGATAACAGTACTGATTTATCAATTTTTCCAGCCCATCTCACTAATGATTTAGTTATACCACCTAATTCATACATGAAGGTTACCATAAAGAGCAAATTACGGAATAGTACTGTTCTTGTCTTAGAAGAATTATGTAAAGTAAGGGGATTGTCAGTAGAAAACGCATTATGTCATACGAACGACGAAGGGCAAACTCAGATATTCATAATTAATCACATGAATGGGGAAGTTCAGTTGAAAAAGGGAACTTGCATAGTCAATAATGAAAAATGTCCCGCCCCTGTGAAGGAAATAGTTATAGCTGGAGTAACAAGTGAGATAAAATCTACGGATAGAGAAAGAATAAAAGAGAATTTAATTCACTCAGGTGAATTCGATGAAGAAAATGATTTGTTAACCCTGCTGGAAACACACAGGGACACCGTAGCATTGCCCGGAGAACAATTAGGATGTACTAACTTGATTAATCACATGATTAATGTGCACCCAGAAACACCACCAATTTTCGTACCAGCTTACCGCATACCACACTCCCAACGTACACTTGCAAATCAGTATGTCGATGAAATGTTAAAACTTGGAATTATTGAGCCTTCAGTCTCCCCGTGGAATGCCCCCCTATTCTTCGTGCCCAAACGAAATGGAGAAATGCGTGCGGTAGTAGATTACCGGAAACTAAATAATCACACAATCCCAGACAGATTTCCCATGCCATTGCTAAGCGATGTTCTATAGAATACTGGTCCTGAGAATAATATATTCTCGACCATCGATCTCCTAAACGGCTACTATCAGATTCCGGTATCTAAGGAGTCACGTAAATACACTGCCTTTTCAACAAACAGAGGCCATTATCAATATACAAGAATGCCAATGGGACTGAGGACAGCCCCAGGCACATTCCAGCGTCTTATGAATTACGTAGTCCGGAATTTTAGGACAAGGAATATTTGTTTATCTTGACGATAATATAGTCGCAACGAAGAATATTAAGGATCATCTCAGGAAATTAGACTTACTCTTACAAAAGCTTAGTGATGCTGGATTAAAAATTAAACTTTCTAAATGCAAATTTTGATGTAAGGAAATAAATTTCTTAGGCCACAAATTAATTTCTGATGGTATTCACACCACTGATGACAAAATACAGGCAGAGAGATTTTCCTGAACCCACTACGATTGACGAAGTTAGACAATTTTTAGGTCTGGCTGGGTACTATAGGTCATTCGTACCACAGTTCTCTCATATAGCCTTTCCTCTATTCCAACTACTCAAAAAAGATGCTGTATTCCAATGGGAAGAACAAAAAAGGGCATTTAACAATCTAAAAATTAAACTAACAAATGCACCTTGTTTAGCATATCCGGATTACACAAAATCATTTCTTATTTGTACAGACGCATCAGTTAAAGGATTAGGGGCTGTACTGATGCCAGAAGATAAAAGAGGAAAGAATCAACCAATTGCATTTGCCAGCAGACAAACAAGAGGTGCGGAGAAAAATTATTGCACTACAGACTTAGAGGCATTTGCAGTGGTTTTTGCATTACAAAAGTTTCGAGATTTGATATATGGTTACGAAATCCACTTATTCACCGACCATAAACCACTGGTGGGTATGTTTAAAGAAAAACTCCTTTCTGGGAGGAGAGCAAGATGGAAGTGTACAGTTGAAAACTACAATGTACAGTCGTCAGCATAAATTCGCTGCAAGTCTACTCGTGTGATGAGTCCTTTTGTCTGGCAACAGTTTAAGGGGACTAGTTGCCACGTAGACTTTTATACACTTTAATGACGTGTTTTTTAAAAGTGGTACTAGAGGCTGGGTAGAGTACAGTATTATTTATACCGTATTTAATTAGTATAAAAAAATTGCAAGAGCTGACAGAATGTTATGAAAACGACGTACGAGCTTAATACTGACATTCCTCATACCCGTGTCAAAACTCCCCCTCTCCCCCTTTCTCCTCTTGATGTCCCCCCACCCCTCCTTCCCCCTCCTACTTCCATCTCACATTCATGCCTCTCCACTTTCTCCTCTCCCCCACTCTACTTTCATTCATTTATCGACGGCACTTACCCGACTAGTGCATCACAATTCTCTCGACTGTTTACTAAACCAATACTGTCCTGTTCTCAACTGCTCGAAATGCTTTAATAAAATGTATCCAAGGCTAATTACCAATATTCCTTCCTGTTCTTTTTTTTTTTTTTTTTTTTCATAATAATCATGGCGGCGCAACTGCCAGGGTCATATGCCGCCGTATAACAAAGAAGTAAAAAGTAAAAACAAAAAACAGAGGATAAACCACACAATCAAAAAGGAGAAATTCTAAATATCCTTAAAAAGTCCTGCCTCCTTCACAAACGAGAGGGTTGCCCCTCCCAAGGCACAGGCATCCTCCCCAAGCACAGAGGAAAGATGATACACACCACCATCCGTTTGGTGGTCAGAGAGGAATCGACGACGCAAATCCTCAAGACTAGGGCACTCCACCAACAGGTGCCGAACAGTCAAGGGAACCAGACAGTCATCACAGAAAGGAGGAGGAGCCCTTTCCATTAAAAAGCCATGAGAGAAACGGGTGTGGCCAATGCGGAGGCGGCACAAAGCAGTCTCCCATTGACGAGGGAAGCCCTGGTAACTGAATGAGCCCACCTTCTGGCAAATCGAGCGCAACTTATTGGCACCTACAGCATCCCAATGCTCCTGCCAACAGCACCAAACTCTGGAGGCAATACAGGAGCGCATATCTGCAGCAGGCAGACGATACAGAGGAGACTGTGCAAGAGGGGGACGAGCCGCTGCCACCTTGGCCAGCTGATCAGCTCGTTCATTCCCTGCCACTCCTACATGAGCTGGAACCCAACAGAAATCCACACGACGTCCACGACGCCCTAAAAGGAAAAGCCACTCCAAAATGGATAAAACCAAAGGATGAGAGGGATTAAAAGACTCCATTGCAGAAAGAGCACTTCGTGAGTCACTAAAAACAGTAAAAGCAGTGTGGGGGAGAGTGAAGAGAATCTGAAGGGCAAATAAAATAGCAGTCAGCTCAGCCGTAAAAACAGAAGCAGTCATAGGGAGGCTCCCACCTCGACAGAAGGTGGGAAACACCACACCAAAGCCCACACCCGCATCAGACTTGGATCCATCAGTATAAACTGGTATGGAGTCCCCATGAGAAGAGGCATGCTCTAAAAACAGAGAAAATAAAACCTGAGACGGAAGGGAGGCCTTACTGGATGAGATGAAACGACAAAATGTCACCCTGGGGAGAAGCCAGTAGCCCACCCTCGGGACACGGTGGGGAGTGATCGGCACAGAAGGAACAGAGAAGCTAGACATAACTGACTGCACCCTGAAACCAAAGGGCTTTGGAAAGGATGGCCGAGTGGCAAAAATAGGTGACCGAGAATCTTGAGAGACCTTGACAAAGGACACAGAGTCTGGGAGACGAGATAAGCGATACCAACATCTCATCAAAAGGGAAGAACGGAGGAAGTCTAGAGGAAGGACACCAGCATCAGCCAACAAACTCGAAATCGGGGAAGATCGGAATGCCCCAGTGGCGAGACGAACACCAGCATGATGTATGGAATCTAAACTACGAAGCCGGGCTTCTGAGGCAGAAGAATAAACTTCACATCCATAATGAAGTTTAGATAAAATCAGAGACTGATGCAAGAGGAGGAGGGTCTTGCGATCAGCTCCCCAGTACGTGTGCGCTAAAACTTTCAAGAGACCCAATGCTCTGAGACACTCAGCTTTTACGTACCTCAGGTGAGGGACCCAAGTCAACCGGCTGTCAAAAATCAGCCCTAAAAACCGGGTTTCCTTTAAACACGAAATACGACGCCCGTCTGAAAAATGGTTTGGGTCAGGGTGGACTCCACGAATGCGGCAAAAATGCATGGCAACGGTCTTCTTGAAGGAAAATCGAAAACCTCGGTCATCAGCCCATCTAGAGACACGGTTGAGAGCCATCTGCATCCTCCTTTCTGCCATTGACATCCGTGAGGCAGTGACAGAGATTGATAAATCGTCAACATAGAGAGAGCCACGAACACCATCAGGGAGCACAGAAATAACGCTGTTAATTGCCACTGCGAAAAGGGTAACACTTAGTATGCTCCCTTGTGGCACACCATCCTCAAGGGGATGTGCAGTAGACAGCTCACTCCCAACTCGGACTCGAATAATCCGATTAGATAAAAACTCCCGGATAAAAGAGGGGAGTCGCCCACGGAGACCAAACTCATAAAGTGATTGTAATATACCATGACGCCAGGAAGTGTCGTACGCCTTCTCCAAATCAAAGAACACTGTGATATGATGCTGGTTAGTTGCAAAAGCCTGGCAGATGGAAGTTTCTAAAGAAAGGAGAGCATCTGTGGTCGACCGCATCTTCCGAAACCCACACTGGACTGGAGACAAGTAACCACCCTTCTCTAAGTACCACATGAGCCGACTATTCACCATTTTTTCAAGGACCTTACAAAGGCAAGATGTCAGCGAGATTGGGCGATAATTAGTGGCCTGCAAGTGATCCTTACCCGGCTTAGGGATGGGGAGAACCACAGCAACACCCCATGAGGTCGGAAACCCACCAGTGCACCAAATTCTGTTATACAGTGACAACAGAAAATGAAGGGCTGCATCAGGCAAGTGGTGTAAGAAGGCATATGGGACATCATCCAAGCCTGAGGACGAGTCGCGACACTGTGACAATGCCGTCTGAAGTTCAGAAGCAGAAAAAGCAACATTATACGACTCCTCTGCAGTAGATGGAAAACTAATGCCCAAGGATTCCAGGTGCCGTCGGCGGCATGCCGACGGGGATGAGGTGTCCTTCCTAGAGACATTAGCAAAATGAGCGGCAAATATCTCGGCAACAGACGAAGAATGAGCCACCACCACACCTGCACGAGATAAAACAGGAGGAGAGGGAACGGGAAATTTCCCTGAAATCTTCCTCACCCGTTTCCACACTTTCGTGAGAGGAGTCTGTGAAGAAATTGAAGAAACAAATGACGCCCAAGACTTCCTCCTAGCCTCCTTCATAACCCGCCGGGCATGAGCTCGGGCCCTCCTATATGCCACTAAGTAGCCAGGGTCACCTCGGTGTCGACGAAGTCGGGAGAAAGCAGCACGTTTAGCCCGAACAGCAGAAGCACACTCATTGGTCCACCAGGGAACTGGACGGCGAGGAAAGTGACCAGCTGTTCTCGGAATACTCTGCAGTGCCGCCGAGTAAAGTAAGTCTGTGAAATAATCAACAGCAGCATCAGTGCTGACAAAATCCTCCACACATCGGCTCGGGGAACACAGCTCCTCAAAAACCGGCCAGACTGCCCTATCCAAGCGCCAACGGGGAAGACGACTCCGAGGCTCGCTTTGTGTCGATCTTAATAAAATAGGGAAGTGGTCACTGCCATGTAAGTCTGGTAACACAGCCCATGTAAAATTCAGGGCTATCCCTGCAGAGCACAGAGACAAATCAATAGCAGTAAAAATACCCGTTTGACTATGGAAGTAAGTAACTTCACCAGAATTTAAAATGTACAGATCCACATCCTCCACAATGGAGGCTAACATAGTACCTCTAGAGTCAGCTGTGGAGCCACCCCACAAGGGATGATGACTGTTCATGTCACCCAGCAAGAAATAGGGTGAGGGAAGTGCACGAATAAGATTTTCAAGATCAACCCTCTGAATAATGGCACTAGGAGGGAGGTACAAAGAGCACACAGTATAATGACGGGGAAGGAAAATCTGGAGAGCAACAGCCTGCAGTGGAGTGTTAAGGTTCACAGCAGTGAAAGGTATGTCACTGCGTACTAGAATAGCCACACCCCCACCATGACCCTGTCCAGGAAGAGGATCTGAATAAAAAACCTGGTAACCAGGTGGACTGGGAGGTGCAGCATCACCAACCATTGTCTCTTGTAGGCAAACACACACAGGTGAATACTCAGCCAGAAGCCAACGGAGTTCCTCCCAGTTGGCTCGTAAACCACGGCAGTTCCATTGAATAATATTAGCCATTAAAACTATTGAAATAAAAAGGGACAGGGGAGAGGGACAAACAGAAAACCATAAAAAAAAAAATACTAAAAATATTAAAATGGAGGAACTATATACCCAAAAGAAAGGGTCACTTAGTGGAAACCACTGAGCGACCCTGGGAGACAATCTTCTTGGGAATGCGGATACGCCCACGAAGGGCCTTGTCACGGGCAGCAGCATGGCTAGAACGAGGGCCTGGGGTCTGCGAAGTGTTGGGAGACTTCACAGACACCCGTCGCTGCCCAGCAGGAGAGGAAGCGCTACTCGAACCCTGCCCGGGGCCCCCAGTGAACCAAGAGGTCGAGCAGGAGGGGTTGGGGTCCTGGCCTCCAAACGTGGAGGGGGCAGGACAGGATCCTCAGAGGTAACCGGAGGAGGAACATCCGATACCCCGGAGGAAGAGGTGCCAGACTGACCTGACACCCCAGAAGCCCCCGAAGACCCAGAAGCAGGGTCTGAGGGCTGTTGCACAGATGGAGTGACTACAGAGGGTGTGGACTCCACGACCGACACCTTGCTTGGAGGATCTTCAAGACTCAAAGACTCTGAGGAACCACGATGACGTTTAGCGAATGAAGAATGTGCACCATGACTAACAGGGGATACCATAGATGTAGAGGTCGAATCTTGAACTGTAGCGGCAACCATCTCAAGTGCGGAAGATTGTTGCACTGGCATGGGATCAACAGATGAAGGCATAGGAGCTGACACAACAGGAGGAACTCGAGTCTGCTGCTGGACAGGTCGATGAGGACGGCTATGACCGGACAAAACTGACGCATAAGACACTCCGTTACGGAAAACAGACGACATGGCTCTACTCCTGGCCTCAGAAAAGCTTATTTTGTCACGATTACGGATGAGGAGGATCTCCTTCTCCAAGCAAAACCGAGCACAGTCTTTAGATGAAGCAGGATGTGCCTCGCCACAGTGCAAACAACAAACAGGTCCAGGACAGTCCTGTCCTGCATGAGTGGATTCTCCACAACTGACACACACCACTAGGAGGCCCTGTTGCAAACGAAGACAGACTCGCCCAACATGCCCGTACATCTGACAGTGGTAGCAGCGTCGTGGATTTGGTACAAAGGGTTTAACCCTAAGGGACAACCAAGCCACCTTTATGGATGAAGGCAGAACAGTACAGTCGAATGTCAGCAACAAGGATGGGGTTGGGGTAAGTACACCATCAACCTTCTTCCGAAACCTCTCCACTTTGACAACCCTGTGGACCTGAAGTTCTTCAAGTAGCTTCTCTTCACTGTAGCGAAGTAAGTGTTTGGAGAAAACAACACCTCGACACTGATTGAAAAAAGCATGAGGGACACAAGAAAACAGCGCATCCGGGTCCTTACACTGGGCAGCCAGCCGGGAACCCTCTTCAGGGGATGTAACCTCCACTAGTAGGCTACCATCCCCCTGAGGTGAAATCTTCGGCTCCCTCCCACAGATTGACATGATTCGCCGATGAACCGTAAAAATATCCAAATTCGCAATAGGTTGACCATCCAAAGTACGAATGGTGTAGTACCTTGCGAAGTCAACCCTCTCAAAGACACCCGGCAGGACCTCACGGGCATGTCCACTATATGTTGTTGTCTGTGTCCGGCTCTTCTTTGTAGTGGCCGCTGACCGTAAACCACTGGAACCAGGTAGGTATGGATCCAGGGTGGCAATATGGGTCTCACCAGCCAGAGTCACAAGAGGCGCACAGGAGGGAGATTGTAAAGGGTGGTCAGGGACAGAACCAGGGTCGTCAACAGATGAAATTTTAGCAGCCATAATAAGAAAACTACCTTCATTCCCCCACCCCTCCACCCACCATGGAGCCCAACCAGAGGAGGCCATATGCCAGGGAAAACACCACTGGCGACCCCAGAGGTAGTGGGAAAGTATACGCAGGTAACCACCAAGGGACCCTGACAAGGGTGACTCCAGGACGATAGGAGCCACCAGGTCCCCCAGTGCCCGCTTGACCCTAAAGCCACTAATTGACTAGCCTGGATGGCTAGCCAGTGACCAGCCGATTGACCTGGTCGGGCCCAACCAGGCCACCCGTCTAGCCAGAATAAGGGACCAAAGAGGTGTATTGCTAGCTGCAGGGCGCACCATGCAGCATCACTCAACCTCCAGGACTCCCGTCTCCCAGCATTACGGGACGCCACGCACGGCAAACACGTGGGGAGGCAACAGTCCCGCCCTAGATGGCAAATGGGCAGGGACTGACATCACCAGTAGGCCTCCTCTACCAGTGATGTAGGGGGTGCTTGGTCCACGACACTGACAAATGCCGAACCCTACAAAGGTAGGCATGCCTCCAAAGTAGGTGGCACTGCCAGCCACGCTTCAAGCCCCGCCACCACGTCAAGGTGACCCCCCTCAGCGGGGTCCTTCCTGTTCTAATTCCATTCTCACCCTCCCCGTCTGATTCCCACTCTTTTTATTCCAGTTGTCATTCTTTTCTCCATCCCTTGTCACTACCAACAGCCGCTAGATACAGAAACGTTTGAGGTCTCGTTCTTGTGATGTATTCCTTACTGTGTGTGTGTGTGTGTGTGTGTGTGTGTGTGTGTGTGTGTGTGTGTGTGTTTAGTGAGCCCGGGAGTTGGTGGCTATTATTTCAGTAGGCGAAATTAATCAGACATTTGTACCCATTCCTCCTACTTCCTCTCTCTCTCTCTCTCTCTCTCGCTCGTTCCAAGGAAAATGTTCCCATCCTCCTCATACTGTTCACTGATTCATGAAGCAGGATCAGATCCCATCATGTTTCGAACTACTGCATCACGTTTGGAATAAAGAGTGGGTGAAAAAGACTCTCGAATATAAGGAGCTAAAAGGTTACAGGAATAGACAAGAAATGAAGAAAACTGCAGTTCCTTACGTAGATCTGCGCCCTGGTTAAGGTAGACAGGGTGCGGAGAGAGGGGAGTGAAAATGGAGGAGCATGGGGGGGGGGTTGAGAGGAAGGGTGGGGAGGGACATGGGGTGGGTACGGGGGAGAGAGAAGGTTTTATCACTCTACAGTACAATCTTCTTCTGTCGTCTTTTGCTCATTTTTATGCTAATCAGATATAAAGATTATTGCGTTCTGGGCGATTTATAGCACTAATTCTTACAAACACGTCTTTAAAGCGTAAAAAAGCCTGTGTGGCAACTAGTTCCTATACACTGTTGCCAGACAAAACAACCACATCACACGAGCAGGCTTGCAGCGAATTTGTGCTGACGACTGTACAAATTCATTATATACAAGGTAAAATGAACATAGTAGCTGACGCATTATCTAGGAACCCGAACACAATTCAGGTCGCGGCGTTAGATCTCTAAGGAAATATCGCAAAGGCACAAAGACTTGACCCAATATGGTCTAAAGTAATATACAAGTTAGAAAGTGGAGATGATATACAATTACCCAAACTGCATGTCCCACTTGAACAATTCACAATGGTCAATAATACATTATACATAATTAACTCTAAACAACCAAAACGCCAAAGAAATACTAACCAGTTGGTAGTACCTAATGACATGATACCCCAAGTATTACGATTGATACACGACAGCCCACATGCAGGACATCCTGGAAAGGATAAGACATTCAACCAAGCCCAGCTATTATACTACTGGCCTTCATTACGAAAAGATATAAACAATCATATAGACAGATGCGAATCATGTGCGAAACACAAAGGATACCCAATCACACCTGCATCGATGGGTAATAACCCTGTACCACATCAACCATGGGACATTGTCGCTGTTGATTTACTCAAGATGCCATTATCATACAATAATAACCTATACTTATTAGTTGCAACGGATCATTTTTCCCGTTATGTCATTTTAGCTCCAATTAAATATAAGACAGCAGAGACAGTAGCAAAGGCAATAACAGATAATGTAATATGTCGCTTTACTACCCCAAAGGTACTAATAAGTGATAATGGAGGAGAATTTAATTCTGAGATCTTACAAGAAATATGTAAACAATACATCAAAAAGGTTAACGTTTTGACCTATCACCCAGCATCGAATGGGTTGGTAGAGAGACAAAATAAAGAGGTATCAGATGTGCTACGACACATTCTCAGCGAAAATTATGGAAGCTGGGATGATTGGATTCCCAGAGTAGAGGCTTCAATTAATGGGTCTATAAATAAATCCATCGGTGACACACCACATTTAATTATATATGGCACAGATAAAAAATTACCATATGAGCCTATATACAATTACGATGATTACTCTAAACTCCGTTTACGTGAATTCCAGGACATTCACAAAAGAGTCAAAAAACAATTAACTATGTCCAAGGAAGAAATGACGGAGGCATTTAACAAGAAGGCAAAAGATTCACCTATCAGCTTAGCAGACATTGTTTACGGAGTCATTCATACGAGAGACAATAAATTATCCCCTAAATTTGAGGGCCCATACAAAGTAATTAACATAAAAGCAAACAAAGTTTTAATTGTCACTTTCAAGTGGCGAGGAGAAACAAGTTCATATTGACCATTTAAAACGAGTTTCAAGGGAATTATCATAATTATTCAGCCTCGGATAGAACCGAACAGGCGAACGTACCTCAAGAAACCAAGTAAGAACACAACAATGATTACAAAAAGAAATTAAGGTCATTGATTGATTGATTGATTGAAAATAATTACAATCTGGCGGCGCAACTGCCAGGGTCATATGCCGCCGGATGACAAAGTAGAAGGCACTGCAAAATAAAAAGTGTCTATTCAAAATAAAGTTAATATCTGTTAGTAGGAATAAAACACTAAAAATAATAAAAATAATTTATAAAATAATTACTTATAAAAGTGGAAGGAGGCCCGCCTCCTGAAGAAAACTAAAAACATCAGTAAAATCGTTAGAGGCCTCACCAAGCATCGAACACAAACAGTAGGCACCATCTGCTCCCCTATGCCTATGAAGGAACCTCTGTCGCAGGCCCCCCAGACTCGGACACTCGACCAGCAAGTGACGGACAGTAAGGGGAACGAGGCAGTCATCACAGTACGGTTGAGTTTCACCACACATGAGGAACCCATGTGTAAGCCGAGAATGCCCAATGCGAAGCCTAGCAAGAGCCACCTCCAGTCGCCGAGACATAGAGGGAAGAACCCTTGGCACAACCACTCTCTGGAAGATTTCTTTTAGTTTATTTTGAGAAACACCATCCCAGTGTCTCTGCCAACACGTACGAATTGCATACCGCAAGTAAGGTGTTACATCAGAAACAGGTAGTGAGTAGTCAGCTGGGGGCTGTTGAGAAGACGCAACTTTAGCTAAAGTATCTGCCCTCTCATTGCCCACCACACCAACATGTGCAGGAACCCAACAGAAGTCTACACGGCGGCCACGGCGGCCAAGAAGAAAAAGCCACTCTAAAATTGATAAAACCAATGGATGGGATGCATTAAAAGACTCCAGTGCAGACAAAGCACTACGTGAGTCACTATAAATCACAAAAACGGATTGGCAGAGAGTAAAAATGATTTTAAGAGCATACAAAATTGCAGTCAGTTCTGCTGTATACACTGAAGTAACGCCAGGAAGGCTACCGCCCCTACTAAAGGAAGGGAAGACAACACCAAATCCTACTCCAGAATCAGTCTTAGACCCGTCAGTATAGACGGGGACAGAACCCTCATGAATGGAGGCATGTTCTAAAAAGAGAGAGAGGGACACCTGAGAGGGAAGCGAGCCCTTTTTTCAACAACGGACCTACAGAATGTCACGCGAGGGAGTAGCCAAGGACCCACCCTTGGGATCCGATGTGGACAAATTGCCAGTCTCGGGAGAGAGAGGGCTAGCATAACAGACCGGACCCTGTAACCAAATGGCTTTGGGAAATTGGGACGGGTCTCAAAAACAGAAGATCGGGAATCCTGTGAGACAATGGCACAAGAAATTGAGTCTGGAATGCGGTGAAGACGATACCAACACCTCATCATTAGCAACTGGCGCCGCAAGTCCAAGGGAGTACACCAGCATCTACCAACAAACTTGGAATTGGGGATGATCTGAATGCCCCGGTTGCCAGACGAACACCAGCATGATGCACAGAATTTAACAACCGGAGGCGGGCATCTGTTGCAGAGGAGTAGATCTCACACCCATATTCAACTTTAGGAAGAATAAGAGACCTATGCAAGAGGAGGAGGGTCTGACGGTCAGCACCCCAAGAGGTATGAGCTAAAACCCTCGAAAGACTCAAAGCTTTAAGACAAGCCACCTTAACAGAACGAATATGAGGAACCCAGGTTAATCTTCTATCAAACAGAAGACCCAGAAACCGTGTCTCTTCCACACAGGATACTCTTCTACCATAGAGATACAAGTCAGGGTCTGGGTGGACTCCTCGAAGACGACAAAAATGTATAGCCACTGTCTTTGCTGCAGAAAAATGGAAACCGCGTGCTTCTGCCCAGTCAGAAATTCTATTGAGAGCCAGCTGCAACTTCCTCTCTATCAGAGACATTCTAGATGCAGTGAAGGAAATCGAGAGGTCATCAACATATAGTGATCCTCGTACACCATCAGGAAGTACACTGATGACGCTGTTAATGGCTACAGTGAACAGAGTAACACTAAGGATACTCCCCTGTGGTACTCCATCTTCTAGTGCACGGGCATTAGAAAGCACTCCTCCCACTCGCACCCTTAAAATTCGGTTAGATAAAAACTGTTGAATAAAAACAGGTAAGCGCCCACGAAGACCAAACTCATGAAGAGAGAGTAAAATACCATGACGCCATGCAGTGTCATATGCCTTTTCCAGATCAAAGAAGACCGTGACCTGGTGTTGGTTAGTGGAAAAAGCCTCACAGACAGAAGATTCCAAGGACAGTAATGCATCAGAGGTAGATCGCATTTTTCGAAAACCATACTGGGCAGGGGATAAGAAGTCACCTCTCTCTAAAAACCACACAAGCCTAGCATTGACCATCTTTTCCAAAACTTTACATATACAAGACGTCAAAGAAATAGGCCGATAATTCGTCGCCTGTAGGTGATCCTTACCTGGTTTGGGGATGGGGATAACTACAGCAACACCCCAAGAAGCCGGAAACTCCCCAGAACACCACATCTTATTAAACAGTGAAAGCAAAAACAACAGGGACTCATCAGACAGGTGGCGTAAAAAGGCATAAGGAATATCATCAAAACCAGGAGAGGAATCATGGCACTGCGACAGAGCTGCCTGGAGTTCAGAAATTGAAAATGGAACATTGTAAGGCTCTCCCCCAACAGAGGCAAAACTGAGACCTCGAGATTCTAGGCGCCGACGACGGCAAGCCAAAGGTGTATCTGCATCCTTCTTTGACACACTGGCAAAATGGTCAGCAAGCAATTCTGCAACAGCAAATGGATCAGCCACAGTTCCACCTGGTGCAGATAAAACAGGAGGGGATGGAACAGTAAATTTACCTGAAATTTTCTTTACCCGGTTCCACACCTGGGTGATGGAAGTCCTCGAATTGATGGAGGAAACATAACCCTTCCAGGATGAACGCCTAGCCTCCTTTAAGACCCGCCTCATATGAGCTCGTGCCCTCTGATACGCCACCAAATACTGAGGATCCCCACGGTGACGACGAAGTCGTGAGAAGGCAATTCGTTTGGCTCTCACTGCGGAACTACACTCCCGAGTTCCACCAAGGAACCGGACGTTTAGGAAACTGACCCTTTGTTTTTGGAATAGATAATAGGGCTGCTAAGTGCAGCACGGTATTGAAATATGACACAGCCTCCGTAAGACAGCCAAACTCATTGACAGAAAGGGAAATGGAACTTAATTCCCTGAAATATGGCCAGTCAGCCTTATCCAGAAGCCAGCGAGGAAGACGTGGCTGAGGTCTACCTGCACTAGCAGTTAAGAGTAACGGAAAATGGTCGCTGCCATATAGGTCTGGCAACACATCCCAGTTAAAATCTAAAAGAGCATCAGCTGAACATAAGGACAAATCAATGGCAGTAAAAGTTCCTGTCTGGCTATGGAAATAAGTCATTTTATTGGAGTTTAAAATGCCTAACTCCTTATCTTCCACTAAAGAGGCCAGCATAACTCCCCGAGGGTTGGCCTCACTATTTCCCCATAGTGGATGGTGACCATTCATATCACCTAGTAACAGAAAGGGAGAAGGAAGGCCATGAATAAGGCGTTCCAGATCCGCCCTTTCAACAGTTGCACTAGGAGGTAGATAAAGACTGCAAACTGTATACTGCCGACGTAAAAACATCCGGACAGCAACTGCCTGCAAGGGACTGGAAATATCCAGATGACTAAATGGAATATCCTTGCGAAGGAAGATAGCAGCACCTCCATGACGACCATGGCCCAGCACAGGATCAGAATAAAAAGCATTGTAGCCAGAAGGACCAGCAGGAGCAGTATCACCAACCATGGTCTCCTGGATACACATGCATAGCGGAGTAAATTGAGAAACTAGATGACACAGTTCCTCATAGTTAGCACGTAAACCCCAACAATTCCACTGGATGATAGAACCCATAGTGGAGGGGAAAATGATTAAGTGCGTGACTGTACACCTCCTGACATGCGAGCGGGTTTGGAATGATGCTTAGGAAGGCCCTTGGTAAGAGACTGTCCAGCACCAGGAACCCGCGCTTTATGTCGAACATCCGCAGGCAAACGTGAGGACGTGGAAGAGGAAAGTTTTACAACACTCTTCCTTTGAGGTGGAATAATCCGAGAATTGGACTTCCCAGTGTCAAAATTTTTGCGGGAATGTGGGGGCCCTGACGAGCCTCCAGAGAGGGAGACTGGCACTCGTGCTGAAAGGGGGACAGTCTTCTTTGGTATGCAGGTACGTCCACTAATGGGTTTGTCACGGGCAGCAGCATGGAGCCCAACAGGAGGGGAGGTGCTACTCTGGACCCTGCCCGGGGCCCCCAGTGAGCTGAGAGGTCGAGCAGGAGGGATTAGGGTCCTGGCCCCCGAATGTGGAGGGGAGAGGGCAGAATTGTCAGAGTTAACTGGGGGAGAAACAACCGGTACCACAGAGGAAGAAGTGACCGACTCACCTGACTTGTTGGAGGGACCGCAAGCTGCCTCAGTCAGATCAGAGCATGCTGTGTCATCAGAGGGACTGCAACCACTCGTGCATCCCTCAGGGATGGGGTCCTGACAAGCAGGGGAGGGCTTATCCCCTGGCTTTAGAGAGGGTACCTTCATGTCTGAGGCCACAGCGAAACCATCCAACTCGGTATCAATGACCGGGACATCAGTATCTATGCCCGATACAATAGCACCGTCAGAGTAGCCACCCTGATCAGCATGGGAGGCTTTAGTTGGGGGAACATCTGTCAATGACTCAGTAGACTCACGAATGCGTTTGTTGGAGGACCGTTTAGGGCTATGTACCTCAGCCTGTACAAGTTCGGATGGAATCACAGAAGTATTCTTGGGCATATTCTTGGAGGTACTAACTGAGGTGTCTTCTCCATCAGTAGTTTCCACCAAAGTTGCAAATTTATTGCTGACAGGCACCGAGAGAATCTGCATCCTATCAGACGTGTTGGAGGTTGACCGAGTACCCAGACTCTCACGTCGTTGAGAATTCTGTTCGTCACCACCAGAATTGCGGCCTGACTGGACGGACCGTGATAGAACTGAAGCAAAAGAAACTCCAGGTCGTATATACATAGACATAACTCGGTGTTTAGCTTCCTTAAAGGTAATCCTTTCACGAGCCCGCAAAGACAAAACCTCACACTCAAATTTGTATTTGTCACAAACTTTGGAGGTAGCTGCATGGCCACCTCCACAATTGACACAGGTCTCTGTACCAGAACAATCTATATCTTCATGGGAAATTCCACATGTAGCACATATCGCAGGAAGGCCCTGCAACAATCGTCGACAATATTTGCTAACGTGGCCAAACTTTTGACAATGAAAACAGCGTCTTGGACTGGGTATATACAGCTTCACCTTTAAGGACAACCAGGCAACCTTAATGGAAGAGGGAAGCTGAGTGACCTCAAACGTTAACAAAATGGAGGGCGTGGGCAGAAGGACACCATCAATTTTCTTATGAAATCTTTCCACATTGATGACTCCATGTACCTTCATTTCCTCAAGAAGCTTTGCTTCTGAGTACCTAAGCAGCTCTCTAGAGTAGATTACCCCACGAGATTGGTTGAATGTGGGATGCGGCAAGCATGTAACTGGAGCCCCAGATACCTCAGATAGAGAACAGAGTCTGTCTTTCTCCTCTGGGGAGGTAACCTCCACAAGCAGGCTTCCATCGTGCTGTGGCAAAATTTTTGGCTCCCTGCCACATGTCTTAACGATTTTTCTATGGACTTCAAAAATGTCCAGTTCTGCCACTTTGACACCCTCTACTGCCTGGATCACCAAATACCGAGCAAAGTGGGCTTGTTCATAAAAGCCTGGCAAGACCTCACGCGGGGATGTAATTGGGCCAGACTTTAAGTGGCCCAGATGTTCCTCATATTTATTTTTTGTTTTAGTTGCCATTAAAATTTAATAACTTCATTCCCCCACTCCTCCACCCACCACGGAGCCCAACAAGGGGAGGTCTTATGCCAGGGACAATGCCACTGGCGACCCCAGAGGTAGCAGGGAAGTATACGCGGGTAACCACCGGGGAACCCGAACAAGGGTGACTCCAGGACGGTAGGAGCCACCAGGCCCCCCAGTGCCCACTTGACCCTAGCCAACGCATGACCAGCCGATTGACCTGGTCGGGCCCAACCAGGCCACCCGTCTTGCCAGAATAAGGGACCAAAGAGGTGTATTGCTAGCTGCAGGGCGCACCATGCAGCATCACTCAACCTCCAGGACTCCCGTCTCCCAGCATTACGGGACGCCACGCACGGCAAACACGTGGGGAGGCAACAGTCCCGCCCTAGATGGCAAATGGGCAGGGACTAACATCACCAGTAGGCCTCCTCTACCAGTGATGTAGGGGGTGCTTGGTCCACGACACTGACAAATGCCGAACCCTACAAAGGTAGGCATGCCTCCAAAGTAGGTGGCACTGCCAGCCACGCTTCAAGCCCCGCCACCACGTCAAGGTGACCCCCTTCAGCGGGGAAATTAAGGTCATATACCAAACAATCGAACATAGGTGCAACTGTTCCAATCAAATCTACAGTACATCATTTACAAGAATTAAATATCGATTTAAACTCCTTCTATAAATGAAATAACAATCAACCGTAATGCACATCATCACTATCATCGACCACTGCATTATAGGAAATTAATAGATTTTTTTTTTTTCGGTAGGTTACGATGAAGGGACTTATGCTATGGATTCTCCTCTACATAGCAAGAGGATATGCGCACTTAGACCCCAAACATATAGTACGAAAAGGATGCCTCATAGCTCCAACGGCCACGACTACAATCGTTAAGGATGTCATGAGTACTGAAATAAGTCTAGATTACTTGTATGACTTACCTACTTATCTAGACAGACTTGCGACGCCGATGCGAACTCTGGACTTCATGATAGGAAATTATGTTTCACAAGCACATAACACCAAGGAAGTGAATGAAATGGTGAATTTTTTTTTTTTTTTTTCATAATAATCATGGCGGCGCAACTGCCAGGGTCATATGCCGCCGTATAACAAAGAAGTAAAAAGCAAAAAACTAAAAATAGAGGATAAGCCACACAATAAAAAAAGGAGAAATTCTAAATATCTTTAAGAAGTCCTGCCTCCTTCACAAAGGAGAGGGTTGCCCCTCCCAAGGCACAGGCATCCTCCCCAAGCACGGAGGAAAGATGATACACACCTCCATCCGTTTGGTGGTCAGAGAGGAACCGACGCCGCAAATCCTCAAGACTAGGACACTCCACCTACAGGTGCCGAACAGTCAAGGGAACCAGACAGTCATCACAGAATGGAGGAGGAGCCCTCTCCATTAAAAAACCGTGAGAGAAACGGGTGTGGCCAATGCGGAGGCGGCACAAAGCAGTCTCCCATTGACGAGGGAAGCCCTGGTAACTGAATGAGCCCACCTTCTGGCAAATCGAGCGCAACTTATTGGCACCCACAGCATCCCAATGCTCCTGCCAACAGCACCAAACCCTGAAGGCAATAAAGGAGCGCATATCTGCAGCAGGCAGACGATACAGAGGGGACTGTGCAAGAGGGGGACGAGCCGCTGCCGCCTTGGCCAGCTGATCAGCTCGTTCATTCCCTGCCACTCCTACATGAGCTGGAACCCAACAGAAATCTACACGAAGTCCACGACGCCCTAAAAGGAAAAGCCACTCTAAAATGGATAAAACCAAAGGATGAGAGGGATTAAAAGACTCCATTGCAGAAAGAGCACTTCGTGAGTCACTAAAAACAGTAAAAGCAGTGTGGGGGAGAGTGAAGAGAATCTGAAGGGCAAATAAAATAGCAGTCAGCTCAGCCGTAAAAACAGAAGCAGTCACAGGGAGGCTCCCACCTCGACAGAAGGTGGGAAACACCACACCAAAGCCCACACCCGCATCAGACTTAGATCCATCAGTATAAACTGGTATGGAGTTCCCATGAGAAGAGGCATGCTCTAAAAACTGAGAAAATAAAACCTGAGAAGGAAGGGAGGCCTTACTGGATGAGAAGAAACGACAAAATGTCACCCTGGGGAGAAGCCAGTAGCCCACCCTCGGGACACGGTGGGGAGTGATCGGCACAGAAGGAACAGAGAAGCTAGACATAATCGACTGCACCCTGAAACCAAAGGGCTTTGGAAAGGATGGCCGAGTGACAAAAATAGGTGACCGAGAATCTTGAGAGACCTTGAGAAAGGGCACGGAGTCTGGGAGACGAGATAAGCGATACCAACATCTCATCAAAAGGGAAGAGCGGAGCAATTCTAGAGGAAGGACACCAGCATCAGCCAACACTCTCGAAATCGGGGAAGATCGGAATGCCCCAGTGGCGAGACGAACACCAGCATGATGTATGGAATCTAAAATACGAAGCCGGGCTTCTGAGGCAGAGGAATAAACTTCACATCCATAATGAAGTTTGGATAAAATCAGAGACTGATGCAAGAGGAGGAGGGTCTTGCGATCAGCTCCCCAGTATGTGTGCGCTAAAACTTTCAAGAGACCCAATGCTCTGAGACACTCAGCTTTTACGTACCTCAAGTGAGGGACCCAAGTCAACCGGCTGTCAAAAATCAGCCCTAAAAACCGGGTTTCCTTTAAACACGAAATACGACGCCCATCTAAAAAAAAGGTTTGGGTCAGGGTGGACTCCACAAATGCGACAAAAATGCATGGCAACGGTCTTCTTGAAGGAAAATCGAAAACCTCGTTCATCAGCCCATCTAGAGACACGGTTGAGAGCCATCTGCATCCTAAATGGTGAAGTTAGCGAAATGGAAACTAGAACAGGCGAAGTCAACTATGCTCATGATCCAAGATCTCCCATCTTATGGAACGGAGGTACTGAGCGACAGGAACAACATCACACTTACTCTCCAAAAGCGCGGTTTGTTCGACCTGGGTGGCGCAGTTCTTGGGAACATCTTTGGATTGGGTACAGAGGATGACCTTAAAGAAATAAACAACAAATTTAATAAGATAGCTCGGTACTAACATACCAAGATAAATTCATCACAGGACAGAACTCAGCAATGAAGACAATTGTGAAAAATCTGAAACAAGCAGAAAACGTAGCTCTCGAGAGTGTAGATAAAATAAATGAATTAGAGGGAAATGTTACTTTTCCAGCACTTCATCATCACAGAACATATTGACACGATTCTACTACAATTAGAGAACACTAGAGATCGTTTCAGGGCACTTATGCAAGGAATTTCGAATGCTGGTGATGGCAAGATCACAATTGACATTCCCAGTTCATGAGCTACGTCAGATAGTCAAGGCATACATAAACATAAATTGAAGCCGTTGCTCCGCAGTAGGGAATTTATGCAATACTACCCGTATTTAGAAGCAACACTAAACACCAACATCAGTGGTAGTTCATGTACCATTCATCGCTGAAGACCTGTTCACAGTATACCAAATACACCCCTTCCCCTATAAAAATAACAACACTGGTCATCATCAACATCTACACAGACACCGAACTCATCATGGTCTCCAAGAGACGGGACACTGTCACTTCTGCAAGTGAGTCAACGATTGAACGAAAGTGCCGCACATCCTTACATGCTGTTCATCTTTGTCCTGCGTACATTTTCACGTTTCAGCCTACTGATAGTCCCTTGTGAAATGGCTATCATCAGAAATGACAATATTCATCATTGCAACCACTTTTGCTCCAGATAAACTTGTACACCATCAACGCATTGGACACAGTTTTTTTATTTCCCTCATAACACATCAGTTTACATAGTCTGTCCAGATATACCACCATCTCATACATCAGGATTATACATAGCACCAGACTACTGTGCGGTATTTACACCAGCCATGTCTACTTTATCCACCATCAATGACTACGCCATTCTCAATCATACACACAAACATTTCCACCCACTGCCTGATATGAACTTAAACATGAGCACAAGTATACTTCACCTAAGTTTGAAACTATGCAGCTGATCAATGAAACAATGAAGCCCTGGGAAGATTTGAGTTTGAGTATGTTCAACCCATATTATGTGTATAGCCCAGCACCTACTGTCTTTATAATCGTCTGCATTGTAGTTGCAGTACTGCTGTTCGCAATGCACAGAATGCATGCAAGAATTGCTAATTTGGAGTCATTATTTAGTGGGGGGAGAGTTAACATCACAGTTAACCACCCTGAATGAAGTGTATATATTTTGTATATAGTATTAATTATATATATATATATATATATATATATATATATATATATATATATATATATATATATATATATATATATATATATATATAAAATACAAAGAAGAATGACCCATATATGGCAGACCAGTACCATTATCTTTAAATGAAATATTAATAACTCTTACCATAATCTTAATTTTAAACTATTTTTTATTCTTGCTTGTATGCATTTCACTATAATAACCCAAGTACATACTATTACAGTTAGATAATTTACTTTAATGCATTTATTCATTTATGTATACTTGTTTAAAATGTAATATTACTGAATAATCACTATTTACTATGAATATTATATGTATACAATGTTCATACAATTTTGTTACTTTTACAATATTATGTAGTTCACTTAATTAGCTTATAAGTTCATTATAATGTATATATAATGTGTATTAATATGTTAGAACTATTAACTGTCGATGGTACGCCATTTTCGCGTGACCGAGCAATGTATTGTAGTTACAAATCTAATAGATAAATAGATAGATAGACAGCCCTATGCGAGCCTGGGAAAAGGAAATGAGCTTGCAAATTACACTGAGGAAAGCTGACGACAGCGGCCAGTAAGGAGATGATGCAGTTAGTTGTTAGCAAACCACCCGGGAACAAAGCCCTGGTGACCATACACACACATACACACATACTCACACACAGGCTTCTTAAACTTTCCATCCACGAGGAACACACGTGATACGTCTCCTGTTTCATCAGAATTTAGGAAAGAGACCTCAGAAGGAGACATGCCATACAAGAGGCAGGTCGCAGGGAGAAGGGCTTGGCAGATAGAGAGAGACAGAGAGAGAGAGACAGAGAGAGTGAGACAGAGAGATAGCTAGCGGGACTGGACTCTATACTCCGCTCTGTGTGAGACGTTAATTTTTCCAAGACAAATAAAAAGTCCCATACTATTCTATACCTCTCCAAGATATAAAAACCGCTCGTCCACAAGTCTAATATATATATATATATATATATATATATATATATATATATATATATATATATATATATAACAACCACAAAGGAACCACAAAGTCTTTTATGACACAGCGTCCGACCCCGAACACTCCATCGGGCCAGGCAAGGCCTCGACAGAACACTAGCGAAGCACAGCAGCCGGTGACTATATCAAAAATCCGAACACAAAGAAACAGCTTCGAAATACACAAGCAAGCGCCAGGAGGAGCAGAGTACTTCTTCCATATCGACAAAATAAGACATCTGCAGGCGATCGTCTGAATGATGTAATATGTAGGACTACGTTTTTCGAAGAGATTCATTTCATGAGACGTGAAAACATAGAGGAAATAGAGATAAAAAGGATGTCATTCGTATCAGCATCACTTGTGCTCTAAAGTGGCTTCATCATCCTCGTGATCATATATATACTTTGCAATATTTTCTCCGCAAGCCGGTTCGTGCGATATGAAGATCAATATTGACTAAGGTAAAACGACTCCGAAAGGCTGAAGGAACACAAAATCAACTATATTAATGTTGTCTGGAGATTGGTTAAATTTTTACTTTAGGAACAGGGTCGTTTGTGTAAAGCATAATTGAAGCCGAAATCACTAAAAATGCAACTTTACACCATGTCCCCTATAATATTTGTGAAACACTCCAAGTAATATCTAAAATTCGAAAAACATTTCTCAAGGTAAGAAAATTTCGTGTCCGAAAAAGTAATCAATAATAAAACAGAATGAGGTAAGAGGCATGATGAAATCGATTCACATGTAAATACGTCTATGATTTGAGGGATTTTAGCCCGAAGACTATCATTTCATTTGAGACGTGAAAACATCGTGGAAATATAGAGGAAGAATGGATGTTATTTGTCTCTGCATCACTTGGACTTTAAGGTGTCATGATCAGGCTAGTGATCAAATATATAATGTGCAATATTTGCGCCGCATGCCGGTTCGTGCGATATCATTATCGATATTCGGTAAGGTAAAACCAATTCGAAAGGCAACAAATTGTTAACGTTAGAAACCGGGTCATTTGACTGATGCTGAAAACCACATTATTGAGAAATAAAACACTAATATGAATACACCGACAAAAAATGCATCTTGAAGGAACATTAAATGAACTGTTTGAATTTTATGTACAGATTATTTGAATTGTCACTTTGTTTAGAGATTCATTTGCGTAATGCAAAAAACAGCATAATTGAACGCGAGAACACTAAAAATGCTACTTTCTCCCATGCACTCAAAATTATCCTGAAACACTCTCACTGGCATCGAAAATTCCAGAAATATTTATGATGCTAAGAAAATTCCGTGGAAGATAAAATAATCAAAAATTAACGTGAATGAGGTAATACGTAGGATGAAATCGATTCACAGGTAAAGACGTCCTTGTTTTGAGGGATTTCAACCGGAAGAGTTTCATTTCATTTGAACGTTAAATATAGAGGTAGAACTAATGTTATTTGAATTTGCATCACTTGGACTTTAAAGTGACATTATCAACCTAGTGATAAAATTTATTATAATGTGTTATATTTGCGCCGCATGCCGGTTTGTGCGATATCATCATTGATATTTGGTATGGTAAAATCACATCGAGAGGCATCAAATCGTTAACGTTGAGGGTCACTTGAGTGATGCTGAAAACATCATTTGGGAAAGGGAACACTAATATGAATACACCGACAAAATTCATTTTTGAGGAACTATAAATGAACTGTATTAATACTGTCCGGAGATTTTCTGAATATCATTAATAAATCTGAATGAAGTAGAATTAATTCGATTCACAGGTAAAGAAGTCTACCTTTTGAATGTTTTTAGCCCGAAGAGTTTCATTTCATGCGAGACGTGAAAACGTCGTGGAAATATAGCGATAAAAAGGATGAAATTTGTATCTGAATCAGATGGGCTCTAAAGTGGCTTCATCAGAGTAGTGATCGTATATATTATGTGCAATATTATCTCCGCATGCCCTTTCGTGCGATATGATGATCGATATTGACTAAGGTAAAACAACTCCGAAAGGCTGAAGGAACACAAAATGAACTGAAATAATGTCTGAAAATTGGTTGAATTTTTACCTTAGGAACTGTGTCGTTTGTGTAATGCTGATAACAGCATAATTGAAGGCGTAATCTCAAAAAATGCAACTTTCCCCCATCTCCTCTATATTATCTGTAAAACACTCCAAGTAATACCTAAAATTCCAAAAACATTTCTGAAGGTCAGAAAATTTCGTGCCGGAAAAAATAATCAATAATAAATCTGAATGAGGTAATACGAAGGATGAAATCGATTCACAGGTAAAGACGTGTATGTTTTGAGAGATTTCAGCCAGAAGAGTTTCATTTAATCTGAAACGTGAAAACATAGTGGAAATATAGAGGTAGAACGGATGTTGTTTGTCTTTGCATCACTTGGCCTTTAAAATGGCATCATCAGCCTGGTGATCAAAAATATAATGCTATATTTCCGCCGCATGCCTGTTAGTGCAATATCATCATCGATATTTGGTAAGGTAAAACCACTTCGAAAGGCAACAAATGGTTAACGTTAGGAAGAAGGTCACTTGAGTGATGCTGAAAACATTATTGAGAAAGAGAACAATAATATGAATAGATCGACAAAAAATGCGTTTTGGAGAAACATTAAATGAACTGTATTAATGTTGTCTGGAGATTAGTTTATTTTTCTTATTCAGAAGTGGGCCATTTGTGTAATACAAAAAAAAGCATAATTGAAGGCAAAAACACTAAAAATGCATCTTCCTCACATGTACTCTATATCATCTGGGAGAGAGTCAGTGGCATCTAAAATTCCAGAATATTTACGAGGGTATGAATATTCCGTGGAGGATAAAATAATCAATAACAAATCTTAATGACGTGATACGTAGGATGAAATCGATACATAAGTGATGAAACTCTTCGGGCTTAAAACTCTCAATAGGTAGACTTCATTTCAATTCAGTTGTGAAAACTTCGTGGAAATATAGAGAAAGAACGGATGTAATTTGTATTTTCATTACTCATCAGCCTAGTGATCCAATATTTAATGTGCAATATTTTCTCCGCATGCCTGTTCGAGCGACATTATGATTGATATTTATAAAGGAAAAACGACCCAATACGCTGAAAGAACACAAAATGATCTGTACTAATGTTGTTTGGAGATTTGTTGAATTTTTACGTTGGGAACAGGGTCATTTGTTTAATGCTAAAAACAGCGAGATTGAAGGCGAAAACACTAAAAATGCAACATTCTCACATCTCATTATCTGTGAAAGAGTCCTAGTGATGTCCAAAACTCCAAAAACATTTCTGAAGGCCAGGAAATTCCGTGTCGGAAAAAATAATCAATAATAAATCTGAATCAGGTAATACGAAGGATGAAATCGATTCACAGGTAAAGACGTCTACCGTTTGAGGGATTTCAGCTCAAAGATTTTCATTTCATTTGAGTCGTGAAAACCGTGCAAATATAGAGGTAGAACGGATGTTATTTGTATTTGAATCACTTGGGCTTTAAAGTAGCATTATCAGGATAGTGATCCAAAATATAATGTGCAATATTTGCGCCGCATTCCGGGTCGTGCGATATCTTTATCGATATTTGGTAAGGTAAAACCACTTAGAAAGGAAGCAAATCTTTAACGTTAGGAATCGGGTCATTTTGTTGATGGTGAAAACCAAATTATTGAGAAAGAAAATACTAATATGAATACACTGACAAAAAAATGCAAAATGGAGGAACATAAAATTAATTGTATTAATTTTGTGTTGAAATTAGATGAATTTTCACATAGCGAAGAGGGTAATTTGCGTAATGCAAAAAATAGCATAATTGAAGGTGAAAACATTAAAAATGCATGTTTCTCACATGTACAGTTGCGAGCAGATGGCTCGAGGCCACCTAGTCCACCGACATGTTTGGTGTTTTATCTGGTAACAATGGTAGCTATGAACTTGACCGAGATCCAGTCGGCTGTTCTGGCGAAACAAACCCAGTGATAATTTATCATTGTGCAGTTCTAACTGGTCTCTAATCAGTATAATGCAAGTAAACGTATTATACTGAAAATGATTAACGTGTCATACACATGATAGATATATTTATAACCATAGTATTACAACATAGGCTTCCAAGTAGTGGTTCATTCATTCATGTGAAACACACGGGTATCGGTAGTGATTATTTTGTTCGACCATCGTCATGAACCAAACGACCCTTACCAGTTTTCAAAAGATATGCCGTAGGGTTATCGTTTCCTGGCAACCTCGCATTATTATCACAAAAATACCGTCATGCCAGTCATCCCTCACCGTGAACCTCACTTTCGTCGACCTCTGAATCCTAAGCAGGTGGGAAAGTTAAAGGTTCACACCACAGTATGCGGAACAGGGGGAGGGGGATGTGGGAGTTATAAGGAGGACGGTGGGTGAGGAAGGAAGAGACGAGGTGGGACGTCTGATGGAAGGGGGGGCGGATGGCATGGGTTACCTCTTTGCCAGTAAAGAAATATATATATATATATATATATGTATATATATATATATATATATATATATATATATATATATATATATATATATATATATATATATATATATATATATATATATATATATATATATATATATATATATATATATATATATATATATATATATATTTATATATATATATATATATATAGTGTCTATCTATCTGTATTTGTCTATCTATCTATATCTATCTATCTATCTATATATACATGTCTATCTATATATACATGTCTATCTATCTATCTATATCTATCTATCTATCTATATATGTCTATCTATCTATCTATATATGTCTATCTATCTATCTATATATGTCTATCTATCTATCTATATATGTCTATCTATCTATATCTATCTATCTATCTATATATGTCTATCTATCTATATATGTCTATCTATCTATATAACATATATAGCTATATTTCCAATAATTGTTACAGGATAGCCAACCTTAATGCCCTGAAAGTAGATCTCCCACCTCGACCCCACCCTTCCACACCCATTGTCCTCCTTTCTCCCAGATCCTCCAACTCCTCCTCCCCACCCTTCCTCACCCATCGTTCTCTTCACGCCCACATCCTCATTCTCCCAACCCTTCCTCACCCACCAACCTCCTCAGTTCCACCTCCTGCTGCGCCTTCTATAGATGCACCTTTAACTCTCCCAGTTGCATCAGACTCGCTGATAACAGGTTTATATGTCTCAGGTTGACGAAGTGTGGAGAAGGGCATAACGAATTATTTGTGATCATGCTAGGTTGCGGGGAAGCTGATAATCCTACGGCATGTCTCTTGAAAACTGGTTTGTTATTTGGTTCACGATACCGATACCCGTGTGTCTCGCATGAAAGATTGCACCAATATTTGGACGCCTAGGTTGTAATATTATGTTTATAAATATATCTACCATGTGTATGACAAACTAATCATTATCAATATAATACGTTTATTTGCATGATATTGACTGGGAACCAGTTAGAACTGCACATTGACAAATTATCACTGGGTTTGTTTCGACGGAACAGCCGACTGAATCTCGGTCAAGTTCATACCCACCACTGTTACCAGAAAAAAAAAAAAAAAATTGGTGGACTAGGTGGCCTCGAGTTATCTGCTCCCAACTGTACTCTAACAAACACTCCCAGTGGCATCGAATATTCCAGAAACAGGCTGACAATTTCGTGGAGGTTAATATAATCATTAATAAATCTGAATGAGGTAACACGTAGAATGAAAATCGATTCAAGGGCAAAGATGTCTACGTTTTGAATATTTTTAGCCCCAAGTATTTCATTTCATGATACGTGAAAACATCGTGGAAATAGAGAGATAAAACGGATGTCATTCGTATCCCCATCACGTGAGCTCTAAAGTGCCTTCATCAGCCTAGTGATCAAAAATATAATTTGCAATATTTTCTATGCATGCAGGTTCGTGAGATATGATGATCGATATTGACTAAGGTAAAACGACTCCGAAAGGCTGAAGGAACAGAAAATGAACTGTATTAATGTTGTCTGGAGATTGGTTGAATTTTTACTTTATGAACAGGGTAATTTGTGTAATACTAATAGCAGCAAAATTGAAGGTGAAATCACTAAAAATGCAACTTTCCCCCATGTCTATATTATCTTTGAAACACTCCAAGTGATATATAAAATTCCAGAAACATTTGTGAAGGTCAGAAAATTTCGTTCCGAAAAATAATAATAATAAATCTGAATCAGGTAATAAGAAGGATGAAATCGATTCACAGGTAAAGACGTCTATGTTTTGAGGGATTTCAGCCCGACGATTTTCATTTCATTTTAGACGTGAAAGCCATAGAAGTATAGAGGTAGAGCGCGTTATTTGTATGATCATCACTTGGGCTTTAAAGTGGCAACATCAGGATAGTGATCCAATATATAATGTGCAATATTTACGCCGCATGCCGGGTCGTGCGATATCATGATCGATATTTGGTAAGGTAAAAACAATTCAAAACGAAAGAAATCGTTAAAGTTAGAAAGCGGGTAATTTGAGTGATGCTGGAAACCACATTTTTTTTTTAGAAAGAAAACACTAATATGAACACGGACAAAAAATGCATCTTGGACGAACATTAAATGAACTGTATTAATTTTGTCTGGGTCATTTGTGTAATGCAAAAAAGATAATTGAAGGCGAAAACACTAAAAATGCAACTTTATCACATGTACTCTAAATTTTCCTGGAAACACCCCCAGTGGCATCGAAAATTCCAGAAACATTTATGACGCTAAGAATATTCCGTGGAGGATAAAAATTTAATAATAAATCTGAATGAGGTAATATGTAGAATGAAATCGATTCACAGGTAAAGACGTCTTTGTTTTGAGGGATTTCTGACCGAAGAGTTTCATTTCATTTGAACGTTAAAACATTGTGGAAATATAGAGGTAGAACTGATGTCATTTGTATTTGCATCACTTAGGCATTAAAATGTCATTATCAACCTAGTGAGAAATTATATTATAATGTCCAAGTAAGATATCTGCAGGCAATCTTGGACATTGCGACTTAGAGAATAGTAGTAAAATTAATGGAGTAAACACTCTCAACATAATACGAATTTTCTAACCACCTCAGGCCATCTTCAGGTATTACAGTTGTTCTATGCAGTCAGCTCAGACTTGATGAAAATAACAACTTTATTGAACCATAAAACAAAAAAACAAGTAATTAGTAAAAAAGCAAGTAAAATCAACCCTCCTCCCAGTATAAAAGCTCAAACAGAAATCCCAAGAATCACTCAGAGAAGACCCAAAGAAAACTACTCAAAACCCCAACTCAAGCATCATTCGTCTGTTCCTAAATTGAAGCAAACGAACCAAACCCACCTATAAATTCGAACAGACCATTAAGTACTATTAGCTACATTGATTTCAGGTGTATACTTTTATATTAGTAATTATTCTCCTAGTAAAGCATCAGCTGAATTACTGAATTTTGCTTTAAATTTCAAAAATTACGGAAGGATGTCATTTTCCCAACATTTCTCTAAAAACCACATATCATGTCTTATTTCGCTGACTTTAAGATGTAATTTTTCTAAAGTTTGGTAGGATGTCAGAGAACTTCCATATCGACCAGGCGATCTTACACATCGCAACTTCCAGAACAGTAGTAAAATTAATGCAGTAAACACTTTCAATATATTACGAATTTTCGGCCCAACTCAGGCCTTCATTAGGTATTACAATTGTTCTATACAATCAGCTCAGACGATGAAAATAAAAGAATTTATTGATCCATAAAACTAAAAAACAAGAAAAAAAAGCAAGTAAAATCAACCCTCCTCCAAGTATAACATCTCAGATTTTTTCTTTTTATTTGGCCATCACCCTGAAGGGGCATTAGACCAACAAGAATCAATAATCATGAAAGCCAAGATAGTGATATGAAATAGTTGCATCTATTTCATACCAATATTAAGTTATTATTCATGATTATGAAACATAATAAGTAATAAAGTATACATGGATAGTACCAGGACAAATACTTCCATCTATACATCACATGTAGATTCATTACTATACTACTACAAAAAAATCAAATAATTATCAAATTTTTGTAAAAAAAATACATAAAAAGAACAATTACAAATTTACTGGTCCTGAACAGAAGAAAAAAAAAATACACATTTACATAAATGTAACCTACTCAGGCGGTTCACATACCTATAAAAGTGTATTGACGTATTTACATATGTACAGAAACCTTATCCCTATATAAATATAAATAAATATAAATATATATATATATATATATATATATATATATATATATATATATATATATATATATATATATATATATATATATATATATATATATATATATATATATATATATATATATATATATATATATATATATATATATATATATATTTTGTTACGGAACAGTGAAAGATAATGTACACTTTAAGTGAGAATACTAAAAATCACTACAGTCCCGTAAAGTTCCAGGTTCAAAACAAAAGAGTTAGGCATAATTACAAGTTAAAGTTTAATGCACAAACTAACAACAAAACATTCAGGACTCATGAGGATAATGTAATGGCAAAAACAGGTTAAATATATGGTTAACTGCAATAGCCTCTATTAACACGAAATTAGCAAGAATAAATTTATCTAAGTCAGCCCTGATAAAATGAGATACCAGATAATACTCAGTGAATACCAGATAAATAATTACAGATACAAACTATTATAAAAAATGACTGACATAAAGAACCCTACATGAATTACAAAAACTTCATTAGGCCTACAAATTAAACTTATGCTATACAGTACAAGAAAAAATGCAACAACAGTTATACTCAAATTACACACAGCTGCTAGATGGTTGGAGACTTCTTGAGCACTCACAATAATAATATCTGTACAGGGGAGGACAGAGATGTGAACAAAATGAGGAGCAGATCTAAGTGGCAATGATGCAGAGACTGAGCTCATTATATAGGGGCTGGCAGAGCCTGATACAACTTGTAAGAGGGACGCGCAAATGAAGCGATGAGGACAAACGGTCGACAATCCCGCACTGAATAACAGAAAGGACGACTTACTCTACTATAACGGTAGAAGGGGGGGACTGAGGCAGAACACACTCGTGATCAAACATGCAGCAACTGTGCGTTAAAATTACACAAAGGATGATGAAATCATAGGCTATGTAACACCTCCCCACAAAGAAAAAGAAATTTACAAAGGAAATTTCTTATTACTCTAAAACAATCTGTCTAAAGTCTAGATAAGCAATCTGCAATAACATTTTCTTTCCCCTTGACATGTTGTATGTCTAATGAATACTCCTGAAGAAGTAGACTCCATCTTGTCAATCTCTGATTTTTATCTTTAAACTTACTAAGGAATTTCAGTGGGTTATGATCGGTATAAATGACTATGGGGTCAAAACCAGAACACAAATAAAATGAAAAATGCTGTAAACCCAAAATCAAGGCCAAAAGCTCTTTCTCAATAGTTGAGTAGTTCTTTTGAGGTGGAGTGAACTTCTTACTGTAATAAGATACAGGATGTTCAATACCCTGATCATCCTCTTGCAGCAAAACAGCCCCAGCTCCTGTATCACTTGCATCAACAGCCATCTTAAAAGGCTTAGCAAAATTTGGAGTAGCGAGCACTGGCTGACTTAATAGAATAGCTTTAAGTTTGTTGAAAGAGGATTCACAGTTATCGGTCCAGACAAATTTAACTCCCTTTTTCAGTAGGTCTGTAAGTGGTGATACAAGAATAGAAAAGTTAAGAACAAATCTCCTGTAATAACCTACCATTCCCAAAAATCTTTGTAGCTCTTTCCTACTTTTAGGTCTGGGAAGATCACTTATAACCTGAACCTTAGCTCCTGGTGGTGCAACATGTCCATCACCAATTACATACCCAAGGTACTGAACTTTAGCTTGACCAAACTCACACTTTGATAAATTAGCTACAAGATTAGCATGAACTAAACGGTCAAGAAATTTACTGACATGGCATAGGTGATCTTTCCAGTTGTCACTGAAGATTAATACATCATCAATATAAACAACACACCCTGCCAAACCCTCTGTTACAACATTCATGAGCTTCTGAAATGTGGCTGGTGCATTCTTCATACCATACGTCATTACAGAACATGCAAAAGCCTTTCCTAGTGTTACAAAACATGAGATCTCCCTAGCACGTTCAGTCATAGGTACTTGCCAGTATCCCTTTAACAAATCAAACTTACTTATGTACCTAGCCTTTCCGATCTTGTCTATGCAATCTTCCACACGAGGGAGAGGGTAAGTGTCTGTTTTGGTTATCTGATTAACACGTCTGTAGTCGATGCAAAGCCGCTGTGACCCACCTGGCTTAGGGACTAGAGTGACAGGAGAACTCCACTCGCTCTGACAGGGCTCAATCATCTTGTGGTCCAACAGGTAGCCAAGCTCCTTCTGGATGAGAGGAACTTTCACTGGGTTCACACGGTAAGGAGGCAATTTAATTGGCTTTGCGTCTCCAACATCGACATCATGCATCAACACAGTGGTTCTTCCTGGAGTGGCACGGAACACTTGCGGGTACTCCTGCAGTAATGCCGAAAACTCCTGCCTTTCCTTGGGTGGTAGATGAGAAAGCTTAGTCTGGAGATCATTCATGATATCAGGATTCTTCCCCAAACTATCACTCAGGCTCATACTGCATGGGAGAGCTTCACTTGCAGACTCGGGTGGAACAGCTACAGTGCAGACTGGATTATTTTCATCCCGCTTGTGATATAACTTTAGCATGTTGATGTGACATAGTTGCTTGCTCTTTCTACGATCCGGCGTGGCGATGACATAGTTGACATCACTGAGTATCTTCTCCACGAAATAAGGGCCACTAAACTTGGCTTGAAGAGGTTGCCCATGAACTGGTAGCAGAATCAAAACCTGATCTCCTGGCTGAAAGTGGCGTAACCTGGACTTCTTGTCATACCAAGTCTTCATCTTCTCCTGAGCAGCTCCTAAATTCTCTCTCGCCAGCTGTAAAGCAGTGGACAGCCGTTCTTTGAACTTCATCACATACTCCAGCAGGTTGACGTCATCTTCCTCCGACAGCCAGCATTCCTTGAGTAGCTTAAGGGGTCCTCTTACTTCATGGCCAAACAGTAGTTCAAAAGGTGAGAAGCCCAGTGATTCATTTGGAGATTCTCTTGCAGCAAACACAACGAATGGAAGACCTTTATCCCAGTCTTTCTGATGTTCCAAACAGAATTTCTTGAGCATCGATTTGAGTGTTTGATGATATCTCTCCAACGCTCCTTGGGTCTGGGGATGGTAAGCTGAAGACGTGATCTGGGTGATGCCCAACTCTTTCAGAGACTGCTTGAAAACATTTGACATGAAATTACTTCCTCGGTCTGACTGTACCTCCTTGGGCAGACCAAACTTTGTGAAGAACCCTAGCATTTCCTTAACCACGTTCTTTGCTGAGATATTTCTAAGTGGAATGGCTTCAGGATAACGAGTAGCCATATCAATCATGGTCAACACATAAGAAAATCCTGAAGAAGTCTTAGGAAGAGGGCCCACAATATCCACCAACACACGGGTGAAAGGCGCCTCAAAAGGGGGAATGGGAACTAGAGGTGCAACCTTTTCGGTCTGATTACACTTCCCCACAACTTGACAGGTGTGACAAGACTTACAATACCAGGAAACATCTCTGAAGATACCTGGCCAGTAGAAGTGTTTCAAAATGCGTGCCGCAGTCTTCCTCACTCCAAGGTGTCCTGCCAAACTGGAATCACGAGCCACTCTAATGATATCCTGCCTACAAACACGAGGGATGACAACTTGATGTACAACCTCCCATTCACAGTCGGCTGATGCTGTTGGGGGTCTCCACTTCCTCATAAGTACTCCTGACTTTACATAATAACAAGTAGAAGCACCGGCTGACTCTTCTTCACTGTAAGCAGAGTTAGCTAGCCCTTTCAACTCAGGGTCAGCAACCTGCAACTCAACCAACTCTTGACGAGACAAATTATCAACACTACGGGGTACTGCCTCATCTGGTGAGTGGTCCAAATTAGCAAGAAAAGTGTCAGCTAGGATAACATCATCATCATCATTATCCTCTAAATCACCAGTAACTTTAGACTTAGCCCTAGTGACAGCACATGCAGGGAACACATCAGGGACATCACAATCCTGGGACGCAGCCACTGGCTCACCAGACAACTGAGGAGCTGGACACACTTGACTTCCACCAATATCATTTCCAAGTAAGAAAGTTACACCTGACATTGGGAGTGTCTCAACCAACCCAACCATAACAGAACCATTAACAAAACCAGACTCTAAATTCACTCTGCACAGAGGGACAGAGAAGTAATTATTCCCTACACCTTGTAAGATTACAGTTTCATCAGAGGAATTAACATTAGAGCCTAGAACACTGGTCAGCATAAGGGATTGGCAAGAACCTGTATCACGATATATTTGAACTGATTTCCTGTCATTACTGTCCAGAGGACTGACAAAACCATCAGACAGGAAATTAGCACATGAACTCTTGAGAGTGTCACCCACGTTACTGCTCAAAAGAGGAGCTCCATCATGAGAATTTAAGTTACCCCTCAAAGCAGGTTCAGTTAACTCAGTTAAAGAATTCTGGGAACTCTCAAGAGTGGACACTAGACCAATTGACTGAATATTTAAAGACTCCTTTTTGTTCACATCACGCTGTCTCCTGAAACATCTCTCCGTAGTATGACCAAGCTTACTACAATAAGTACATTTACTTTTCTGAAATCTAGAGGTGAAGCTGGTATTTACTTCCTGAGAAACATCATCTTTATTCTCTTTCCTGTTACCTGTACTCTGAGTAGAGGCAACGTACTTACTCTCAGCTTTCCTTTTTCCTCCAGAATATCTCTTGTGAGTGAGAACATACTCATCAGCTAAAACTGCAGCATCAGACAAATTATCTATTCTTTTCTCATCAAGATATAGGCTTACATCTTTATAAATACACCTTTTGAAATCCTCCAGCAAAATCATCTGCTTAAATTTACCAAAATCAGAATCCACATTCTTAGAATTTAACCACTGCTCTAACAGATCTTCTTTGATTTTTGCATACTCAACATGGGATTGCTTATCTTGCTTATAAGTTGTCCTAAATTTTACTCTATAGGCTTCAGGAACAAGCTCATAGGCCTTAAGAATCAAGCTCTTAACTACATCATAATTATCAGACTGATCCTGAGGCAAAGATGCATAAGTTACTTGAGCTTTACCGGTGAGAACAGTTTGAAGGAGTACTGGCCAATACTCCTTAGGCCAATTAAAACCTGTAGCTACCCTCTCAAACAACTGAAAATACTTTGTTAAATCAGATTCATTAAAAGGAGGGACAAGTTTAACATTTTTAGCCACATCAAAATCATCAGAGCAAGATGATCCAGTTCCACCTTGTTTCATGCGATACTCATGGTCTGCCTGAATCCTGGCAAGCTCAATTTGTGCCTGAGCCTGTACCTCTGCCTCTTGAATACGAGCATTTGCCTCATTAACACGAGCCTCCTGCGGGGCTAGCTGTAACTTAGCTAATTCAATCTGCGTTTGCTCATTTGGAGGAGTTACATTAAACAAGCTTTCATTAATCATGGCAACAATTTCATCTTTAGACTGATGAGAGCGAACAACAAATCCCAATTGTTGAGCAACAATCTTAAGTTCATTCTTTGTTCTGTTTTCTATATGACACACTGTTTGCACATTTGACAAAAAATCTTTGGCTTCATCAAGTGTAGTAATAGTAGCCATCATGAATAAGTAACAGTCACAAAATATCAAGCAATATCCTTATGATAATATCCTGAATATCCTGATAAGAGGTCGCCAAATTTATGTTACGGAACAGAGAAAGATAATGTACACTTTAAGTGAGAATACTAAAAATCACTACAGTCCCGTAAAGTTCCAGGTTCAAAACAAAAGAGTTAGGCATAATTACAAGTTAAAGTTTAATGCACAAACTAACAACAAAACATTCAGGACTCATGAGGATAATGTAATGGCAAAAACAGGTTAAATATATGGTTAACTGCAATAGCCTCTATTAACACGAAATTAGCAAGAATAAATTTATCTAAGTCAGCCCTGATAAAATGAGATACCAGATAATACTCAGTGAATACCAGATAAATAATTACAGATACAAACTATTATAAAAAATGACTGACATAAAGAACCCTACATGAATTACAAAAACTTCATTAGGCCTACAAATTAAACTTATGCTATACAGTACAAGAAAAAATGCAACAACAGTTATACTCAAATTACACACAGCTGCTAGATGGTTGGAGACTTCTTGAGCACTCACAATAATAATATCTGTACAGGGGAGGACAGAGATGTGAACAAAATGAGGAGCAGATCTAAGTGGCAATGATGCAGAGACTGAGCTCATTATATAAGGGCTGGCAGAGCCTGATACAACTTGTAAGAGGGACGCGCAAATGAAGCGATGGGGACAAACGGTCGACAATCCCGCACTGAATAACAGAAAGGACGACTTACTCTACTATAACGGTAGAAGGGGGGGACTGAGGCAGAACACACTCGTGATCAAACATGCAGCAACTGTGCGTTAAAATTACACAAAGGATGATGAAATCATAGGCTATGTAACAATATATATATATATATATATATATATATATATATATATATATATATATATATATATATATATATATATATATATATATATATAAGGAAACCAAAACCGAGTTCATAAAATAAATCACAACTCTCTAAGTGATCTGGTCTCTTTCAGGAAAGTCCTCAATTTATTAGTCACACCAACGTCCCCTTCATCCAAGACAGAATCAAGTGTGAAAGGGATCGCATTTGTCCTACAGTAGGCAGCCAGAGAGGTACGTTCCCTAGCATACCTACTGCAGTACGAAAGGATGTGAATAATAGATAACACCGCGTCACAGGTGGTACAACGCGGTGGAAATTGTCTGTTAATATATGGTAACATATGTGTTATTAGGGTGGAATTCATGCTGAGGCGGGCTAAAGCGACCTCCTCCCGTCTGTTTCCTGGACCAGTCACATATGGTCCTTTTGACTGATGGAATTGCCAGGTCGGTCCACTGACTTTGCCACAGAATAATTGATTTCTTTCTGAAAGAGAGACTAGACTGTAGCTCACGAGGAACGTCCCAAGTCTCCTCGAGTTCTACAGCCGATTTAGCTAGTACGTCAGCCTGCTCATTGCCGTAAATACCGCAATGACCAGGCACCCAGATCAGAGAGAAGGATTTAGCACATGTGTGCAGCTTATTGATAATGCGGCCCAGGACCTCATGTGAAGCAGTCCTACATGAATGAATTGCCTGAAGGGCTGACTTAGAGTCCGAAAAAATGACAAAACTGTTGTGATCTGAACGCAAAGCAAAGTCTATAGCTTGATCTACGGCAAATAATTCGGCTGGGAATACAGAAGTACGAGGGGGGGGGGCAAGCGAAAACGGATGCGGCACTCCGTAGACAACACACTCGAACCCACACACTCATCCATCTTAGAGCCATCGGTGTACAGTCCCGAGCTAATGGAAGGGAAACACCACCATCGGCCAGAGAAGCACATCCACGGTTGTTTCTACCCGGCGAGTTATTGGGGAGAGGGTGAGAGTATGGGAGAGGGGGAGATTTTGTGGGGGTCTGATGGAAGGAGAAGCGGGAGGGGAATAGAGCTGCCAGACAGGGCTGCCTGTTAGTGGATAGTTAGGTCAACATTACTATTTCACTGATATATCTGCCTTAACTTTGGCCAAAATTGGAATATTTATAAATCATTGTCCACTTATTGAATGCAGATGGATTATTAAATAGATTGTCAAGTAACAGATATAATATTGTGCGGTAATAAAGATCAAGATTATTGAAATATAATTAGTAATTTATCGTTACAGAAACATATTTCACAAATTGAATAGCATTTTAGAACTGTCTGCAAAGTCTTCGATAGAAGATCGTGAGTTTGTTATATAATATTACTAAAACAATATAAATAATAATAAAAATATAATTTGTGAGGTGAAACATGACGCTTATGAGGTGTGCCATTATTAAGAAAAAAGATGTTATCTAAGTTTAAAAAATCACTCTGTAGTTTACGATTAAAGATAGTGATTGAGTAATTGCTTGAACGTCTGATGTATTATATTGTATCACACACACACACACACACACACACACACACACACACACACACACACACACACACACACACACACACACACACACACACACACACACACACACACACACACACACACACACACACACACACACACACACACACACACACACACACACACACACACACACACACACACACACACACACACACACACACACACACACACACACACACACACACACACACACACACACACACACACACACACACACACACACACACACACACACACACACACACACACACACACACACACACACACACACACACACACACACACACACACACACACACACACACACACACACACACACACACACACACACACACACACACACACACACACACACACACACACACACACACACACACACACACACACACACACACACACACACACACACACACACACACACACACACACACACACACACACACACACACACACACACACACACACACACACACACACACACACACACACACACACACACACACACACACACACACACACACGTCTACAATGACGTTAACTCAGTAAATAAAGAGGATGGCAACAGATGTAAAATGATGAATATTATTTCACTCCCCATTTATTTCAGCGATAGCATTTACACAAGTATTTCACTGTCTAAATACGTTTAATATGGTGCTTAACTGTAACTAACTACTACTAGGGTCAGTTAAGATAAGAGCCAAATCAACGAGACAAGATAAACCAAGTTATCAGTCCTCACGTTCCTTGTTATACAACTGATAACAATAGACCGTAATCAGGCAACCATGAACAGAAGGGAAGGTGGTGCTAAGCCGTTTACCATACATTATCAAAGCGAACCGAATGGTGGCAACTACATGGTGCGATACGCTTCAAACATTGGTTTAAAGGTTAATGAAGCACAAACAGAAATGATGTCAGGACAGGCGCCTGGTGAGGCTGATCAGAAGTCGGAATCACCATGGAGCGGAGGTTGCACAGAGTTGCTGAGCGAGGTCGTATCATCGGACTTCGTGACAGTGGCATGTCAGTTCGGAACATTGCCAGGACTCTGGGAATTACTCCTAGGACTGTACTGAGGTGGATTCACAGGTAAGAATAAAGGAAACCGTCACGAAAATTCTAGCATGTTAATATAGATGATGTTTGAGGTTATTGTTACATCCTAATGTCATCTACAAATTAGATATGAATACAGACTTTGTATTTCATTCTCCCTCCTCTTGCTACCCTCCCTCCCCTTCCTCCCTCCCCCCCAATACCATCACTCTGCCCCACCACCCGCTCACCATCCCTTATCTCTCTATGCCCCCTATCTAGGCCCCTCTAACTCCACGTATGAATTGCACACATTAAAGTGCATATGAATATCACTTGACTGACGTGCTGAAGATGTTAATATTTCGATTACAATTACTTCAAAAAATATCCCAGAAGTATTCTAATTTCATGTTATACTAATGCGTTATGTTGTCTGTTTTCTCTCTTCCCCTAACCTATATTTGCACATATCCGAATGGCTATTCTCTCTCTCCCAGACTCCTCCCGTCCTCTCTCCCAAGTCTCTTCCCTCCCTCTCTCCCGTGTGTCTTACCACCATCTTCCCTGGTCTCATCCGTCCCCTCTTCCTATGCTTCAGACAAATGATTCAACAGATTCAAACTCTTAATCCCAGAGAAACAGGCGTTAGCATTGTGAATGTAACGGTAAAATCAGGCCGGAATTATACTGTATTATATTATTGCCCAGTTTCATTGTTTTATCTGTTAATATATTATAATTGATAGGTGTTGATTCCATACATATTATCACAGGTGGGAGGAGAGTGGCGATCTAAGAAATTTGCCTGGAGGTAGACCACAACGCTGCACAACACCAGCACAAGACCAAGAAATTGTTGCTGCTGCAGAGGACAGACCACATACTAATGCAGTGGCAATTCGGGATGCGTTGCATTTGGATGCAAGTGTGTGGACAGTGAGGAGGAGGCTACACGAGGCTGGGTTGCATCATCGAGTTCCAGCGGCCAAGGAGCGTCTCACCCAGCAGCACAGAGAGGGAAGGCTCCAATTTGCTAGGGAATATGTGAACAGAGGGGAGGAGTTTTGGAGTCGCATTATCTGGACGGACGAAAAGACTTTCTCATCTACTTCCCATGGACAGCTTCATTGTTGGAGACGCAATAATACCCGGTGAGTATAAACCATTAGGACATACAAAATACTGACATTTATTTTGGTTATCTTCATTTCACAAAGATATTATTAATGAATTATTCTATACAAGTGCTACTTTCAATTATATACCTTCTGATAAAAGAACACCACATTCGAGGATGAGCCTTTTATTGATGTTTTTCGCTATTGATTTGCTTCTTCAGGTCAAAGCAATTGTGAAACGTTGTCAATAATGTTTCCTCGAATATTTTGTTTTTACCATAATGTCAACGAATGCTCATTTCAACTCATTCTTTCTAACTTCTCTTTCAGTTATGACCGCCAGAATGTTTACGAGGTGGCAAGAAGTGGGCACCAGACAGTGAATGTCTAGGGTTGGATCAGCCTCCACGGAATGGGTGATATTCAGGAAATAGAGGGGCGATTTAATGCCCAGAAATATGTGAACATCCTGAATGACTTTTTCCTGCCCTCTTTTAATAACAGGAATCACCCTTTCCCTCCAGGCACAGTATACTTTGTGCACGACCGCTGCCCCGTTCACCAAGCAAGGGTTGTGCAGGATTGGTTTGACCAACATCCACAGTTTCAGTTGCTACCGTGGCCCAGTAAGGGAGCTGACTGCAACCCCATCGAGAACATCTGGGGGACAATGGTGAACAGCTGGGAGCCTGGCATGGAGCTCACAAGGGAGCAACTCGTGAACCATACACGTGAGGTGTGGGAGATGTTTCGAGCTCGGCCCGCCCTTGTGAGGAATCACACTGCTAACATGCCTAGGAGGCTTCAAGCGGTTATTGAAAGGGATGGAGGATGGACCGGATACTAAGGTTGTGATTATGTTGACAGGTGAAATTAAAAAGATAATAGGCTACATGAGGCATAGAGAATAGTAGTGGCGTATGTGCCTGAATTCCCAGCTTGAGAGTCTGTATTGTTATAATAAATGTCCTGCTGCTAATAGGGCTTACTGTATTCTGTAATTCATTTTACTGGTTAATGTGACTGACTTCCTTTTTAAGCTATGGTAATAATTATAGGTCATGTTTACTTCAAACAGCACTTGCAGTATATATATGAAGACCGGTGAAAGGACGAGACGCATCATTCCACTACCATCCAGCTATTCCGACCAGCCTGTTCTGTCAGCCTCAGTTTGGTGCCTCTTCGCTTCCCCTACCGATAATTGTTATTGTAATGTTGTGGCATAATATAGTGCTTTTACTTCTGGAGTGTTTAAATCTCCAAGTTTAATCATACATTGGATTACGAGTATATAAAAATCGGCAAATTATTTTCGCTTACACTTCTTATACTTATGATCTTTTCCGTATTCTTTATTTATCTTTTTTTTATCATAAACTAAAGAGCTGGAGGTGTAAAACACGAAATGTTGTGGTATGCTATGATATAATTATATTTAATATGAACACACTACCCAAAGACAAGGATTTGAGAAAGTGAAATTAAGTGAGATGACCATGAAAGAACAATAATAATACTAATAACTAATAAATTAAATGAAAATAATGAAATGACAAATATGAAAATACTAAAAAATGAAACAAATAAGAACAAAAATAAACAGGAGCAATCAGATTTCTGACGTCCGCCAAGGCCTGATATGGACAAGAACAAAGACATTGCCGATTACAATTTTTTTTTTTTGAGACCTTGACCTTTGAATGACCTCCAAAATTTAATGGGGTCTTCCATGGCACACGATCTATCCCTGGTAGAAATTTGGTGAAGATCCATCCAGTAGCTTTGACTCCAAAATTTGGGGGTCTTTTTGATAATCTTTTTGAGTCCTAGACGTTTGACCTATGACCTCCAAAATTTAATGGTCTTCCTTGGCCCCAGGTCTATCCCTGGTAGAAATTTGAAGATCCATCCAGTAGTTTTGACATAATCCTGCTAACAGACAGACAGACAGACAGACAAATAAACCGCGACGATTTTATAACTTCCTTGGCGGACGTAATAAGTAACAAATAAAAAATAAAAATCAAATACCCAAAATAGATAATAAAAAATAATAAAAATGAAAAAAAAAAAAAATTGAAAATCATAACTTTATGTGACACGACAGTTTCGGCTACATCGTCTAGTTATCGTCAGATATGAGCAAAGTTTGGAAGGGGGCCAGAATAAATAATACCGCTCATAGAGGGGGAATGGGAGATGTGAAAAGAGAGTGAGGGAGTGGAAGAGGCGGAACAGGACGTGCACATGGGAAGTGAGAGAAGGGGGAGAGAGAGGGGATGGGGAAACTAAGGAGGAAGATAAGACGGAGCCCGTAGATGTAGACAGAAAACATCTGTAAAGACGAGGCTGTCCCTTCGACCAGCAATATCATCACAGTATTGTATTATATCAGTGATTTCGCTGCCAAATTTTGAATACAATAAGTGGACAATGATTTATAATTATTCCCATTTTGGCCAAAGTTAAGGCAGATATATCAGTGAAATAGTAATGTTGACCCAACTATCCACTAACAGGCAGCCCTGTCTGGCAGCTCTATTCCCCTCCCGCTTCTCCCTCCATCAGACCCCCACAAAATCTCCCCCTCTCCCATACTCTCACCCTCTCCCCAATAACTCGCCGGGTAGAAACAACCGTGGATGTGCTTCTCTGGGCGATGGTGGTGTTTCCCTTCCATTAGCTCGGGACTGTACAAGTGGAATGACGCTATGTGTCTAATGAGGATCATCCGGAACAACTGTCGTACCTCCACCTCCGGCGCCTTGTACTTTGCGACGAGGAGCCAGTCAGTGTTGAATGTGGTGGCAAGTGACTTCCAGGGCGCTATTTTTGATGTTAAAACCTGATCCCCATTAGAAAGGTCGTACCCTAACGCCTCACAGAGGAAGTGAAGCCTCACAGCCACCGGCTTCAGGGCCGCATACAGCAGGTATTCCCACTGTAGGAGGATCCGACAGGTGGGAAGGCCAAGTGAGCGTTTACGGTGGGTGGTGATACCGTAAGAAAATAACATGTGGTCACGTCGTAGACGGAGGGGAGGCACGTTAGCCTCCACTTCCAACTGCTCCACACGAGTACATCGAAGGGCTCCGAGACATATACGGAAGCATACGTCCTGAAGCACATCCAGTCTACGGAGGACAGCATCTGATGCTGACCCATACACCTGTGAGCCATAGTCAAGCTTAGAACGGATAAGGGACTTATACACCATCAAGAAAGACGTTCTGTCTGCTCCCCACGATTTACCGGAAAGAAACTTAAGGACGTTTACTCTTTAACTACAAGAAGCAAGGAAATGATTAATGCGTGTTCTCCAACTGAGCCTACTGTCAAAATGTAGACCCAAGAATCTGACTGAATTTTGAAAAGGTATCGGCTGATTATCTAAAGTTAAATGCAAAGGAGGTACGTTAAGTTTATGAGTAAAAACAACACCGACACATTTAGGGACGGATAATTTAAATCTCCACTCCAGGGCCCAATGCTGAACAGATTCAAGTGCCAGTTGAATCTGCTGTGCCGAGGATTGTGCATTGCGGGAAGAGTGCCACACTGCACAACCATCAGCATAGAGTGAGTATCTAAGCGTCCTTGGGGACGGAAGCGGACGACAGAATGTCATTAATGTGAACAAAGTAGGGCTAAGCACATTTCCTTGTGGTACCCCGTTCTCTCGGACAAATATGTCCGAAGTTACGTTACAAGGTAACTTGACAGATAACGTTCTGCCAGTAAGGAAGTTCCGAAGGAAAATGGGCAAATTACCTCTTAAACCATTAGCATAGAGTTTACGTAGTATTCCGTTTCGCCAGGTCATATCAAGCCTTATGAATATCCAGAAAAATTCTTATCATGAATTCGCGATTGGCAAAAGCCTCGGCTATGCAATGCTTCAGGTGCACTAAATGATCCAGAGTGGACCCGTATTTAGGGAATCCACTCTGTTGATTAACACACCCTTCGACTTGAAAGCAAAAAGTAACCTTTTATTAACCATACGTTCAAAGACCTTACATAGGCAGACAGTTAGCGCAATAGGTCGAAACGAGCTGGGACTCGTAAGGCGACCGTCTCGGCGAGGTATTGGTATGACGGGCGTGTAGTGCCATGAGTTTGGGAACGTGCGAGACGCCCAAATCTCATTGTACACCACTAACAGCTTATTCAGGTTGGCCCGAGTAAAATACTGGATCATACCGTGCGTAATGGTAGATGGACCGGGACTAGAGCCTTTACAGGATTTAAGGGCAAGGAGAGGTTCATCTAACGTAAATTCGGAGTTGTAGCTGGTCTCTCCATCTTCCATGGCAAAGTCTAAGTTTTGCAACTCAGTCGTACGCTTATGGTGGTGAAAGCGAGGATCATAGTTGGCTGAGCTGCTTACCTGGGCAAAATGGTCGGCGATAGTAGTGGCAATATTCACGGGATCGTCAATGACATTCCCGGCCACCTCAAGTGTGGTGATTGGTGACCGGGTGTACTTGTTGTTTATACATTTATGGTGGACCAGACCTGACTTAGTGGGGTGGAGCCATAGAGGTAGGATTAGGGTAGAGTCGGCGTGAGAAGGCTCCGGTGAAGCCAGAGAACTGTCAAACGGCCATATTGGTCAAGTCAAGAGGTCACGGTAACACCTACATGACTTGAAGAAGATTGCTGTGCACTCCTACCTCTATGGCTGTGCCCATAGAGGTAAGAGTCCTAATCCTACCTCCGTGGGTGTGGCCATGAGATTATTAAGCCTTTAATACCTCCAGCTGTGTGTCCACCTGGTATTCTTCAGGGAGAATGCCAGAAACAAAGTAGACTTCATTCTACCTCTGGTTTTAGTTGTAGTTCAGCTGTGGGTGTGAGACGTTCTGTCCTAAGTTGTAACTCACCATCAAATAACCAAAGACTCCAAAAATGCCCACCACCTGTGCTGCATTTGGGTGTAAAGAAAGAGGAGATAAGAAATCTGACCCATCCATTACATTTCACCGGTGAGTATCTTTAGAGTGAATTATAATTTGTAAGTGTACATTATGTATATGACTGGAGTTAGTAAAGTCAAGCTGAATATTATATAGAATAAATATAAACTTTTTTCATAATGTGCTGATGTATATTATTTTAAATCATCTATCTGTCTTCCATCCTTCATTTTACCATATGTTCTTAAATGCTTCCTTTTTTTTCATTCATTAACTACTTTCTTTTCTCCTTCCATTCATAACCTACTTTCTTCCTCAATTTTTCTGTTTGCAACTAAGAAAACACTCGCGCCTGGTCAGCGGAACCAAGTCAAACAGCTGTCAAAGGGGTCGCCGCGCCGCCATGTTGGTCGAGTCAGATCTGTCGGCCTCACTCTGACCTACCCGTGGTTAATCCCTTATGCCGCCTCTACCTACTCCTACCTCTATGGGTGGAGCGATTCACCGTGGACACAAAACTACGCAAGTTAGTCCGTTTTGCCGCTTTAATTGTCCTCCTTGCCTCAGCCTTAGCTGCTTTGTAGGCAATAAAGTTTGATTCTGTTGGCTGTTTCTCAAAAATCCTGTATCTCCTCTTGCACTTTGTGAGTGCTTGTCGACAATCTGGTGTCCACCACGAAACTCTGAGCTTGTTTGGAATTGTAGATGTCTTGGGAATAGCAGCCTGAGCTGTGTGTCTAATGAAAGTCTGTAGGTGTGAAACTTTCTCGTCAGTGTTATCTCCCGATATATCTAGATTGGCGACCCGTGAGAAGTACCCCAATCTGCTTTCTTTAAGTTAAATTTAGGTGGTGGAGGAGGCCGAGAATCGTCGCGTGTATAAGAAAGACAGATTGGAAAATGATCGCTACCCATCGAGTCATCATATGGGTCCCAAGAGGTGTTAGTGTGTATATCGGGAGATGACAAGGACAGATCTATACATGACGTTACCAGTGCGGTCATCTACACGAGTCGCTCTAACATTGTTTAGAAGACAGAGGTTTGACTACAGTATGAGGTCGGCTACTTGCTCCCCCTGCCATCACTCCTCAAGCTTCCCCATTGACAGTGATGGGCGTTAAAATCGCCTAATATTAATTTATGACCCAGAAGTTGATGGGTTAGTGAAGTGAAAGCATCACCATGAATGGGACCACGGGGAGGACAGTAGATATAGCAAACAGAGAGATACGTGTTATTAAGTTTTACTCTGCACGCGACAGCTTCCAGAGTAGAACTTAGAATCACTTCCGTTTGTGGGTGTGATTTGTGGGTGTATATGGCGACTCCGTGACCATCATATCTTCTATACGAATGGCAGTGTTTGAACTGTGGAGGATCTGGGTGATCCACCAAGCTCGTCTCCTGTAAACAAACAACGTTGGCCTGTGTATAGATAGCAAAATTGCAATATTGTGGAATTTATTCCCAAGAGTCCTACAATTCCATTGTAACAGTGGATGTGGTGGTTTATGATTTACGCGGGGGGCCAGTGTGCTTAGCTTTTTTATACCGCCCGCCGCCGGGCGAGTGGCTACCGGGGGACCTATCCCGGTCCTTACTAATGGAAACCTCCATACATTGATCATAAATAACTAAGCTCCCAGAGCTCCCCGAGGAAGAACTTAACTTTTTTTCCCTCGCTGGACCAGGAGCAGGAGGGACATGACGTGGCTGTTTTGAAAGGGTGGTCATATTACTCTTACTAGAGTTGTCAGACTTCTGTTTAGGCTTTACTGACTGAGAGGCAGCAGGAGCCTGAGAGTAGGAAGTTGCAGTGGGGATGTCAGTTTGAGAATTGGATTGGACAAGAGGCTGAGATGGAGAGGTAGAGTGTGAGGCAAGAGAAACAGGTTCATCGTCAGTCTGTGTTTCAACAGAGCACATCACGGGACGGTACATTACCGCCGAAGCATAGGACCTATTCGGCGTGGGAGTTGCATGCAACTCCACCTTTTTCATAGCTTCGTAGTAGGAAATGCCCTCAGTTGCTTTTACTACGCAGACCTCCTTCCATTTGGGACAATCCGCAGAGGAAGTGGAGTGTGCGCCCTTGCAGTGAAAACAACGTACCGTCTCCGATGTGCAGTTTTCAGCATCATGTCCCTGTGTTGCACATTTGCCACACACTGACTGGGAAGCCCGTCAAGTCTTGTCACCGTGCCCATATAATTGATGCCTTAAGCAACGAAGTGGATTGGGGACATAAGGCCTTACATTAACAATTTCGTAGCCAATTTTGACATGGTCCAGGAGTGAAACTTCGCCCAAAGTCAAGACAATAGTAGCAGTCTTCGCCCTCACGCCTTCGGAATATCTAGTAATTTTTTTTTTTTTTTTTTTTTTTTTTAATAATAATCATGGCGGCGCAACTGCCAGGGTCATATGCCGCCGTATAACAAAGAAGTAAAAAGTAAAAACAAAAAACAGAGGATAAACCACACAATCAAAAAGGAGAAATTCTAAATATCCTTAAAAAGTCCTGCCTCCTTCACAAACGAGAGGGTTGCCCCTCCCAAGGCACAGGCATCCTCCCCAAGCACAGAGGAAAGATGATACACACCACCATCCGTTTGGTGGTCAGAGAGGAATCGACGACGCAAATCCTCAAGACTAGGGCACTCCACCAACAGGTGCCGAACAGTCAAGGGAACCAGACAGTCATCACAGAATGGAGGAGGAGCCCTTTCCATTAAAAAGCCATGAGAGAAACGGGTGTGGCCAATGCGGAGGCGGCACAAAGCAGTCTCCCATTGACGAGGGAAGCCCTGGTAACTGAATGAGCCCACCTTCTGGCAAATCGAGCGCAACTTATTGGCACCTACAGCATCCCAATGCTCCTGCCAACAGCACCAAACTCTGGAGGCAATACAGGAGCGCATATCTGCAGCAGGCAGACGATACAGAGGAGACTGTGCAAGAGGGGGACGAGCCGCTGCTGCCTTGGCCAGCTGATCAGCTCGTTCATTCCCTGCCACTCCTACATGAGCTGGAACCCAACAGAAATCCACACGACGTCCACGACGCCCTAAAAGGAAAAGCCACTCCAAAATGGATAAAACCAAAGGATGAGAGGGATTAAAAGACTCCATTGCAGAAAGAGCACTTCGTGAGTCACTAAAAACAGTAAAAGCAGTGTGGGGGAGAGTGAAGAGAATCTGAAGGGCAAATAAAATAGCAGTCAGCTCAGCCGTAAAAACAGAAGCAGTCATAGGGAGGCTCCCACCTTGACAGAAGGTGGGAAACACCACACCAAAGCCCACACCCGCATCAGACTTGGATCCATCAGTATAAACTGGTATGGAGTCCCCATGAGAAGAGGCATGCTCTAAAAACAGAGAAAATAAAAGCTGAGAAGGGAGGCCTTACTGGATGAGAAGAAACGACAAAATGTCACCTTGGAGAGAAGCCAGTAGCCCACCCTTGGGACACGGTGGGTAGTGATCGGCACAGAAGGAACAGAGAAGCTAGACATAATCGACTGCACCCTGAAACCAAAGGGCTTTGGAAAGGATGGCCGAGTGACAAAAATAGGTGACCGAGAATCTTGAGAGACCTTGAGAAAGGGCACGGAGTCTGGGAGACGAGATAAACGATACCAACATCTCATCAAAAGGGAAGAGCGGAGCAAGTCTAGAGGAAGGACACCAGCATCAGCCAACAAACTCGAAATCGGGGAAGATCGGAATGCCCCAGTGGCGAGACGAACACCAGCATGATGTATAGAATCTAAAATACGAAGCCGGGCTTCTGAGGCAGAGGAATAAACTTCACATCCATAATGAAGTTTGGATAAAATCAGAGACTGATGCAAGAGGAGGAGGGTCTTGCGATCAGCTCCCCAGTATGTGTGCGCTAAAACTTTCAAGAGACCCAATGCTCTGAGACACTCAGCTTTTACGTACCTCAAGTGAGGGACCCAAGTCAACCGGCTGCCAAAAATCAGCCCTAAAAACCGGGTTTCCTTTAAACACGAAAACCTATAGATTCGAACAGACCATTAAGTACTATTAGCTACATTGATTTCAGGTCAATACTTTTATATTAGTAATTATTCTCCTAGTAAAGCATCAGCTGAATTACTGAATTTTGCTTTAAATTTTAAAAATTTGGGAAGGATGTCATTTTCCCAACATTTCTCTAAAAACCATATATCATGTCTTATTTGGCTGACTTTAAGACGTAATTTTTCTAAAGTTTGGTAGGATGTCAGAGAACTTCTTCTATATCGACCAAGTAAGACCTCTCCAGGCGATCTTGGACATCGCAACTTCCAGAACAGTAGTAAAATTAATGCAGTAAACACTCTCAGTATAATCAGAATTTTCTGCCCACCTCAGGCCATCATCAGGTATTACATTTGTTCTATACAATCAGCTCAGACTTGATGAAAATAACAGAACTTTACTGATCCATAAAACTAAAAAAACATGTAATAAGTAAAAAAAGGAAGTAAAATCAACCCTCCTCCCAGTATAACATCTCAGATTTTTTCTTTTTATTGGCCATCATCCAGAAGGGGCATTAGACCAACAAGAATCAATAATCATGAAAGCCAAAATAGTGATGTGAAGTAGTTGCATCTATTTCATACCAATATTAAGTTATTATTCATGATTATGAAACTTTTTTTTTTTTTTAAATAATAATCATGGCGGCGCAACTGCCAGGGTCATATGCCGCCGTATAACAAGGAAGTAAAAAGCAAAAAACAGAAAACAGAGGATGCTTCCACACAAAAAAAAGGGAGAAATTCTAAATATCCTTAAGAAGTCCTGCCTCCTTCACAAAGGAGAGGGTTGCCCCTCTCAAGATACAGGCATCCTCCCCAAGCACGGAGGAAAGATGATACACACCACCATCCGTTTGATGGTCAGAGAGGAACCGACGCCGCAAATCCTCAAGACTAGGACACTCCACCAACAGGTGCCGAAGAGTTAAGGGAACCAGACAGTCATCACAGAATGGAGGAGGAGCCCCCTCCATTAAAAAACCGTGAGAGAAACGGGTGTGGCCAATGCGGAGGAAGCACAAAACAGTCTCCCATTGACGAGGGAAGCCCTGGTAACTGAATGAGCCCACCTTAGGAGCATCCCAATGCTCCTGCCAACAGCACCAAACCCTGAAGGCAATAAAAGAACACATATCTGCAGTAGGCAGACGATACAGACGGGACTGTACAAGAAGGGGACGAGCCGCTGCCGCCTTGGCCAGCTGATCAGCTCGTTCATTCCCTGGCATTCCTACATGAGTTGGATCCCAACAGAAATCTACACGACGTCCACGACGCCGTAAAAGGAAAAGCCACTCTAAAATGAATAAAACCAAAGGATGAGAGGGATTAAAAGACTCCATTGCAGAAAGAGCACTTCGAGAGTCACTAAAAACAGTAAAAGCAGTGTGGGGGAGAGTGAAGAGAATCTGAAGGGCAAATAAAATAGCAATCAGCTCAGCCGTAAAAACAGAAGCAGTCACAGGGAGACTCCCACCTCGACAGAAGGTGGGAAACACCACACCAAAGCCCACACCAACGTCAGACTTATATCAATCAGTATAAACTGGTACGGAGTCCCCATGAGAAAAGGTATGCTCTAAAAAGAGAGAAAATAAAACCTGAGAAGGAAGGGAGGCCTTACTGGATGAGAAGAAACGAGAAAATGTCACTCTGGGGAGAAGTCAGTAGCCCACCCTCGGGACACGGTGGGTAGTGAACGGCACAGAAGGAACAGAGAAGCTAGGCATAATTGACTGTACCCTGAAACCAAAGGGCTTTGGAAAGGATGGCCGAGTGACAAAAATAGGTGACCGAGAATCTTGAGAGACCTTGAGAAAGGGCACGGAGTCTGGGAGACGAGATAAGCGATTCCTACATCTCATCAAAAGGGAAGAGCGGAGCAAGTCAAGAGGAAGGACACCAGCATCAGCCAACAAACTCGAAATCGGGGAAGATCGGAATGCCCCAGTGGCGAGACGAACACCAGCATGATGTATGGAATCTAAAATACGAAGCCGGGCTTCTGAGGCAGAGGAATAAACTTCACATCCATAATGAAGTTTGGATAAAATCAGAGACTGATGCAAGAGGAGGAGGGTCTTGCGATCAGCTCCCCAGTATGTGTGCGCTAAAACTTTCAAGAGACCCAATGCTCTGAGACACTCAGCTTTTACGTACCTCAAGTGAGGGACCCAAGTCAACCGGCTGCCAAAAATCAGCCCTAAAAACCGGGTTTCCTTTAAACACGAAAACCTGTAGATTCGAACAGACCATTAAATACTATTAGCTCCATTGATTTCAGGTCAATACTTTTATATTAATAATTATTCTCCTAGTAAAGCATCAGCTGAATTACTGAATTTTGCTTTAAATCTGAAAAATTTGGGAAGGATGGCATTTTCTCAACGTTTCTCTAAAAACCATATATCATGTCTTATTTGGCTGACTTTAAGATGTAATTTTTCTAAAGTTTGGTAGGATGTCAGAGAACTTCTTCTATATCGACCAAAAAAGACCTCTGCAGGCGATCTTGGACATCGCAACTTCCAGAACAGTAGTAAAATTAATGCAGTAAACACTCTCAGTATAATAAGAATTTTCGGCCCACCTCAGGCCATCATCAGGTATTACAATTTTTCTATACAATCAGCTCAGACTTGATGAAAATAACAGAACTTTATAGATCCATAAAACTAAAAAACAAGTAATGAGTAAAAAAAGCAAGTAAAATCAACCCTCCTCCCAGTATAACATCTCAGATTTTTTCTTTTTATTTGGCTATCACCCTGAAGGGGTATTAGACCAACAAGAATCAATAATCATGAAAGCCAAAATAGTGATGTGAAATAGTTGCATGTATTTCATACCAATATTAACTTATTGTTCATGATTTTGAAACTTTTTTTAAATAATAATCATGGCGGCGCAACTGCCAGGGTCATATGCCGCCGTATAACAAGGAAGTAAAAAGCAAAAAACAGAAAACAGAGGATATGCCACACAATAAAAAAGGAGAAATTCTAAATATCCTTAAGAAGTCCTGCCTCCTTCACAAAGTAGAGGGTTGCCCCTCTCAAGACACAGGCATCCTCCCCAAGCACGGAGGAAAGATGATACACACCACCATCCGTTTGGTGGTCAGAGAGGAACCGACGCCGCAAATCCTCAAGACTAGGACACTCCACCAACAGGTGCCGAACAGTTAAGGGAAGCAGACAGTCATCACAGAATGGAGGAGGAGCCCTCTCCATTAAAAAACCGTGAGAGAAAAGGGTGTGGCCACTGCGGAGGCGGCACAAAGCAGTCTCCCATTGACGAGGGAAGCCCTGGTAACTGAATGAGCCCACCTTCTGGCAAATCGAGCACAACTTACTGGCACCCACAGCATCCCAATGCTCCTGCCAAAAGCACCAAACCCTAAAGGCAATAAAGGTGCACATATCTGCAGCAGGCAGACGATACAGAGGGGACTGTGCAAGAGGGGGACGAGACGCTGCCGCCTTGGCCAGCTGATCAGCTCGTTCATTCCCTGCCACTCCTACATGAGCTGGAACCCAACAGAAATCTACACGACGTCCACGACGCCCTAAAAGGAAAAGCCACTCTAAAAAGGATAAAACCAAAGGATGAGAGGGATTAAAAGACTCCATTGCAGAAAGAGCACTTCGTGAGTCACTAAAAACAGTAAAAGCAGTGTGGGGGAGAGTGAAGAGAATCTGAAGGGCAAATAAAATAGCAGTCAGCTCAGTCGTAAAAACAGAAGCAGTCACAGGGAGGCTGCCACCTCGACAGAAGGTGGGAAACACCACACCAAAGCCCACACTCGCATCAGACTTAGATCCATCAGTATAAACTGGTATGGAGTCCCCATGAGAAGAGGCATGCTCTAAAAACAGAGAAAATAAAAGCTGAGAAGGGAGGCCTTACTGGATGAGAAGAAACGACAAAATGTCACCTTGGAGAGAAGCCAGTAGCCCACCCTCGGGACACGGTGGGTAGTGATCGGCACAGAAGGAACAGAGAAGCTAGACATAATCGACTGCACCCTGAAACCAAAGGGCTTTGGAAAGGATGGCCGAGTGACAAAAATAGGTGACCGAGAATCTTGAGAGACCTTGAGAAAGGGCACGGAGTCTGGGAGACGAGATAAGCGATTCCTACATCTCATCAAAAGGGAAGAGCGGAGCAAGTCTAGAGGAAGGACACCAGCATCAGCCAACAAACTCGAAATCGGGGAAGATCGGAATGCCCCAGTGGCGAGACGAACACCAGCATGATGTATGGAATCTAAAATACGAAGCCGGGCTTCTGAGGCAGAGGAATAAACTTCACATCCATAATGAAGTTTGGATAAAATCAGAGACTGATGCAAGAGGAGGAGGGTCTTGCGATCAGCTCCCCAGTATGTGTGCGCTAAAACTTTCAAGAGACCCAATGCTCTGAGACACTCAGCTTTTACGTACCTCAAGTGAGGGACCCAAGTCAACCGGCTGCCAAAAATCAGCCCTAAAAACCGGGTTTCCTTTAAACACGAAAACCTATAGATTCGAACAGACCATTAAGTACTATTAGCTACATTGATTTCAGGTCAATACTTTTATATTAGTAATTATTCTCCTAGTAAAGCATCAGCTGAATTACTGAATTTTGCTTTAAATTTCAAAAATTTGGGAAGGATGTCATTTTCCCAACATTTCTCTAAAAACCATATATCATGTCTTATTTGGCTGACTTGAAGACGTAATTTTTCTAAAGTTTGGTAGGATGTCAGAGAACTTCTTCTATATCGACCAAGTAAGACCTCTGCAGGCGATCTTGGACATCGCAACTTCCAGAAAAGTAGTAAAATTAATGCAGTAAACACTCTCAGTATAATCAGAATTTTCTGCCCACCTCAGGCCATCATCAGGTATTACATTTGTTCTATACAATCAGCTCAGACTTGATGAAAATAACAGAACTTTATTGATCCATAAAACTAAAAAAACATGTAATAAGTAAAAAAAGCAAGTAAAATCAACCCTCCTCCCAGTATAACATCTCAGATTTTTTCTTTTTATTGGCCATCATCCAGAAGGGGCATTAGACCAACAAGAATCAATAATCATGAAAGCCAAAATAGTGATGTGAAATAGTTGCATCTATTTCATACCAATATTAAGTTATTATTCATGATTATGAAACTTTTTTTTTTTTTAAATAATAATCATGGCGGCGCAACTGCCAGGGTCATATGCCGCCGTATAACAAGGAAGTAAAAAGCAAAAAACAGAAAACAGAGGATGTCACACAATAAAAAAGGAGAAATTCTAAATATCCTTAAGAAGTCCTGCCTCCTTCACAAAGGAGAGGGTTGCCCCTCTCAAGATACAGGCATCCTCCCCAAGCACGGAGGAAAGATGATACACACCACCATCCGTTTGATGGTCAGAGAGGAACCGACGCCGCAAATCCTCAAGACTAGGACACTCCACCAACAGGTGCCGAAGAGTTAAGGGAACCAGACAGTCATCACAGAATGGAGGAGGAGCCCCCTCCATTAAAAAACCGTGAGAGAAACGGGTGTGGCCAATGCGGAGGAAGCACAAAACAGTGTCCCATTGACGAGGGAAGCCCTGGTAACTGAATGAGCCCACCTTAGGAGCATCCCAATGATCCTGCCAACAGCACCAAACCCTGAAGGCAATAAAAGAACACATATCTGCAGTAGGCAGACGATACAGACGGGACTGTACAAGAAGGGGACGAGCCGCTGCCGCCTTGGCCAGCTGATCAGCTCGTTCATTCCCTGGCATTCCTACATGAGTTGGATCCCAACAGAAATCTACACGACGTCCACGACGCCGTAAAAGGAAAAGCCACTCTAAAATGAATAAAACCAAAGGATGAGAGGGATTAAAAGACTCCATTGCAGAAAGAGCACTTCGAGAGTCACTAAAAACAGTAAAAGCAGTGTGTGGGAGAGTGAAGAGAATCTGAAGGGCAAATAAAATAGTAATCAGCTCAGCCGTAAAAACAGAAGCAGTCACAGGGAGACTCCCACCTCGACAGAAGGTGGGAAACACCACACCAAAGCCCACACCCGCGTCAGACTTAGATCCATCAGTATAAACTGGTATGGAGTCCCCATGAGAAAAGGTATGCTCTAAAAAGAGAGAAAATAAAACCTGAGAAGGAAGGGAGGCCTTACTGGATGAGAAGAAACGAGAAAATGTCACTCTGGGGAGAAGTCAGTAGCCCACCCTCGGGACACGGTGGGTAGTGAACGGCACAGAAGGAACAGAGAAGCTAGGCATAATTGACTGCACCCTGAAACCAAAGGGCTTTGGAAAGGATGGCCGAGTGACAAAAATAGGTGACCGAGAATCTTGAGAGACCTTGAGAAAGGGCACGGAGTCTGGGAGACGAGATAAGCGATTCCTACATCTCATCAAAAGGGAAGAGCGGAGCAAGTCTAGAGGAAGGACACCAGCATCAGCCAACAAACTCGAAATCGGGGAAGATCGGAATGCCCCAGTGGCGAGACGAACACCAGCATGATGTATGGAATCTAAAATACGAAGCCGGGCTTCTGAGGCAGAGGAATAAACTTCACATCCATAATGAAGTTTGGATAAAATCAGAGACTGATGCAAGAGGAGGAGGGTCTTGCCATCAGCTCCCCAGTATGTGTGCGCTAAAACTTTCAAGAGACCCAATGCTCTGAGACACTCCGCTTTTACGTACCTCAAGTGAGGGACCCAAGTCAACCGGCTGCCAAAAATCAGCCCTAAAAACCGGGTTTCCTTTAAACACGAAAACCTATAGATTCGAACAGACCATTAAATACTATTAGCTCCATTGATTTCAGGTCAATACTTTTATATTAGTAATAATTCTCCTAGTAAAGCATCAGCTGAATTACTGAATTTTGCTTTAAATTTCAAAAATTTGGGAAGGATGGCATTTTCTCAACGTTTCTCTAAAAACCATATATCATGTCTTATTTGGCTGACTTTAAGATGTAATTTTTCTAAAGTTTGGTAGGATGTCAGAGAACTTCTTCTATATCGACCAAATAAGACCTCTGCAGGCGATCTTGGACATCGCAACTTCCAGAACAGTAGTAAAATTAATGCAGTAAACACTCTCAGTATAATAAGAATTTTCGGCCCACCTCAGGCCATCATCAGGTATTACAATTTTTCTATACAATCAGCTCAGACTTGATGAAAATAACAGAACTTTATAGATCCATAAAACTAAAAAACAAGTAATGAGTAAAAAAAGCAAGTAAAATCAACCCTCCTCCCAGTATAACATCTCAGATTTTTTCTTTTTATTTGGCTATCACCCTGAAGGGGTATTAGACCAACAAGAATCAATAATCATGAAAGCCAAAATAGTGATGTGAAATAGTTGCATGTATTTCATACCAATATTAAGTTATTGTTCATGATTATGAAACTTTTTTTTTTTTTTTTAAATAATAATCATGGCGGCGCAACTGCCAGGGTCATATGCCGCCGTATAACAAGGAAGTAAAAAGCAAAAAACAGAAAACAGAGGATATGCCACACAATAAAAAAGGAGAAATTCTAAATATCCTTAAGAAGTCCTGCCTCCTTCATAAAGTAGAGGGTTGCCCCTCTCAAGACACAGGCATCCTCCCCAAGCACGGAGGAAAGATGATACACACCACCATCCGTTTGGTGGTCAGAGAGGAACCGACGCCACAAATCCTCAAGACTAGGACACTCCACCAACAGGTGCCGAACAGTTAAGGGAAGCAGACAGTCATCACAGAATGGAGGAGGAGCCCTCTCCATTAAAAAACCGTGAGAGAAAAGGGTGTGGCCAATGCGGAGGCGGCACAAAGCAGTCTCCCATTGACGAGGGAAGCCCTGGTAACTGAATGAGCCCACCTTCCGGCAAATCGAGCACAAATTATTGGCACCCACAGCATCCCAATGCTCCTGCCAAAAGCACCAAACCCTGAAGGCAATAAAGGAGCACATATCTGCAGCAGGCAGACGATACAGAGGGGACTGTGCAAGAGGGGGACGAGCCGCTGCCGCCTTGGCCAGCTGATCAGCTCGTTCATTCCCTGCCACTCCTACATGAGTTGGAACCCAACAGAAATCTACACGACGTCCACGACGCCCTAAAAGGAAAAGCCACTCTAAAAAGGATAAAACCAAAGGATGAGAGGGATTAAAAGACTCCATTGCAGAAAGAGCACTTTGTGAGTCACTAAAAACAGTAAAAGCAGTGTGGGGGAGAGTGAAGAGAATCTGAAGGGCAAATAAAATAGCAGTCAGGCTCAGTCGTAAAAACAGAAGCAGTCACAGGGGAGTAAGCTGCCACCTCGACAGAAAGGTGGGAAACACCACACCAAAGCCCACACTCGCATCAGACTCTAGATCCATCCAGTATAAACTGGTATGGAAGTCCCCCATGAGAAGAGGCATGCTCTAAAAACAGAGAAAATAAAAAGCTGAGAAGGAAGGGAGGCCTTACTGGA